>NC_081249.1:153368706-153693706 GCF_030490865.1 Poecile atricapillus | reverse complement strand
TAAGGACGAGTATAAATCTGATATTCCTCAACTATTTTTGTTCTCTTTTTGTTCTCTTTTTCAAGTGTTATATGAAATATGCGGCAAAACCAACAAGATTGTCTACTGATTAAAGCCTTAGCCTAGTGATGAATACGTATTTTCTGCCTCTCCCCGTCTGCACTGTACCCACTGAAGAGCCTAATTTTAATCTCAGATTGTGTCCATCCATCATAAATGTCCCGTGCAGTCTTCTTCTTATTGAAAATAATAAATTAGTATTCAAATAAATGCTCAAGAACTAATTCTGGAAACAGCTGTGGCTACGGGCAGCATAAATAGGGTGATAAGGACTCTAGGAGCTACTTAACTAAAATGCATACAAATGTTTTCAGACAAGCCGTTTTACTACAGTGTTTTGGAGGTTTCTTTTAAAGTGCTTATAGCACAGAGCTCCATATATTTTTGGGGTTAATTTAGATACATAGGGTGAAATCTTAGCTTCACTGAAGTCAAGGAAATTCCCCTTGATTTCTGTGAAAATATAATTTCAGCCCTGGTCTCTAAACCAGTGTATTTCAGAACACAAAGACAGGAAAAGACCTGCTGAAACTGCAACAACTTCTTAGTCATTATTTTGGGGCAGGGGAGAATTGTTTAGTGGCTTTTGTGTTTGGTTGGGTTTTGACTGTTTGTTTCCTTTTTGGGGTTTTTTTTGTGTTTTGTTTTTTTGTTTTGGTTTTTTTTTTAATGTAGCTAATATGGTAAATGAATAGCCTTCCTTTTTTTCCTAAATATGAAACTCAACCTAGTTTTTTCCCCCCCTGAGACTACTGTAACAGGATTAGCAAACAAACATAAAATTTAAAAATGATTACATGTTTTTTCTCCTTTCTTTCATCCTGAAAACTTCATCCAAAGGCTGACTTCTGTTTACTATCACTGAAAGGACTGAAGGGAGAAGGGCAAAGAAAGAGAGAACAGTCCAATTTTGTGCTTCTCTTCATAATCTACATGAAGTATTTTTTACATTAAGTATTAAAACTTGGGAGTTTAATATAATTCTAGTTTCAAACCTTGAAAATTCTTGATATAACACAGGAATATAAAAGAACCATGGTTTTAAGTATTATTTACCTTGATGCAAGAAATGGAAACCCTATTTTTAGCTTTTAACTGTTGAAATTGTAAATGTCAATCCTTAGTAGTGTCTATGTTTTGAAGTATTCCTCTGAGGCTAACAAGTTAGAAGTCAATGCCAATATGTTACAGCCATTCTTTGGCTGAAAGATGGAATTAGAAAGCAATGTTGAAACTGTCAGCGAGTAGAGCTGTAGAATTTACACTGTGTGACAATGGCTTACTGGAAATGGAAAATCTTATTTCAGGGCCAGTGTCTCGGAATGTACTCCACAACAGAACAACAATCATAAATATAAGAATCAAGTGTAGTTAGTCTCAATGTCTACTGAATCCAAAACAAAAAAAGGCCAACCACCCACCAATAGAATCACAAAATTGTTAGAGCTGGAAAGGAACTCTGGAGTTCACCTAGTCCAACCCCTCTGCCAATGCAGGGTCACCTAGAGCAAGATACACAGAAACATGTCCAGGTGGGTTTTGGATGTCTCCAAGGAGCGAGAATCCATGACCTCCCTGGGCAGCCTCTTCCAGTGCCCTGCCACTCTCAATGAAAAGGCCTCCCCCATGTTGAGGAGGAACTTCTTGTGTTTTAGTTCATGACCACTGCTTCTCATCCTGTTGCTGGGCACCACTGAAGAGTCTGGCATCATCCTCTTGGCATCTGCCTCTGAGATATTTCTGTGCCTTAATGAGATCCCCTCTCAGTCTTCTCCAGACTAAACAGGTCCAGCTCCCACAGTCTCTCCTTGTAAGAGATGCTCCAGATCCCAAATCATCCCTGTAGCACCATTGGACGCTCTCCGGTAGCTTCTTGTCTTTCTTGTACTATGGCGCCCAGAACTGGACACAGCACTCCAGAAGGGACCTCACTAGGGCCAAGTACAGGGGCAGGATCACCCTCCTTGATTTGCTTACCACACTCGTGATGCACCTCAGAATATCATTGGCTCTCCTGCCAGCAAGGACACACTGCTGGCTCATGGTCAACTTGTCATCCACCAAGAATCCCAGTTCCTTCTCCACAGAACTGCTCTTCAGTAGGTCAGCCCCCGGCCTGTGCTGTACTTGGAGTTATTCCTCTTCAGGTGCAGGACCCTGTACTCATCCTTGACAACCCTCAGGTTTCTCTCCACCCAACTCTCCAGCACATGAATTTTAAACTCATCTTAATATTAAATGGAACCATTACCTATCAAACTCATTGCAATTTTCTCCAATGAAAGCTGCAACATGCACATCATGTGACAGTAGAACAGTGATTCTTTTGCAATTAAATGGGTACATCCATGTAGTAAATATTGAAGCACTGCCTATTGGACAAATGAGAAAGTAAACAGCTTTGGTACTAAAATGCTTTCCTGTATTTAACCTTAATGGCACCTCATTATAAAAAAAATATGGTTTTGAAATTTAAGGCAAAAAGCATTTTGTTGAATTCAGCGTATTTTTAATGAAACTTCTGTTTATCCATTTGTTGGTCCAGAGTCACCAGTGTTTTCACAAATAAATATTCCCTAGGATCTAAAATACTGCTACAGCATATGATACCATCCACTTCTATGAGGATCTTTCATTTCAAATGCACTGAATTTTACAAAGGCTGGCAAGAATTGGCATAAACAGTCATCTGAGTGCAAACTTTCATTGTATTGCACTGTAATGATGGAGTTAAGCTTACAGTTCACTCTAACTTAAATTTGTGCTGAAGTGGTAAAGCATTCCCTATCTTGCCACTTTTCGTTCTTCTTTCTCTTCCCCCAACACTTGTCTTTTTCCCATTGACTGCTCTCCTGCCAGTTCAGTTTTCTGTTCCAGATTACTATACATCTGCACAAACACTTTTCCTGGCATGATGGAAAGAGTGCCATGAGGACTAGAACACAATGTGAACATAATTTGCCTTATATCTATAGGAGCCTATAAAATTATACTTGAATGTGTACAGAAAAGATTATCAAAGAGAAATAAGTAGACTATGTTACCTCTATATATAAAACATTGTAACTGAAAGAGTAGCAGTAAAGATAGTTAGACTTTAGAACAGCTAATTTTCATGCTCAGAGCATCTTGAGATAGGGAGGAAGCTTCTTTCTAAAACTCATGATTCTAACCATTCACTGCACTTGCAGTAAGAATTCACCCAGGGTAATGCTATGTCTAATTTTGAGTAGAAGAACATCATATTAGTTTATGAAGAACATTATTTATGGCCTTAGTTTATACTCCTCTCAATCTGTTCTAAGACATACCTTGATATTTTTAACATCATACAATACTTTTAATTCAATAGTTTCTTGAGTAATAGCTTTTAATAGAGCATGATATAGAGATCAAATAGAGTATTTGTTTAATTACAAAATTCCATAGTTTGGATAAGGTTCTGAATTAAATTATTGTGTTTGAGCATTATAAATTTGTCATTAATTATTTAAAAATAATTATGCAGGCAAATTTAGCTACATGATCTAACCTCACTAA
This sequence comes from Poecile atricapillus, assembly GCF_030490865.1. NCBI lineage: Eukaryota > Metazoa > Chordata > Aves > Passeriformes > Paridae > Poecile > Poecile atricapillus. The sequence goes on along the minus strand of NC_081249.1, from coordinate 153,690,106 downwards.
AGAGAAGATAGCTGGGCAATTGATATAATAAAGCACAAAAAAATATCACTGATACTCTAATTTATAACAACATGAACATTAGGTGTGTTGATTCCAGTATCTCAAATTATGACTGAACAACTTTTTGTGGTACTGAAATTCAGATTACCTTCAACTCATACATTTTTACAAGGACTGCTTTTATACTAAGCAACTCTAAAACCACAAACAAGCAGTTAATGGTTTATCATACTAAAATTTATTTTTTATTTTAATAAGTGGCAAAAAATTATCAGATTCATTGATAGCACCAAAATAATTTGGAAAACCAGAGCTAATTGCCATATGTCTTGGGTCCCTGGACCCAAGTGGGACTGAGATGATATTACTATCTTACTGCAATTTATTGGAGCTAGTACCTCACTCTTGGTCAAATCAATTTCCATTAAAAGAAGTTTTCCTACATTACCAAATATGCTGACAACAGGCCAATATTGAAATGCATGCAGCTTCACTGGACACCTATTCAGCCCCACATCATCCTGATTTTAAAAGAATCGGAAATACCTTCTTTCACTTCAACAGCTAATGAATAGATAGCATAATATCGTCAGTCAGGATCAGCCTCAGCAGAGCAACTGGAAGGGTGTGGGCAGCAGGGAATCAGAATACTATACCACTGTGTATCACCAATGATGTAGAAGCATAATATCTACTTCCTTTCAAACACTTTCCAAACACACATTTTCAAAAATGTTCAATCATTTTGAAGAAAATTAACTGCAGTTACAAGTCTATCATCGGGTGAAAAAGTCACAGTAAGTTGACAAGCATAATTTATTTATGTGTTCTAGAATTAAACTAACAGATGTTATTAGAACTCTTGGCTGGGATGATGCAGAGTGCAGGCGTTTCTGTATCTATGTCAATGCCTAGTGATATTGCAAGGATTAAAATAAATAGCAACCTTTGAAATATAAAAGTGTATTTTTATTAAAAATGTGAGATGATAATAGAAGCAGACTCTAACTAGTAGTTGAAGAAGCAGTTAGTAAAACAAGCAGAGGGAGTTGTAGCTGCAGCTTGCAAAGGATCTGGACTCTGCGGAAGCCCTTCAAAACGAGGCAAGGTGACACGGCAAGTGTGCCACTAACAATACAGGTGACAGAGACAAAATTCTACTGTTCAAAATTTTAGAAATAATAGCTATTTCAGTTCAACAATTAAGAAGCAGATCCATACATTATTATAACAACACTGTCTTAATCTAGATTATGGAATCATGGACTATGCTGAATTGGAAGGGACCCATCAGGATCACCGAGTCCAACTCTTGGCCCTTAAAAGGACCATCCCCAAGAATCACACCATCTGCCTGAGAGAGTTGTCCAAATGCTTCTTGAACTGTGAGGCTTGGTAATCACATCCTTGTTTCAGTGCCCAAACACCCTTGGTGCAAATTTTTTTCTGATATCCAACCTAAACCTCCCCTGACTCAGCTTCACATCATTTCCTCAGCCCCTGTCACTGGTCATGAGAGCAACGAGGTAAGTGTTTGCTCCTCCTGTCCCACTCATGGGGAAGTTGGAGGCTGCAATGAGGTCTCCCCTTAGTCTCTTCCATGCTGAGTAGACCAAGTGACTTCAGCCACTCCTCCTATGGATTCCCCTTCAGACCCTTCATCATCCTCACAGCCCTCACTGGGTGCTCTCCAGTAGCTAGTAGTTAATAGATACAGATAATAGTTAATAAATATATTTCAACACAATCAATCTTCAATCTCTATGGCGCTATTTAAATACACTAATTTAGGTGTATACTTAAATTCTTTTTACCCATGGGATCTAACACATCAAACAACAACTTGAGCAAACAGACAACTTGAATTTGATAATGCTATTTCCTGCTATTGAAGCTGGTTTAAGTCATTACACAAAAAACATACAGCATAAATTAAATTCTTAATTCATATTAGTCTCAAGTGAGACTAATGAGCTCAAGTTCTTCCTCTCAAAACCGTTTTTCTTTTGACTCTAAGTAGCCATTGCATAAAATTACTATCTCCAAAATGAAATTATGTGAGTGCAAAAATTAATAAAAAATAATGTGATCTTTATAAAAAAAGAAAACAGCAAAAACTTTTGCACTTAATTATATCATCTACTAATCTAGTATTTCATCATCCATTCAATTTACTAAAGTAAACTTTCAGTCCAGCTATATTAGTAATAGCTTGTTTTCTTTGAGGTTTAATAATTTTAGAAAATACAAGATCCAAGATTCCTCAAAAGTGAAGTAATAGATTTCATGAAGAGTGCTTGGTTTAAAAGAAAATGTTTTTGAAGAGGAACAGGTTTGCTGTTTTATAATTCTTTTTATGCTGCTCTAGGTTTTACAGTGTTTCAATAGATATACCTTTTCTCCTTAATGATTAATATTTTTCAATCTGAATTGAAAAGCCACTACAAGTAACAAACATTATTCTTTCATTAATCAGGAACAATCATAATTTCCTCTCTCTCAACTTTCATTTTTATCATGACTTTGAATGTTTTCTGGTAAAGTACATTGTAAATAAAGAAAATGTGTTGGGCTTTTTTTCTCAAGGGAAAAGGTTTGTTATTTTGAAATTACAGCTCTGAAGATCAAAATAAAGTGACTGTTCACTGCACTATCCAAATAGGCTATCTTTGTACAAAAAAACCCTTTCATTTTCACAACTAAATTGACTAAAAGGCACTGTTACCTAGCAACATTCATTGTGTTTATGACCTTTCATCCAATCTGAGCTCACAGATGTGCTTCTGAAGCTAATATACATCATACATTCCCCACCTTCTTTGATGCAATGTTCGAGCCCTTAGAGCAGGCTGCGTAATGTCCTTTGTAAAAATCAAGAGAAATATAAAAATTAAGAAAAATCAAACATATTTGAAAATACTTTTAGAAGTCCAAAGTATGAATTTAAAATCTCTGCCATCACTGTGGTGTAATTTGTAGTAGACTGAAAATTTGCCTAGCAAGTTGTGGCCCTGCACACAAACATGCTGGGTATATGATTGATAGGTAATTAATGGACTGATCCTGACCCTTCTGAAATCAAGATGTCTTAAAGAAACCTAAAAGAGAAATGGTTTGGTGTTTAAAAGTTGCTGACTGCCTGAATTTCAAATAGTGAAGTTTTTGCTTTAAAAAACATACATTTACATTTATTCCAAAAACATCTTTTCCATGTTTTGTTTACAGGACTAAGGGGTACCCTCATCATACTCTATATCTCCCTCAAGGGGCAGGTGCTGATCTCCTGGTGACCTATGGAAGAACATGAGGAAATGAAATGACAAAGCATAAGGGGAAGTTCAGACTGGACATTAGGAAATGGTCTTGCAAAGAACAGGGAGTTAAACTCAATGATGCTTATGGGTTCCTTCCAATTTAAGATATTCTATGATGACTAAATTTAGTGAATAGAAGTTATGTCCCTACATTAGTCACATACACCACTCTGAAATAAAAGCATGAATATCATTATATAACATTTGAAGTTAAGCTTACAGGGAAAATGTATCTGCTGTGTTTATAGGTCAATTTGAAAGTAAAAAGCTCTGTAAAAGTATTATAATTCTTGCCTTTTTCAGTTTAGATAGCTTGCATAAACTCATGTGCTGTTGCAGCTATAGTTTAAAATTACAGTATTAAGTTTTAGCTGGGTTCCATCTTTCGTCTCTCCTTGCATCCATTCATAATTTCCTCTATTTGTGATTGGAGAGAATATGTTTTCTAACATTTCTATTCCCAAGAAATGAAAAATTAGAAATCATTTTTTATGTACGGTCAAAACATTTTTTCCAGGTACTTTTTTTTGGATATAGCACCTGGAGAATTTGGAGGGTGAAATTTAGTTCTGCATATGAAGGCTGTGCAGCTGTCTCACCTTACTACAGATGTAAACAGAATTTTAATATATACTGTTCAATCAGCCACAGTCCAAGCACAGGATACAATGTACAACACCATGATGTATATTTTAAAAATGCCAATCTTGTGGATTTTTCTTTTACATTAGCATAAAAATCTAACAAACTCAGTTCCACACGCTGTCTGATGCAACTCTAGTCAATTTTCCGTAACAGCAAAATGTTAATATTATCTCCCAGATGCCCACCACAGACTTGAGATTTATTACATGGGAAGAATAGTTCAGTTGCATCTACCTATACTTTTGGCAGACTCAGAGTAACAGAAATTGAAATACGTTAGAGGTGAGCATCATACAAATTTTTAATCGTATGCTATTTTGATAATTAAACAGTTTTATTCAGCACATTTGAAAATCTGCTGTTTTAGAACCTGAATGCAAATTTCAATGCATAATGATTCTCCCTCATTCCCTGACTTGCTGAACACGATCCAGCTTATGCCCAGAGACCAAGAAGGATAATGGCATCCTGCTCTGTATCAGCAATAGTGCAGCCAGCAGGAGCAGGGCAGTGATTGTCCCCCTGCACTCAGCACTGGTGAGGCCACCCCTTGCAGCTCTGTGCCCATTTCTAGACCCCTCACTACAAGGAAGACATTGAGACATGATCATGTCCACAGAAGGTCAATGGAGCTCAGGAATGGCCTGGAGAGCATAATATGAGGAGTGGCTGAGGGAGCCTGAAGAAAAGCAGGCTCAGGAGGAAACCTTTGCTCTCTGCAACTGTCTGAGATTGAAGCAATGTGGGGGGCAGCCTCTTGTCCTAGGCAGCTGGTGACATTACAGGAGGAAATAGCCTCAAGCTGCACCTGGACAGGTTTTGGTTGGACATGCCACTGGAACTGACTGCCCAGGAAGGTGATGGAGTCACCATGCCTGACAGTGTTGGAGAAATGACTCAATGTGGCAATTAGTGCTATGGTTTATTTGGCAAGGCTGCAATCGGTGAAAGGTTGATGGTGAAAAAGGAAAGGACTTGATGATCTTGGAAGTCTTTTCTAACCTAAATCACTCCGTGATTCTGTGACTCCCACTCATACTGAAAAACTAAGTGTTCAGTGATCAGTTTCAAGTCATCTGGATAATTCCTCCAAAAAATTATAGTTTAGAAAATATAACTCTATTAATCGTCTTCCATCAGATATTGCTGCATGGCGAACAAAAATAGCCTTCCTGGGGATGGCTTTCCTTTCAAAAGGTTGCTGATCTGATTTACATATCTTTTACTTCAACACTGAACTAAAATTTAAAAATATATATTGTCAATATTAAAGATTTGCATATGAAAGATATTATCTTCCCTTAGGAAGACAACAACATATGTTCAGTCTCAACAGAAAAAGAGTCTTTTTCCACTTACAGTGTCTATTTAGCCTCCAAAGTTGATCCTGGGGACTGTATTCACACACACACACAGATAGGTATACTATATATGCATAATATTTTAATATACTTAATGTAATAAATATGGACACAAGCCCAGTCATTGATATTTAAAGAGAATGAGTGAATACTATGCAATAGTAAAGTTATGCTAATATGCTGATAGCACTTGAAGACACTTCAACACAACACCCAGAGCACAGAATTCTAGGTATAAAGTTAATACCAGCTACAATTTCAGAGTGGCGTATATCTGAAATAATTGCAAAGATATTTTAGAAATGAGCAAAAAACCAAAGATTAACAAGATGACCACTGTCCAGATTTACTGTAGTTCTTGCCATTTGAGTTCTGAATCCTTTTCAGCATTCTGGTTTAATGACTTGAGACTTCTGACTCAGCACAGCTTCAGAACTTTCAGAGTATGGAGAAACACCCAGGTATTTCTTCACCTCGATCACTAGAGTAAAGACCATTTGTCAGCAGAGATCTTCAAAATGAATATTCACTATGCAGTAGATAACAGGCATGCAACTGTTTCAGAAATTAGTGCATATATTTCTATTAATTTTTTAAGTTGTCTTTTCACCATGTTATTTATTTATGCAGCATGAAATGCTTATGTATCTCACCTGGCTTACTCACTTTAGAGTTGTATAGAGGGTATTAGTAGTTGAGGTGATTTACATTATAAATCTTATTCTTGGCTCCTGTTCCAATTAAAAAGATAAAACCTAAAGAGAGGTAAAATGGACAATAATACAGAATCTTTCAAAGATCATGTTTTATGTCCTATGTTTCTCAAGTACAAAAATTCAGAGTAGTTTTTATGGCTCTGAGTCTATTTTTATGACATGAACTTAGGAGTTTTCCATGTGAATAGAAATTTTGAGAATTGTACAGAGGAAAGTACCCTGAAGAGATTGTCTTGCCTACAGCAATATGACTTCAATCATTCTTCACATTTTGTATGTGTTTGTGCTGTCTAAAAATGTCCAACAAGTATTTCACAATCTCTCTAAATAATCTATTGAATGCATTACATTCCTAAAGTCAGGGTTTTTTTCTTAATATATGACTTTTTAAGCTTAGGCTATTTAAGCTTGAGTGCTTCTCATCCTACTACCCTGAACAAACATAAAGAACTGTTCTTCATCCTCAGGGGTTTCAAGAACTTTGAACATTTAAGTGGCCTGGTATTTCTGTGTGATTTTGTTTCTGGATTGAGCATACACATGTTCTTCAAAAATTACTGTACAAGTAGCATGTAGTAGTAGTGTTCAAGTTCTTTTTTTTCCTTGTATTTTTCCTTTTCAGCTCAAGATCTCATTTTAACTGAAGAGAGAAAAACTTCAAATTGTAACAGTGTTGAAATAAAATATTTTTATTTGTGTAGCCCATTTTGAAAGTTCTTTTGCATCACAGCATGATGTTGTACTCAGCATCCCTAGATCCTCCTCCACAAAAATACCAGTACACCAGTAATCTTAACTTTGCACTTACAGAATCGAATTTTCTAAAATAAAAATCTCACACTTCTCTTAATTTAATTGCAATCATTTACTTTAAATGGCTTTTCACTATTTTAGGCTAATTTCAAATTTGCATCTTGACTTCTGACAGCTTTGCTGACCCTCTTTGTGTTAACTAAAAATTTGCATCCTTCCTACCCCATCACCCAAATCATCCATGAAAACACAAAGCTGGACAGGACTATGGAATGATTTGTAATGGAAGCCTCATGAAGTGTCTTATGAGTTTGACTGCTTAACCTTTAACAAATACTATTTATGTAAATTTTCAACAGCCCGTTTAATCACCTTTTTAGGATTTCGTTTAGTCTGCCATACTTCAACAGTTTTTTTCTATTAAGATCTAGAAAAAGCCTTCACTTTGTCAAGATTCAGCATATCTATCACTGCTTTTATAATATCTGTTTTAATAAATACCATTATATGTAGTCTTTAAAACAGATATTCAACAAGAAATGCAACTAGAAGATTTTTCTTTCCCAACAAAAAAAAATTATTGAGTTTAAAATTGCTTCTGTGAATCTTTAATTACTATTCACAATTAGATTTAAGGGGAAAAAAACGTATGGACTTTGGGAGTAAGATTATTATGTTTTACCCTTTAATCATTCCATTAGCATAAAGATAGTTCAGTCATTACAGAAAGTTCTGTTTCAAAGAAAAAAAGGTATTATTGAAATTGTTTAAAATAATGAAAGGAGCTTTTACTAATGATAAGTAATATAATAATAATAAAAATTGTGTTGTTTACTGTGCTGTTAAAATGTGATCTAATTTTAATTAACAAGACATCATACCTGAAACGTGCATCACCTATGTTAGGAGTGCAGAAAATACTGAACTCAAATGTTCCTTTATGTCTTGATAATAACAGCAAGAACAGTAAACAATTTCATGAAAGATGTGGTGAGTTGCACAGTAGAATCATACTTTAGTTAGTTAAGTACAACTATTTTTGGCAAAACAGAAGGGCAAAATTGTTTTAAAGAAGAAAGCAAATAGAGAAGAACAGATGGAAAGGCTTTTTTTCATTTTTGAATTATAAGAAATTAAATGAGTAAAAAGTAGTTTTAATGAAAACGTGAGTTAAATGTCATTCTACAAAATTATTGTAATCTAATGAGGATATGCTGGATTTATGCCTGTTTCTAAAAAAGCTGATTTATTGCAATAATCTGAAATCAACAAACAAGACATGCATAATATGAGATGAAAATGCTATATATTACATACAAAAACATTTATTCAGACAATTTCATTCAGAAGATCGCTTAATCAAAATAATTTACTCAAAAAAAAAAGCAACTTGCTACAAAGTCCAGCTTCTAATTCACCTAGAAAGCTAGTTAAGAATCAACCTTCCATTAATAAATTAATATGACTGAACAAATGTAGAATAATAGAATCGTACAATGGTTAGGGCTGGAAAGGACCCAAAATGTCATCTAGTTCCAATCTCTCTGGAATGGGCAAGGATGCCGCTCACCAGATAAGGTCGCTCAAAGCTCCATCCAACATGGCTCTGAGCGCCTCCAGGGATGGGACATCTAGAACTTCTCTGGGCAATCTGTGCCAGTGCTTCAACACCCTCAAAATAAAGAACTTCTTTAATCTTAATCTAACATCTAACTAAAGCTGCCTTCTTTCAGGTTAAATCCATTGTGTCTTGTCCTGTCACTATCTGTCTGTATAAAAAGTCCCTCCCTCTCCCTCCTTTCTGTAAGTCCCCTTATGGTAAATGGAAGGCTGTAATAAATTAATCTTCCTGGAGCCTTCTCTTTTCCAGTCTGAGTGTCTGTTGTCCCACCTTCTATCTGTAGGAGAGGTACTCCAGCCCTCAGTTGTCTTCATGGTCCTCTGGACTTGCTGCAACAGGTTCCCATCTTTCTTGTACTGAGTATCCCAGATGTGAATGCAGCATTCTCATGGGGAGAGGGGTAAAATCCCCTCTCTCAACACGTTGGCCACACCTTTTTTGTTCTGTCAACTGCACTTCTCAGTTTCATGACACCTGCAAACATGCTGAAGGTGCACTCGATGATCTCATTGTCAATATTGCTGATGTAAATATTGAAGACCACCAGTCCCAAGACAGCGCCCTGAGGGACACCACTCATCACTGGCCATTGTACACAACTCTCTGTTTGCGTCCACCCAGCCCATTCCTTAACCACTGAATAGTCCATCCATCAAATCCACGTCTCTGTAATCCGGAGAAAAGGGTGTCATGTGGAACTGTATTGAAGGCATTACAGAAGTCTAGATAAATGACATATGTCAGTCTTCCCCTGATGACTGCTGTAGTTACTCTACCACAGAAGGTCACCAGATTGGTCAGGTACGATTTGCCCTCAGTAAAACAGTGCTGTCTGCCTCAGATTACATCCTTGTCTTTCATGTGACAGCATATTTGTTAGAAGGATCTGCTCCAAGACCTTCCCAGGCATGGGTAAGGCTCACCAATGAGTCTGAAATTCCTCAGAACTTCCTTACTCCCTTTTTTAAATATGTGAGTGACGTTTCCCTTTTTCCAGTCACCAGGGACTTCACCTGACTGTCCTGAAATTTCAAGTATGATGGAATGTCTTGGCAAAAACATAACCCAGCTCCCTCAGGATCCTGGGATGCATGTCATCAAGTACCATATACTTATGGCTACTCAGCTTCATCAGGTGGTTCAGAACCTGTTTTGGCTTATAGTGGTAAGACTTCCACTTCCCACACACCCACCCAGAAATTCAGGGACTTGAGACAAGTGGGAAGCCTCACTGCCAGTGAAGACTGAGGCAAAGAACTCAAAGTACCTCAGCCTTCTCCACTACCACCAATTCACCCTTCTTGCTTCTGAGGGGGAGTACACTCGTCCTTTCTTATCTGACCCACGTAGTTATAAAATCCCTTCCTGTTCTTCACATCCCTTGCAAAGTTCTGTTCGATGTTTACCTTGGTTTTCCCGATCCCATCCCCACATATTTGAACAGTATCCCTGTCCACTCCCCAGGTCACCTGTCCCTGTTCCCACTGGCTGTGCATTTCTTTCTGACTCCTTAAATTAAGGAGCAGATCCTTGCTCAACCATGCTGGTTTCCAGCCTGCCTTGATTTCCTGCACAACAGGATGAAGAGCTCTTGCGCCCTAAGAAAAGTGGCTTTAAAGAGTTGCCATCTTTGGTCAGCCCCTCTGTTCATAAGGACAGTTCCCAGGGGAACTCATTCACCAGCTTCTTAAATAGCTGGAATTTTGGTCTCACAAATTTCAGTCTTGACTTTGCTCCTCACCACACTTCTTCAGATCACAAACTCATCCAGGGCATGGTCATCCCAGGCTGCCACAATCCTTTCATGAGCTCATCTGCACTGGGGAGCGCCAGGTCAGGTAACAAATTTGTCAACGAAGTCCCAACCTGAAATCTTTATCAGGACTCTAATGCCTTTTCAAAAAGATTAGCAGAATGAAAGGTGGAACTGCCCCCTCATAAAGTCAAAAGGGTAGTTCCTACTTACCCACTGCTCTGACCAAATATCCCCATTTATTTTAGGGATATGAGACAGCCTCCACAGGATAATAATACAATAACCATTACATACAATTTCAGAGGTGCACACATGAACAAAAGCAAGGACATTGTGTCTTAAATCCATGACCTGTTTAGCTGAAACTTTTCTACATGAGCACAGTGTATATTCTATTGATGGCTCAGATGTAGGTATTTGTGCACCCTGGTGCTCAGCAATGCAAACCTGCTCTTTTTTAAGCATGTCTTATTTTTTTCTTATGTCTTACAACTACAACCCTTTTTGTAAGAAGTTGCACAGCCTTCTTGTCTATAGTAAGAGTTCACTTAGGCTATATTTAAATTCTGGGACAAGAGTCAACATGTAACTGCTCAATCACCTGGAGTCTATAAAAGACAAAGAAGGGATGGAATGTATGAACATCCTGTCCAAACCTGAGTTAAGATGCATCCTGAGATTTACACCCAGATCTGGGATCCTGAATTTCCCAGATGAGATCTGAGGACCATCCAGACATATTTAGCTTTTGAATATCACATCTATGGTTCAAATGTTTAGAGAAGGTGTCAGCTGCCTGTCAAAAATGCCTACAAACTGGGATCATCTAGCTGACTTGAAACAAAAATAACATGCCCATAATAGAGGATGCTTTTAAAAACCAGCATTTTGTTTTTTGTGACACCTACCCCAATGTATGCACACATTATGAGGTTTAAGACATCCATATACAAAAAAAAATTACAGAAAACATATGTATATTTACAGACCTACTAAACTTCATTGAATTTGAATGAAAGACTTTGCTGTAATTGGCTAACAAATATTTAAAACATATTCTAGAATATAATAGTTACACAGATTTGTTAGCTTGCAGAATAACAACAGGCAGATTTTTAAAGATATTTATGTAAACCTCACCATCTAAAGGAGAGAGTACACAGAAGGATGTCATAAAAATTTGAATATATGTTTTTGCCCCAATTTATTGCAGTATTTTATCATTACAATTCACACAATAGTTTCACACACTTTTTCTGACACTATAACGTAGAAGTTGAGTGAGAGACAATGTCATTTTGCCCCCGCAAGAGATGTAGTAAAGGCTGAACTCCTTCAACTACATATCCCAAATAAAACTTTTTGGGATTTTCTTAGGGGATGAAGGTACATAAAGATATAATAGCAGTCACTGAAGGTGACATAATAAATGTTCAGCCATGATATTGTTCAGTGTTTTACCCAATGTTTAATTAGTCTTCTCTTCTGGCCATGTTCTTCTGCATTTCCATATGCTTCTATATTATCCATCAGACAAAGCTGAATAGAAAATGAGAGCTTAAGAAGCACCGTCACAACTACCAGAACAGCATGATTATGGATGAAAAAAGGAGGGGAGGAATATTGGCCTCACTGTAACTTAAGCAAATAATGGTGGCAAAGGTAACAATGACAGGCCTTCTTGTGTGTCCCTGCTGCAAGGATAAAATCACTCCAAGCCTGAAACTCCACAGACACAGTTGGGAATCATACACTTATTTAGTATGTTGATTTGGAAGGGACTCATCAGGATCACTGGGTCCAACTCATTAAAGACATACACACACCTAAGGAACAGTATCAGTCATACTCATTCAAAATACTTTTGCTAAGGAAATTTGTTTTGTAAGAGATGGTTTACAAACAAATCAGCAAGGTTACGAAAAATAAAACAGAGACACATTCTCAGGAGAAAAAGTTACAAAGAAAGCTTCTGCAAACCAAAAAAACCCTGAGTCTTTTGATTTGCAACCTGAGTCTCAGCCCCAATCTTTTTCATCTAATGAATCACACTGTCCATCTTTATATATGGTTTGTTCTTGCTATTCTTCACTGAGTAGCTGAAATATGTTAAGGTGCCCTTTTCATTCACTGGAATTGTCCCAAAATGGCAGCAAATTATTTCAATGAGTTGTGTTTTGTTAATGAGTAGCATTATTCCAACTATTTAATAACATTATTATTTTCGGAATGGTCAGATGACTGGCCATGACAGTAGCAAAAAATACTGACCTGGCAATATGAGTGACAGCTGTCAGCTAAGACTAGGCTCAGACACAAGATATGAAACCATTTTAAAATTACTAGAATTCTGATCAGACTGTAAATCTTCAGACAGGTTTCCTTTTACCCCCGATGCATTTCAGCCTTACCACTTATTCAGATACTGCTTCTTTTGGGTCAGATTCACAGTTTCTGAGGAATAGTTCTTTGGCCTTAAGAAAATTTCAAGCTTCTCTACATATCACAAACTTTAAAATTTCTCTTATTTCTTCTCAATCTTGGTATTAGCTCTTTAACAATTCAATTCTTTACAGATCTCTTGCATTCAGGAAATTATTATTTAACTAATGTTAAATTTGTTTCCCAGCTTATTTTTTTTTTTAGCTCATCCTTTAAAGTTTGAGATCATAAAGCTATCAGAACTCATTCAGAACAGAAGAGCAACTATCCTTTATTCCATTTTTAAAATAAAGCTTAGGCCCTAGAGTATAATCAATTAGAACACAGTGTTTCTAAATAGAAAATATCTAAGAGGTTTAGAGAAAAATATATGATAGCCCCCAGCTTCAAATATACTTTGCCATCATTTCCTTCAATTAAGCAATGTCCTTTACTTAAAATCTATGGTAATCTGTTGACATTCTGGTGTTAAGAGATATCAACCTATAAACTTCACAATTCCAATGACATATCAGATAGTATCTCTGTTAAGAAAGTCTATTTTTTCCAAATAGCATGTAAATTACGTGATTTAGTAGTTTCTATAGTAACAATTTCTCTTTTTTTTTAACAGTAAATAGCTATACACAATATTCAAAAGTTATTAGCTGCACTAAAATTGTGGTAACTTCCCTCCAAATCTCCTTTTTAATTAAAAATGATACTTTTATTTCTTGCACCAATAAATGTCCCATTTTTGGAGTGGTCAACAGTTAAATTTCTGGTTGGTGCTAAACCACCACACTTTCACACTTACTATTTGGCCTAAACATGATATACTGTCTTTACTGCCTGTTACAGCCCAAACCCTTAAACTCAGGGGTTAAACTCAAGGTTCCATAATTCTGTTTTACCACAAAGAAGAAATCCACACTATATACTCTCAGGAGGTGAAATTCACACAGAGGTTTACCAGCAAAAACATAGAAAATCGAGAAACTTCAGTAAAGGACAAAATACAATACTGAATTCAACATGAAACACTTATTACCACATAACTCAGCATTTACTTAATATTAACTTAGCATAAACTTAGCCAATTCAACCCAGAAGCCTTTAAAACATTAAGATGATCTACTATACAGAAAAGCTCCATGAAAAGAGGACTGAGACAAGAGAGCAGAAAAACAAACCCAGAGCTATGAATCCGGGACCCCAGCCGCAGGCCCAGAGAGGAAAAGCCCCACTGATGGGCACATTGAGGTCGCCCTTTTTATGACCTCGGCCCCATGTGGGCCCGCCCCCTGGGTGGGACTTCTGGTGACGTGACCAATCAGAAGCTGGATTACCTGCCAGTGCCATGATTGACAGCTCCCACAGTGCAGCCTGCCCTCCCAGCCACAGGCATCGCCATTCCAAGACTGTGGATTATCTGTTCTCTGACACTGCCTTTGACACTGCTGCAAAACCAATCCCACCACAGAAATCTTTGTCATACAGTCTACTGCAGTACAGTAGGATGTCCTCCTTACCCCATTTTTATTTTTTGTTATGAAATACCTTTATTTTACCCTAATTATACATCCTAAATTGGAAATCTTGAAAAGAAGATTGTTAATTGTACACAAACAGCAGCAATTTTAGGAGCTTCATCATGACCTTTTGTCAAAAACTATTCTCTGCCTCTGATCTCTTCACTCTTTCCTTTTTACTGAAGCAGAACACATACTGGTTTTGGCTATGAATTCGATTTGTTTCCTAAAGACTTCAAGAGAAAACTTGAAAATAGGCTATTCATTGGTTAGTGTTTTATAAAAAAATGGAGACATGTACTCCCATGTGTTTACAATAGAGCCATTGCTGAATCCTGTTATATATGTATATATATATATATATATATATGTATATACACATATCTGTTGTTAAAAAATACTATTAAAATTTGTAGGTACTCAGCATCCTCATGTTGAAATGTTCACAAAACCTTTAGAGCAAAACTTTTTGATCTCAGACTAAAACGTAAGCTTTGATTCTAAACAGCATTTTTTGCACCCGTGTTTCAGGGCCTAAAAATGTGCATATGTCCTTTTGTAAACTTAGTCCTTCACTTTCAAAAGCTACAGGCCCACAAATAGCAGCTGTATGTGCTAATTTTGTCTTCTGAAAATAAAGCTGACTAAATACCTCTAAAGTATTACTGAGATTTAGTGATCTTCAAAAGTTTTTTTCCCCTGTATCTTTAATTCAGACACATAGACATCAATGTAAATTTGTGGTTTAATTCCATCGTGAATTTGGCCTGAAATATAGATTAGCAAAATTGGAAACAGCTGTGCAAGAAACTACTTTCCTCTTCCATTTATAGTATTGTATCCCAATATAAACTCCATCATTTTAATATAAAGTGATACCCCCCACTCTTCTCATCCAGATGTTTATGGATTTTTCACATAATCTTCAGTGAAATTGCCAAAATCAACAAAAAGTCTTAACATGTAAATTCAACATATTGTTTCATGTTCATTATGGCCTTTTCTGCCACAGTGCCAATCCTCATTAGATTTCAGATTCACTTTGGTCGACACTGATACAGAAAAGAACACTGACTCATCATCCCATTGTGGGCTGGGTTCTTATTTAATTCATTTTTGTCTGATTCATGAACTGTTGAAATTCTAAAAATGGTTCATGAATTGCTTGGGAGATGAGAAAATTAATAATAATGATCCAATTTACTGTACATTGAACTGAACTGATTATCATGCAACATACCGACAGACTTTTTCATGGCAAATGAGTCCTATAGACAGAGGTTTTGTTTCCCTTCATACTGGACATGTCATTATACTGTAAAATAATCATTAAGCTCTTAGGCCAAGATCCAGCAAAGTGCTTAAGCACTTGTTTAATTATAAGTTTATGCAAACTCCAAAGTGAAACTACAGAAGAGTTAAATTGTATTCTTTATTATACTTGTGACAAACTTTAAAGATACATATATGCTTAAGCATTTTGGTGCATCTTTTGTATAGCTAAAGATGAACGGTGCTATATAAATTCATAATGTAATGATTTTTAGTAGTCTATTTTCATACCTTTATATATGGAAATATATTTTTAAATGCCAGTAGCAAACCCCCTGCCAGGTCAGGGGAGTACATTCACCTCCAGCTGATCACAACAAAATAATTGCTAATTATTGTATGGGAAGTAATTTTAGAAATCTTGATTTATGTGAAATCCCGAATTAAATGCTGAGGGCTACTGAAGGTTTTATGTCACTAAACCAAAGTTCAAACAAATCAACTTTGCTGATCAGGAAACTGCCTATAAGAAACTTAAGTGGAATTTCTGAGAACAAGGATATGTCATGAACACTGTTCCTTTCCATTACTTAGCCACTTTACAAGTCAGGTTTCTGCCTGGATATTTTCCTAAGAGGTCATTATGCAAAGGCTAGATAAATATTAACGAGGCTCACAAAACTGTAAGATAAGAAAACCACCAAGAGCAGTGACAAAACTTTTTACTGTAACTCCAAGTTCATGAAATACAGGACCTTACCACTACAGTTTAACTATTTTTGCACGGGGTAGTACATCTGATGTGGAACCTGCTCCTAACACAAGAATTTGAGAATTATTGTGGTACCTTACTAAACCAGACTTCAGTGGGATCACTGGTATTTGTCTTGGGCATGAGGGATTCTCAAGCATTCAGGAAGCTCAGGACAGATATTTCCTTTATTCTGCGGACAGAAACACAGGGGAGTTTGCTCCCCTAATTCTACAGTATTTAAAGTATTTAAGTATTTAAGCATAGGTAATTCACAAAATGAGTTTCCGCAAAGGCAGAATGTTGTCTAACACACCGGAATGCAGCGGGCTCCATCTGATAGAGGCTCTCAGGAAAGTAGCTTGGCTTATCCTGTGGCATAGTGCACACCTCAAGGCTCTGATTGACCTTTACAGTGAAAGCTGGGTTGTGACATATGATCCAGAATCTTACCTTTTTCATTTTCATAGGAACTGCATTGCTAAGGATAAATGTCCAATTTGAAGACTTGGATCTCACTTCAAATTTGAGAGAAGTGAGATAAAAGTTGTCAGAAATTAGCATAAAAATTTCAGAAAACAATAATTGAAACCAGAATTCCTACGCTGCTTCTGAAGATTGATATCCTATGACAATGAGCTTTGATAAATCACTCTAGCTGAGGATCTATTCTTATGCTCTTTACAGAGTGTGTGTAATAAATCAATATACTGACAGATTTAAGAAAACCTCTCATTCTGCCTTCATTGCATGAGATATCTTCGCAATACAGTTAAATCTTTTTTCAGTACTGGAAATAATTCCACTGAGTGATGTGTACAGAACACTGCTTCCTTCCTCAGTAACACAAATATTCAGAGAAAATGTATTGTTCTCTGTTCAGTTTTTATTTAAATTTTTTCTTTCCATGGCTGCCAAACCAATCACTTCAAATGCTTTCAGAGTTACATCTTAACACCTCATCCAATATATAATGATGATATAAAAGTTTTTCTTTGATGTTTAAATATTTTTAATAAATACAATATAGCATGTAAAAACTCAGCCCTGTGAAACAGAAATGCAAAATCAGGAAAATATATGCAATAAAAATGAGACATGAAATGATGCAATAAAAAAAGAGATAAAAATTTAGTTTGGAAAGATCTGTTAAGACTGCTCCAGATAGAACTCAAAACATTACTGTACATTGCATAAAATGGTATCACTTAAACTCAACATCTAGTCTCTATTCTCAACACTAATTCTAAGTTTACTATTTCACTTCAACTTAGGTTTAATTACATTTCAGTGAAACAGGCCCATATACTTTTTTAACTGTCCTGTCATTTATCCACATGAAGACCCTATCTTAAAGCAAAATTAAAGCTTTTGATTTGAAGCAAGAAAGATTAGGAATTGTTCTTCTTAAATGCACTATGATTATAAACTCTTCTTAATAACCAACATGTACAAAATTCTTCTCAGTGTTAAGTGAGTCATTTTGTTGTAGCGTCTTGAAGGGTTGGACATACCATGTCCACACTCACCATGGACTTTGCAAACCACACAGTGAAAATATGGTCTCTTACACCAAAGAATTAACAAGAATTGCAAGAAACTAATTTGCTCAATCATTTTTCCACACACATACATGCAAAATAAGGAAACATTTTTATTTCATGCACTTAGGACTACTCACATTGAGAATAAAAACTTAAATTTTAACTAAGGTCACCCCAGATATGTATCTATATTTAAATTTTTTTGTTGTTGTGTGTGTTTGCATCACAACTACTTGGGTATAACACCATTGAGAGAACCCAATAACAGCACAGAAAATCCTCATGGGCTTTCCTTTCACCCCAACACTGAGGTAGGCATCAGTAAATTTAAACTGCAGTCCTTCAGCAATCCTCAATAGACCATTATTGAAAAAAATAAAACAAAGCACAGGAGAAGATAGGGCTATGCTAGAATTAAATTGTATGTTTTTTCATAGTCTCTTTCAAAAAGAGTTGGAAGTTAGCGCATTTGTTTTTTTGTATTAAAGTATTTTGAAAGCACACTGACTCATAGAACTGCTACTCAGTTGTGCATATTTCTTGATACAAATGGACCACTTTCTGGAGGATGTAAAAAACTTCTTGCAAAAGAGAAAAAAAAGCATTCTTTGCAATGCTTTAATAGAGAGAGAACCAAGTAATTTAAGAAGACAAAATATACATGAAAAACAAAACGCTGTTCTAGACAAATGATTAAATTACTTACTTGCTTCTTTTTGAGCACTTAGATATGTGATACAAAGACAGTCTCACCAAATTAATCAAATATTTTGATAACAGAAAATATTCAATATTTTGCTTATATATTATAATAACTGAACTGAAACTTATCTATTTTGGAAATGGAGAGAAATCTGCAAGTATCTGAGGTGCACGTGAACAACAATTATCTATTTCCAATGCCTTTCTGCATGCAAGTCAAACCAGCTGTGTACACACACAATTACCCATGATATTCTTTACATCACATATTTTCACATACTTGGGTCTTTCTCACACCTAAATGTTCTTCAAGTATTACCAGCCTTTCTTGATAATTAAAGGCAAAGAAAAAAATTTTAAGTAGAATTCTTAAGGCCATTATTTAAAGAAAGTTCAGGTAAGAAAGTTGATACATCATTTTTTCAACAAAAATAGCTCTATTCTATAGAAAAATAGCTAGAATTTTTCAGGCACTAAAACATTTTTCCATTAAGTTTTCTTCCACAGTCACTCAATTTCTCAGGGGATTTTTTGCAAATTCTCTTTAGAATGTTTTAATGATTTCATTTGAATAGTTTCATCCTTGACTCCAACTATCAGATCAAATTGGATCTGCAATTTTTCAGGCCAGAAGTTCATTATTATGTACCTCACCAATTACTTTTTTCATAGTGACAACTATACTGATCTTTGGATGTAGTGATCAGTAGATATTGTAGTTCCATATGTCATTATCTTCCCCCGTAAATCTGAGATAAGTAGAGCAGGAGACTAGACAGATGCCTACTGCTAACTCACACATAGTAGTTCAGAGTGGTATCCATTTTTTCAGTTGGCACTCTATTCTCCACACCTAGAACCACATCTATAGAAAATTATTCAGAACTACACAAAAAAAAATGTGGATCTTGAAAGTGTCATTATAATTGCTTGACTTTATCTATTTGTTGACCACAAGATTTCCAGCTCCCAGTATTTTGTTAAAAAGCAGAGTTGTTCTTTCTCAATGAATGCTTAACAATGAGAAATACAGAATGTATAAAGCAAAAACATGTATATGGGCTTTTGTAACTTGTGTTATTTAGATTTAAGCCTCTTGATTTAAGTTCAGAAAAGAAGACTAATGTTATCAGAGAAATGCTATGTTATGTTTTCCCAGCATTTATCAAGAATTTAGAAAAATGCTACTCAAAGTCTTCAGAGGAGTATTTATAAACAGGAGGAGAACAAGTGAATTTAAAATAAGACAAATTAATTAAGATACAAGTTAGGCACTCTCTAAAGAAGACTCAGAATCACAGCTTTGGACTTACGTGCATTTGTTCTCTTTTTTTTTTTTTTCCTTTTAATCTGTTTAAAAATATTTTCATTTGAGAAAAACAACTCTTAATGGCTCTAGTGTCCTTAGGCAATATCACATTGGGAACTTTTTTTTCCTTTATAGAAATATAATATTTTCAGCAAACACAAATGGTAAGTTAGAACTTTCTAGGATGCACGCATAAGAATACAGTACACAGAAGGATCTGTGCTGTATATTTCCACAATATATAAATTCCATGAAATAAAACTGTTGCACCGAGTTTCCAAAGCTTAAACATGCTGAAGAGAACAGGATTTTAAATAATGTTATAAAATTGCAGATATACTAAACTTATTTACAAGGTTTTGACTGTGATAACTAGCATAAGCAATGCAACAGAATAATCCCATTTTTATAGGAGTCTCAGTCTACTGTTCCATGCAGTATGTCAGTACAACATAAAAAGCTATTTGAATAACTAAATGCAAGCTACAACTTGCATTAAATCCATCTTAGATGACACTCTGAAAGACTAGAGTATTCATTAAATGCAATGTGCTTCAACCACATTATAGGAAAACCCTTGGAGGACCATAGAGATCTGCATACAATGGTATAGTGGGTTTTTTGCAGCTGGAAACTAAGGTGTAATGAGTGTCCGTACTCCAATCCTAACAACAGAACATAAATTTTTATGACAAAAATAAACATGTCTGGAATTTTTAGAAGTGTAACAACTGAACGGAAAAAAATTATTTTGTAATGGTAGAAGTTATAAAATAGACATCAGCAGAATAATGCTGCAATTAGGGTTTTCTTTTCACTATTTATGGGTATTCAAAAATTCCCCAAATTTTGAAAACCTTTGAAATGGGTAAAGGAGAATGACTTATCAATGCATACAAATGACTTAAGGGAAGATGTAGAGAAGACCCAACCCATGTAAGTGTTGCCTGATGACAGACAAAAGGCAATGAGCACAAACTGAAACACAGGAATCTGAATATGAGGAAAATTGTCTTTATTTTGCAGCTGACAGAGCACTGGAACAGACTGTCCAGTGAGGTTGTGTAATCTCCTCTGGAAATATTCAAAACCTGCCTAGACATCGTCCTGTGCAACCTGCTGTAGCTGAACCTGGCTTTTTTGGGCTAGATTATCTTCAGAGGTCCCTCCCAATGCCAATCATTTTCTGATTATGTGTTTCTCTGAAAAAACTTCCTTTTGAATTGAAACAATTACTCTGGTACCTGATGGCAAGCTTGCAATGTCAAAGGGAAGCTCCAGAGTGGTTTTAAGCTTTCATACTTGTACCATACTTGTAAGATTTAAAATACAATACTGCATATAAAATATCGTATCTTCCAAGAATATATCCACAATTAATCACTCCAAAAATATATATACTGAAACAAGAGATAGACACAGTGCTGTGCTTCAGGGTTTTTTTTTTCCCTTGAAATGCAGATTATTAATCTAAGATTTACTTTAAATTGGACCTAAAGTAGTTCTATTTTAAGGATTTTAGATTAACTTTAAAAGACTATGGATAATTACAATTATATCCAATGCAAGGATAATTTATTCTTAAAATGAAATATTGAAATATGCATAAACCTGAAAAATTTCAGCTGAAATCTCAGGTCAAATTTGCAGAGGCTTATGGCCACACAAAAATTGTTACTGAATATAATGAAATCTAGAATCATAACTAAACTGTAGGTTGGTTAGTGATGATGCCTACTTATTTTTTAAATGTCACAAGGTTAAAATTATTAATTAGAATTTAATTAGTAACTGTAGTACCACCAACCTTTGTTTTATAGCTTGGATTCAATCATGAATATTAACTATTGAACATTCATCATTGAATTAATTATCCCTCTATAATATTTGCAATTGCCTTTTGACAAAATAAGCAAAGATAAAGCATTTATTTTGGAGACACTACAGTGACACTGGTCAAAAGATTTTTGAGGGATGTTTTGTTTGTTTCATTTAGATTTTTAAGCAATGGATCTGATTATGACAATCTGACAGCTTTGAGAATTAAAACTATCCTTTAGCTCAAGTTCTCATAAACTATCTCTATCCAAAGGACTATTTTTTTTAGCTTCTCCTTAAATATTTCTGAGCCCATAGTTTTAGAGGCATGTTAACCTACTGAACTAACATACGAGTTAAACTTCTTTTAAGTGAACTTTCTCACATTGCACCTTAATGTTTTATCTGCTTAAGCATGGGTTCATGTTGGATTCACTAAATATTGCTGTAGTCTGACTAAAACAATGATGAACAAAGAGCCTGTTAGCAATTCAGAGGATGTGTCCTTTTATCTCTTTATCAATATCATCTACTGTTTTCTAACCTAAGAAGAAGAAAACCTAGAAGTTTCTCTAAGAAAAAGCAAGTTTCAAGTAGTAACTGGTTGAACTGTATTATATATCAGGAAAGAGTTGCTATTTACTGAGCCTGCCCATGTAATTTAGGGAGAAAAAATGACAGGTAAATGCCCCCCATGACTTATACCTCAAGTCAGTCTTTTCTTACCTGACAATTTTAAGACTGAAACAGCATATTTTCACAGGAAATATGACCTTTTAAAATTACTTGTTTTCCTTTTAAAAGTACTTGTTGTCTAATCACTGTTTATGACGTTAAGAAATTATGATAGACCTTAGTAAATCCTCTTTATTTTTCAGATAAAGATGTTATTTTTTAATTCTTCTTCAAAACACATCTGCTTGGAGAAAGTTTAGACCTAAACTCTTAAACTCAGCAGCAGTGTTAATACATTCTACAGATGTTTTTGTGCAGATCTTACTTTATTTTATATGCTCATGATCCTAGTAGCTGCTGAACATGGATATCCTCCACATGACAAGAAAAATATGTGCAAAAATTCCCTAAACTACAATGTCAATTCCATAAAAATAATTTTAAATCCAAATCTGCAGTTCTAGAGGTAAAGTTGTTTGAAACACATGGAGAATAAAAGCATTCTTAATTCTTAAAATGACAATTTTTACCTAAACCATATCAAATTTGTGACAAGACACAAACTGCTGTGCTTTTTGACAGCTCGGTACTTAAAGAAGCATATAAGTAGCAATAAAAAGGCTTTTAAAAAGAATTTAAGGCTAACTGTAGCATTATTTTGTTATTCAAACATTTAAAAACCTGCATAAATCAAAGGCATAATACCTAGTTAATTTATAAGTTCCCACTGAACTTCTGAAAATATTTTAATATTGTTTCACTGCTGCAGTGTTTGCAGTCATAAACACATCTTGATACTGAATTAATAGCACATCTTGAATATTTGCTTATAGTTCTGTGGCTCCCAGCATAAGAAGGACATGGGCCTGATGGAGAAAGTCAAGAGGAGGTCCCTGAAATGATCAGGGAAGAGGAAGAGAAGGGAGCAGATAGACCTTGTAGCAGCTATCCAGTACTTAAAGCTGGAGAGGGACTTTTTACAAGGGCTTGTTGTGATAAGACAAGGGGGAATGGCTTTAAACTGAAAAAGGTTTCCCAGAGAAGCTGTGGCTGCCCCATCCCTGGGAGTGTGCAAGGTCAGGTTGGATGGGAGTCTGAGCAACCTGCTTCAGCTGAAGATGTCACTCTCTCTGGCTGGTGTTGGGAACTAGAAAATATTTAAGTTGCAACTCAGACCAGTCTATGATTCTATCATATAAAGCAATATCAAATCAGAAACATCCTTGATATACAATATCAGATACATGCCAAATAACCTATTTAAGTAGCTAATGCACACCACCACATTCCTACTGATTGTCAAGCTGTTTTTATTCAGTCATTATTTACCAAATTTGACAAAGAAGGAGAACACAATGTTCATTTCTAATAGAGAGCTGGGGAAAGTTGGAACAATTCTGAAGGTCAAATTTAGAATTCAAAGGGATCATAATAAACTGGAAGAGTAGTGAAAAATCAAAGAAATGTAACAATTTATATACCTTCATTGTCTCTATTTGAGGAAGAAAAACAACTAATACGAAAACAGAGAAAATACAAGAATTGAAAAGTATTGACTAATATTGTAACAAAGTATCACAGAAATAACAGAAAGTATGTTTCACTGAAAATAAAAGTGCAAGATGAAGGGCCAAGATATTATAAAGGTATCTAAGCTAATCTGTCATGTCAGTTTATGTTTTTTCTCCAATAAACATTCATGGCATGATGTCATAGGAAACCAGTGTCACTGATCACATTGATAAATGTCCCTTTAGGTAAGTTATACTTTCATGTCAATGGAATCAATAATCAGGCCACACATAATGACCTTTCATGGGTAATTTCTTAAGATCTTGTAGGTAAAGTGATGCAGGCTGAATATTTCCAACAGGTTATAAAAAACTATTCTTTTACTGCAATACCAGGAAAATATGTTAACATGTAAATGTCAATGGAATAAATTTGGTTGAATTTTGAACAAAACTTTTAAATATAGAAAATGGAAAACTACATTCAGTATCTACTGCAATTCCTGGTACCAACCACTGCACTTTTTTATCAGTTTATCACATTTTTATATTAGCTGAAAGATAAGTCTACATTTTCCCATCCAGTCTGCCTAATCAAGTTTGTATAATTAGGCACTAAAGGTGAAAAATAATAAATCTGAATTGCTCATGCAGTCTTCAAGTTTGTCAAAGTCATTTAAGGACAAAACATGAAGATAAAGTAATATATGAAACTTGTTGTGTCACCTGAAGCACATTTGTGTTTATCTCCATGACTCTTGCCCTCAGTTCTATCCTTTTTCTTCTTCTCTCTTAGCAGACAGTGTCAAGAAACTGGCTTGAAGAGCCACATAGCTTTATGAAGTGGAGGGACAGGATGCTGTGACACAAGACCAGCAAGTAACATTGATGAGAATATTTTCAGTACTAAGGAACCTCAGAGGGACCAGGCTTACATCGCCACATTTAAACTAAATGAACAGTATATGCTGATTCCACACATTTGGAAAATACCACTCCTTACACTCTACTGTGTTTCAAATAATAAAGATTAAAAAATGCTCTGTTACATTTGATACAGAGAGGGAGGTACAGTACAGTTAATGAGCTGGTTTGAAGAAGAGATTAAGTTGGAGCAATCAGCATCTGAAACCATCTGTATGAAGTAGATGGGCATGAATTTGGTTCATTTACTTGGAAAGATAAAACCTCAAAGAGCTAAAATAAGGTTATCTGTGATTGTATTTTTAAAAATTCACATGGTGAGCGCTATCTCACAAGATAAATTTTGATGTCATGTACAATTCTGCCAGAAAATTGGACGGGGCAGGAAGATAAATGCATACAAAAGCTCAAATTTTCACTGCTTAATATAAAGCTTAGGAACTCAGACTATCTATCCCTGCTTGTTAAATCCTGTAATTGTTGTTTACTCATTTTGTTGCTTAGCTTGTTTGTTTTTATTGATTTTGTTGTTGAGTATTTTGTTACATTTACGCCTATTGTGGTTTGAGTTTATTGTGCATTTTAATGCAAATATGGTTATAAGAAGTGAATTTGTATTACTGTGAGAATTTTTCTATTTTGCTGGTTTTTTTCTTAGCAACTTTACATCTGAAATCTACCATGCTGCCCAAAGGACCTCTGTAGCACACTTGGCTAAGTGACAAGACTGTACTTGTTGATGAACATACTTCACTACATCTAAATAATCTACCAGCACAGAAAGATTATGAAAACGTAAGTCAGAACAGGTTCTAGGAACATTAACATTAATGTACATGGGTAGTAAGCATTTCACATAGACTCAGGAAAGCACTGAGAATAATTCAAATAGAGTCAATAGAATCTGACCTGTTGTAATCTTAAATCCTGAAAAGTTCTCAGTGATGACAAATTTCTGCATTCATGCTGAATCTGGCAGACTTTAGATATTTGAAAGACAAAGAAACTGGCAATTTAGCCTAAGCTATTTTTTGTCTGTCATGTAAAACTATACTAAACTCTTCTTTGCTGGTTTACTTCAAGCACCAACTCTCTTCTTAGTAGGAGTTGTATATGCATTTTTAGAAAAACAGAAAGAGTTAATTTCTTTTTTCCCTGTGTAGTTTCCAAAATATTAACTTGAACATGTCTATGAAGACACTGCCTTGAAGATAGAAAACATATTTCAAAGTCCTTTGGAAACATGCTGTAATGGACATTTTAAAAATAATTTGGAGTCATATTGCCAACATAAAACAAGACAAATATAGATTCTTTGGCAGATCTACATGCATATATCTGCTAAGAGCTATTTGAAAAGTGAAAGTATTATCTTAAAGCCAATTGTCAATCTAAACACAGCCAACAAGCCTGTATCTAGAGAGAATTAAGCATTTACCGAGACTTTATTTTTTTGCAAAAAAACTCACTGCTTGTCTTATGGTATCAAGGCATTACAGCAGAAATATTAATTCCTGAATTCCATATTGATCTTGGATAAGATCAATAGTGCCAAGGTACTGAATTCCATATTGATCTTGGAGCAACAGAAATAGCTTTCAAAAATTTAACACTACTAAATTAAAAAAAACCTCACCATTTTCCACATTGTCACAGAAAAATAAATTGTTTTTAACTCTTGATCTCTCTCAGTGCTTTCCTTGATGCCAAAAGTGGAAAGTTTTGTCAATGACTTTAAAAATGTGACCCATTGTTCTTACACCTAAGAAAATATTTTGGCCTAAGAAATCAGAACGCTATACAATTTAATAGTACATATTAGACAGGACTGATAAGTTTTCTTTTCTAAGCATATGTTTGAAAAAAGTATAATACTATTTTCTTACCAATATTGTGGATAAAAACAATTTATTTTTAAATTTAGAATGTAATTTAATTTAGGGTTTCCCTCAAAAAAACTGTTTTCTAATGACCTCTTAAGGAGTGTTGTTTGCAGAACTGTAGTAGCTTGGCACTAATAATTTAGCTGCAGTCATTACTGGCTCTTTTCTTTCCCACTCCCTTTTGCCAGGGAGATGAGTGCAAACCATGAACTCACCTTTTCAATGAAATGTGTTTTTACATTGAGAAGGGAGTTCTACCACGGGTTCTTACTTACATTTTTGTGTTGTACCACTGGGTAATGAAACATGCTTCTGCTAAAACCTGGATGAAGTTCATTAACTCATTTATTAAAAGCCATGCACAAAGAGAAAAGTGTGTACTGAGTACTAAACTCACTGTTGGTATCCTTAGTTACAATATGGCAAAACCAAAGGTACCTCTTAATATAATGACAATAAGTCCACTCCCTGTCATTTACTGTTTTGTTTTGTAGGCTGTGCGATCACTCTTAAAAAGGTGTACTCTCATTTAAATTTATATGCTAAATACCTGCTATCAACTATGCAGTATTTTAAAGTTTTATATTCTTTGTAAGTAGATTTCAATACTAAAATCTGTTACAAATTACTTCTACTCGATTAAATTTTCTTCTGCAGCCTGTCTGTCTCTGCCTGATGTGTCTGACTCAGTAACTGGGGAAGAAGTCTCTTCTATCAATCAATGACAGAAAGTGCTGAATCTGAAAATGCTGACTGAGCACCATGGAGGGCAGTCAGGTTTCTAATAGCAGCCAAGGAAAGTTTAAAAATTTTGATATGAGTGTTAAATACCTTTTCAAAAGACATTCCAAGATTAATCAGGAAGAAAAAAATCATGCTTAAAGAAAAGTCCTCAAATAAAGTCATTGATCTGAGATTGACATTTACAGAACAAAATAAAAGAATTATATTACCCCAGCTGAACTTTCTCCAATGACAATGACTAAAATAACAAGAATGTGTTTCATGATTGTCTTCTCAATATTGTACATCAAATAGGGTTTTAAACAAACAAGAGAGTGAATAAGTAAATATATTACAACCACTTAAGAGTTCATTCAAGGATGAATGTTTATAACAGCATGTAACTTCAGTAATGACTGTCTGATATTATAAATAATTTCCTTGAATAACAGCATTGCTATCTATTGCTATGAGAGAGTGAATAGTATTCACTTTCATTGTCTATTGACTAATTAGTTTATATGTAATATATATGCAGAATTTAATTTGTAATAAATATATGAATATGTATAGTAAGGGGTTTAATTAGCTGTGGACCTGTACATCCTGTCATGAAAGTATAAAATTATCATTCTAAGAAACAATTGGAGTTGGCTTGTTTAGGAAGGGCAAATCCTTTTTGTTCAACCTCATTATTTTCCAGGTCATTAATGAAGTTTTCATTCTTCATATACAGAAATTAACTATGCAAAACAGCAACATGCTAGGAATTGCATATCTGAATATTGAACTAAGTTTTTATTTTGTGATAGTATTTTCTTTATTTTGAGATCCTTGTTTTCAAGCCATACTTCTGAAAATACTGGCTTTATAAAATGTAGGGAGCTCCCCTGTCAATGAAGGATTTGGCAAGACCAAAATTGCACAGGTAGTGCCAACAGAAAAGAGCCATGTAGAAGAATAGGAACTGATTTTCTGTAAAGCCAATTGATTTGATAATTGTAGACCATATTGGCAGACAAATTCAAGATGTCATTTAGCAGTGCTTTTTCAAGGTTAATGAATATGCTTGTCTCTGGCTAGTAAGAACAGCATCACTATGGATCACAATTATCTTCTTACAATCATCTGTTGTTTACATTGCACAGAGCAATGTGCCATTTCATAGATACTAAACTACCTATTTTATGTTCTGCCCTGAACAAGGGAACTTTTGCATGCGCAAGGCAAATGGGTTTCACTGAGTTCCTAACATGACAATTCAAAGTTTTTAAACACAAATTCTCTTTAGGAAGAGAAAGGACCATGGGCCAAAAGCTGTTTGAGAACTCTGAAGCTGAACTTCCAGAGAAAGCATTATTTTCCTTTGGTTAGTGTCCCATTCAGGATACTTCCAGTCTTTTATACCAGGACCATGTAGTTCCGATTGAATCATTTTGCACTGGTGATAGTTGGACTCTATGAATTCCAATCACTGGCTTAAATTTTCAGTGTCAATTTTTTAATGAATTAGTTATAGTCTATTTACATACAGTTCTGATAGAGTAGTCCCTATCAAGTGGTAGAGAGACTCTCAAAACCTGGTTAAGTAACCAGTTATCTTCTTTCCTGTAAAAAAAAATGAACAATAAACAAAACCAACCATATTCCTTGAACAATAATGTTCATCAGCTTGTTATATTTTTTTTAGCATATTTTCTCCCAGTTTTCTGAGAAATTCATTCATGCTCATAGGAATCATAATTAAGATCAGAAAACCAGCTTGTTGGAATTAGAGAGAATTTCACTCAGATTTTCTGTTGAATAGTTTCTAGCATTTTATTTTATTATCACAGGTATTTAACATTAACATTAAAAAAATTAAGATCATAAAATTAAGATCATAAAAGAAGGGTCTTGAAGACTAGATCTCACCTTACAACAAACACTGTCCTTCAAACTCTTCTTTTACTACTCATGACAACATATATTCATTATTGCACTGACATTAGATATCCATAATATTAAGTTGATCAAGATCAAACTCTCAAATTGATGAGTTATAAGATATGACAAAATGAGAAACATGACTCTTTGTCCATGACCAGAAAATAAGATAAATTGTATTCTAAAGGAAACTTAGACATTAATGCATTTTTCCTGTTCTTGCCAAAGCCTTTAATGGCTAAGTTTCAAAAAACAACAATAATAACAACATCTCATATATTGTGTAAGTAAAAATGTGGTAATTCACATTGGCTGGAAGTTCCATCACATATTTCTGTATTTTATGATTTTATCCAGCACAATAGTGAACAAATACAATTAAAAACAAAGTAATGTATCTTAAAATGTACTTTATTCATTTCTTTGAGAAGCATAATTTTGTTATGATACTGCTTCATAATATGCTTGTAAATGTTCAACAATACATTTGGCAAAAGTAGTATAGTCTAAGTAATGTAAAATTTCATTAAAATACAGCTACAATATCTTAATCTAAAATGTGAAAATCCTTATAAGTGTACAGAAGTATACAGATTAGTAAATAATGAATTATGAAAAATTTACTTCAGAAAAATAGTAATATATATGTCACCTATGAAAATAATAACAAAGCTCACTTATTTTTTACCTTCCAGTAGGGAGAATTTATCCATTCACTTTTAGGAGTGGAGTTTAATCTGTGCGTTCTCTACACTATTCTCAATCTTCCCAACAGAAATGCTATTAACATAGTTCCTTTCTGCCACTGTGAAACCATTCTTAAAATGAGCACAAATACCTGAGCATACTGGCACCTTGCACCTGTCAGCACCAAAACTTGAAGAGTGGCTAAAAAATGCTAATAAATAAATAATATAATAGGACAGTAAAATTTAAATACCTTTTAAATATAAAAACTTTTTGATACTTGAAGAACAGTGGCCTACTAAAGTTTTGTCAGGCAAGGACTGAAATGTGACTCTTCCCCTCCTCCCAAAATTTTTTATTTTTAAGTGGACAATGATGAATGGCAGCAAGCAAACAAAATTTTTGAAAGTCTAAATGTTTTCACTTTCCCCCCCATCAAATAATGCATTGTCACTGTTATCCAAAGTACAGAACCTTCCCAGTGAAGTGATAAGAGATATTAAGACGAAAGGAGAAATGAGCCTTTTCTTTTATGTTTATAAAGTGATAAAAATGATTTCTTTTAAAAGTTATGTCAGCATTAACTTAGTCATTAACTTTATTCTTTTATTTCCAAATCTTTCCTGGGAAGCAGCAAACTATAATTGCATCCATCTGAAGAAAATATTATCATAGAATTTTCTAGTGTGCAACTATAAGAAGTGGCCAAGTAGCATGGTCAATTGGATCACTCATTCAGTTAGCCTTATTAATCCAAATGTAACAAGGTGAAAAATAGGACAGAAAACAAGTTGCATTTGAATGCATTTTTGGCTAGTTAAAATAGCAGAATATTTCATATTTACATACCAGTATGTAATTTTCTTGTGGAAAAGTGAGTATTGCAATGTAATGATCCAGAGGCAAAAGGAGAAATGTGAATGTGGTGCTGTAAAAATTGAAGGATTTAGTACCTGGGTATCGACAGTAAAAGGTCTTGGCTGAAAAAACTGTCAAGATCCTTAACGAAACATAAATTAATATTACCACTTAATCTGGCTGAAATATTCTTCAAATTTAGGTGAGAGCACTTAGCTTCCAGCACTAGAGTCTGGCATAACTTTTTCTCAGTGCCTACAGACATTAGGCAGTTCATGTTGAACTGGATTCCAGATGTTGTTCTGAAACTTGATTCCAGAAATAGGTTTTCCTTTAGTTCAGAAACCAATTTCAATGATTTGTTCAAAGCTCAAATATCAAAAAAAGGCATTTCTTGGTTTGCTGCTTGAACTATTTTGTCAAAGTACGTAGCTATTAAGTCTAGCATCATGCCGTTTGAAGATTGTGACTGTGAAAAAACAGCTATTTACATAAATGTATTCAGCCATTTTTATGCAGTTTCATTTTTAACTGCATTGATTGCTATCAGCTCTGCTAGATTGCTTTCTTCTAGTCCAATTAAGTTCAGAAAAAAACACTGACTAGACTTTCTCAAAGGAACAAAATTATTGATCATCATATTTCAATACTCACCACATCCATTGTAAGAAGCAACTGAAATCTTAACATGTACTTTACTCTTCAAAGTACTAAATGTGATAAGAAAAATATCATTACCTACAGCTATCACATGGCTGGTGCAAACTGTGCATCTGATCCGATTCCCAATAATGTCAATGGCAATGTTTCCATTGATGTCACTGGCACAAGGTCAGTTCCTGCAGGCGAAAGCTGTGTCTGTCTGTAATCAGTTGAAAACAACATGAAATCAGAATATTACACCCTCCTCTCAGGTACCTGTGACTAAAGGAATTTTGTTAAGATATTTTATAGTCGGTTCATGGTTTGGTGTTTTTGCAGTATAACATCCCCCTTCTGTCAGTGCCAATACTCTTGAGAAAAGGTAAACTTTGAAAATGAAGGACTGCAATAACTTCTCTTTATGGTAACCAGGCAAGACTTATAGCTGCACTGTTCTGTGCCGAAATGCTGAATGAGTGTTTTAGGCCACAAAGAAATGGGGCAGGGAATACTGATACTGGAAAGCATGAGAAAATTTAAGTTGGTGGACAGACTTTACTTAATGAGGAGTTAGGATGGAACACAAACTTTTACATTTTTAAATTATAAAAGTTCCCAGCACTAGCTTTCAAGGAGGAGTGTGCTGACTTAAGGAATATGTTACAGTCTTTAGCATTTAGCTCTTGGCAACAAATCCATAGTTTATCTAGATATCTTGGTCAGATCTAGTCAAAGCAAAAGGGCTTCCTAAAAAGCTTATGAGAAGCTTCCCATCTCAAAATTAAAATACAATTTTTTTTCTAATATAATTATGAAAGAGTAAAATTTCTTATTTCAAAAATTAAAAAAATATTTTGCAGTCATGAAGGATCTCTGCAGTCCCTTCTTCCTGTTTCCTTCCTTTTGAAATTATCATCAGAATATGGACAATTAAGATATTAGTTTATTTTCAAGTATTTGTTCCCATGGGCATCTTTTTTTTCCCCAAAAAAAGAAAAACCACATGCCATTTCTTTTTTTAAAAAAATTAATTCAAGGAATGAAAAAAATACCTTTTTTTCAATCATGTGTTGTTTTTTATTTTGGTTTGTAGGAGTGGGAAAGCAGTCAAATGAGGAAGAAAGAGCAAAACACCCCAAAATAAGGAAATGCATAGATGCAGTTCTATGGATCTCAGTTGCCTCTCAGTTTTGCCTTCTAGCAATCTGGTTCCTAGAGTCATACTATTCTTGATCATAGCTTATTTAAGACCACATTTCCATAAGCTACAAAAGTATTGCTTTCACTGAGAATCATTACATCCCTTGCAGACCTTACATTCCCTTCTTTTTGGCTTGATGCTTTTTCAGAGATTGCAGCAAGGTCTCCGTCTCTCACAAAAACTCCAGACGTGAATTAATTCCCACAAACATTCGTTCAGGGAAAAGTCTGTTCTATTGAAGCTGAAAAGCATAGTGCATTTTAGTTGCTCTTATTGTGCAGGTCTGATTAGTAAAGCCATTTTGCCAGCACCTGTCATTCTTGCAAAATTTCAGACCCACTTGTAAGAGTGATGATATATTATATGCTCTTCTATCAAACAGTTGTCCAGCAAGTCAATCAAATATGCAGCAAGTCAATGAGAAGAGCTTAATTTTCAATCATCCACTGCATTTTCACTGTTTGGACAAACAGTAAGACATTTCTAGTCATTCAATATGCATACACATTATCAAATCCATTCTTTTTTCCAACGGTGAAGAAAATATCCGTAAAGGTGAAATCCACAGCAGCGCTAAATTTGACACCAGCTTTATGTAATACACTAAACAGTACACTGATCAAAGGTGACAGGGAAATAATTTTATTATTTTATTGTGCAAAACCTCTTCTCCCCACTCACAAGAGCTGACTCAAAGAGCCAGTTTGTAGCAATGTTCTCAGTTGTTTAAGCAGACCTTCAGTAACCTTTCACAGTTACTTCTCTTACATGAAGTACATGTGAAAATGACATGTAAATGTCTACCAGGTGTCTTCCTAAGCTTAGACTAAACCAAAGAATAGGAGAGGAGAGAAAGAAATAGGTTCATACCTGGCAATCTCTTACTTTTTAGTGCACAGCTTCACTATAGGGTACAGGTACTATGCCATTTGTTTACAAGTGAAATGTGTAAGTGGACCTTTCTGTTTAGGAGGAACAATCAGAAGACTGGTAGTAACTTCCAAGAACTTATTGTACTGGAGGGGGAATTAAAATAAATTAGATACATTACAGTTACGTAATGTATCTACAGGAGTCATTTTGTTGAATACCCTCCTCTAGCAGGAAGAACAGTAGCCCCAAAATCCTTGATAAGATGATACATGGTCGTTAGGAGATTCTGAGTCCCAGGATTTAAGATCCAAGGCCAGTCCAAATAAGTGCAACACTCCAGTCAGAGAAATGCATCAATTGAGCATAATTGAGAGAAGGAAAACATGCTGAGAAAAGATTCAGGAACTAAAGCAGGAATCACCCCAAGGCATCAATGCAAACTCCAAGGCAACAGCATTAACCTGCTGTAGATCTTCTGAGCAGTAGTCAATCATTGCAACTTAGCTAGTGGCTGCTCTGCTCTCATGTGGAACGACAATATCCAAAGGTTTCATGCAAGTGACAAATAAAGTGGCTGTAGATAGATAGATAGATAGATAGATAGATAGATAGATAGATAGATAGATAGATAGATAGATGGCTTAACAGAGTAGTAACTATACAGTGCTGCTCATTGAAAGTATTTTTAATACTTTGCTTGCAGTGTAGCAAGCAAATGGGGCATGGGCAATGAAACTTCAAAGGAGGAAAGAGGGTTTTGTAAATGTAGTGAAAAAACAGGAGAAAAACATGCATGTTCAAAAAGTTAGGTTAACAAAAGAGATTAGAATCAAGGGCTGCATCAACTGATATTGTCACATAAAATACTAATGTTGTTTAAGGAAGACTCAGATTGAATGTGGTTACAGGCTTCAGTGACAGGCAGGACAGCAAATGTTTCCCAATTATCAAAAAGAAGTGTGAGACAGGAGTAATTAAGGGCTCTTTGCTAGTTTCTCTAGGCTTGCAGCATTGTTAGAGGAATTGTGAAAGTGACAGTAGAATTTTAATTTTGGATATAGAGCCACATCTGTAAAACAAAGGCAATTTTTCAGTATCAATACAGCAAGGAAAATGAAATGTAATCTTTTTCTTAGATTAAATTTTCTCAGTTCTTAGAGGAAAAAAGTGTGAACTTAGAAGTGTCCTGACCCAGTCCAGACCTTTCCAAACCAATGCAAATCCAGCACGAAGTGGATTTCTACCATCTTTGGGGTCACTGGCATCACCAATAACAGTGCAATAACAAATGCCAAATAAATGACAGTCAGATATCACAAATGTTTTTGGAAACAATGGCTACCTTCCTGGTCAACTTTAGAAACCCAAGACTCCTGAAATTATTCGCATGAACCCCTGCAACTTACAGTGAAAGCCAGACCATTTCTTCAAAATCATCTCAATCATTTAAACACTAAGGCTGTCTCTGAGCTGACCAAAGGACTAAACTGACCTGAGAAATAAGCATTTCTCAGTTTGAAGAAGTGTTGAAGTTTCATTGGTTTTGTGGTATGTTCCCTTCCTGGAAGAGAGAAAATGTGGCTGATAGAAATGCTGTAAGCAATAGCAGAATTTGATGAAAGCCTGTATTTCCAACTCAAAGCCATTCTCTTTTGAAAATTGACTCCAGCTGATGTATTAGCTGTTGTTTGTGTGCTATTCCTTTACTCACTGTCAAAAATAAAAATATCCATAACTGATTTTCCCCAGACTAAAACATTGAAATATACCTTGAAAACTATATAGCTCTTACTGCCACAAACAAAAGTTTAAACACTTCAAATTGTATCCTACAAACTTCGTTTATCCTGAGGAATATCTTGTCATCTGTGAAATGGGTACAGAAAGCTGAATAATAAAATATTTTTAAATGGGAATACTCACACCAGCAACTCACCTTTATTAGAAGTTATGTTTGATTAAATAATTGGTCTATCCCTACAAATCTAAGAGCCATTAACTAGAAAACACAGCTCCCAAAAAACTTTCCTGCAATTTTCAGTATATATTACAGAAATATAGTATTACTGTCCCCTATTCTTTTTTCATAAGCTGCTATGATAACAGAATTAGCTGGTGTGAATATATTGTAATTTCTGCTTGTAAAATAAACAGAAGTGAGCAAGGCCTTTAATGACATTCATACCTTTAACATTTTCAATTTCACTCTGAAGTTTATAGATTAATTTGCATAGTGAATCCTGAGATAATTTTTCGGGGGTTTTACATAAATATAAATATAAATATAAATATAAATATAAATATAAATATAAATATAAATATAAATATAAATATAAATATAAATATATTATTAATAAATAATTATATTACTGTATATAAATGTATAGAATATAGTCTATATTTATATATATAATAACAAACTAATAATAATACTAATAATACTAAATACTAAAACATATACTCTACATAATGCTACGTAGAGTAAGCAAGGTCATGTCAGAATTCTGAAACAGCTCTCAAAGAGTCCTGTGAGTCTTATCCTATACTGTTTTAGTAGCACTTGTTTTGTTTCCCAATATCTGATGATTAGTCTCACTATAAATAATAAACACAGACACCCATTGCCTTAGATATGCAAACAGATGATATAGCTAGAGCAAAACTAATAATCTGAACAACTCAGCAACTCTGTGGCACATGAAGTGCCCTTGCCTCAAATCTCAGGAGAAGGGATCCTTGCTGCCAGTAGCTTGGCAGATGAGTGCATGGAAAGTCCTGTGTAATGAAAAGCTATCTCCCCATACAGTATCTTGTGAAGCAGGGGAAACTGTGATTTCTGGAAAACATAGGTTGCTTTTTAGAATAATAAATCCAAATACCTGACTGCGGTCTTTCAGGGCACTCTGCTTCTGGGCAGTCTGGGAGGCAGTTGAGAGATAGATTTAAAAGAAAAAGAGATTAAATTTGACTTAACAATGTTCAGTATGCTCATTACTACTAACATAGCCAGACTAAAAAAAAAAATTAAAATTTGGAGCACATCATTATTACAGTATTTAATAATTTTAATAATTTTGTATTACAGGTGCATTTACAGTTCTAAAGAGAATGTAGTATGTAGAACTATACAGTGATGCATAGAGAACAGAAGGAAAAAAATAGTGTCAGTGTTTTGGAAAATGGTGGCAGTAAATC
This sequence comes from Poecile atricapillus, assembly GCF_030490865.1. Lineage (NCBI taxonomy): Eukaryota > Metazoa > Chordata > Aves > Passeriformes > Paridae > Poecile > Poecile atricapillus. Next base: position 153,653,493 of record NC_081249.1, on the reverse strand, counting down.
TGCAGTAAGTCAGGGACAGATTTTACAAGGGCTATTCCTTCTTGGCTAAACCTCCTCTCCTATGAGTAATATTTTGCCTTTTTCATTGAATGTGTATCTTTACCTTCCAAAAGAGAATCTGAAAAATGTTGCTTTTTTGCTATTTTGCAACATAACTAATACTACATATACATAGCAGAATGTATGGTGCTTAATTTTGTGGTTGATAATAAACTTACTTACTTCTGCTAAAGTAATTCCATTTTTAATAGATTAAGCAACAGATCATGGTCATGCATTATTTAAACAGAACATAACATTTATACACACTTCAAAATTCAAAGTAATTTTCTTCAAACTCGTATTTTAAGGAAGTTAGTGATGAATACCTCCATGCACTTTTTTTTCCACTTCCTCACACTCATTATTGGTAGGAAAATTCACAACTTGTGATAGTATTGTAGTTGTTGTTCTGTTTCTTAGTATTTTGTTGAGTCAGGTACCAAACTCACACTGAGAGAGTGTGTCCAGTCTGTTTAACCAAAACAAAACCTATACAAACCTCCACATGTAGGAATTAATGTGCATATGAGGGTACAGATGTCATACTAATATATTATGGATATATATATACTAATATATTAAATTTTTAGACATTTAATTCCTTTTTTCCTGTCTAAGACACAAGTAAAACATTAGAGATATAAGTTCAATTTTTATTTGGCTTTTTTTTTTTTTTCAGAAGAATGCATTAGGTGCTTAATTTAATATTTGTAATTACAAGGATGTAAGGGGAGGAGTTGTCTCAGGAATAGATTCCCAGTTGTTGCAGATATCATTGGAGCACACAAAGGACACACCACATTGCAAATATTTAAGTGCTTTTTGCCAGATGGAGTATGTAAACTAAGCTGAAAGGCAATGCCTCAGTCAGGCAAAGACTCAGCCTTTGAGACAAAGAACATAACATCAAAATTTCCTTAAATACTTTCAGTCATAAAAGTTATTGATAGTCTCATTTGAAGTGCTGCCTTGCTTGGAAATTCAGGTATAAAACAGAAGAAAGGTCTTGGTAGACAGAAAAATTCAATGTGTAAAAGCAACCACTGCTTAGTTTAACTTTCGGAATTTGTAAATAAATTTAGCTATTTAAACTATGTCTCATGTTATGTTGATTCTCTGCTTTCATAATAAATCCTGCCCCTCAAGGATATCTGTATCCAAAGTACCTGTGCCGTAATGTAGACTATAATAGCCCTCTGTGTTAGGAGGAACAAGGACAGAAATAGATACTGTATGACTAAATGCTGATTGACAGTTCCTTCACATGCTCAACTCTTCTCAAACAAAACTGCAATAAAAAGACTTTATATCATGCTACTCAAGAGATAGTAAAATGTGTAAACAACTGTAACCCTGTGGAAGAAAAAATATACTTTATTATTATCATGACACACTGAAACATTATTTTTCAAATACATTAGCCAGAGATCAAATTATTCAGTGTCTAATGAGAAAGGAAGTGTTCCTTCTCAATTACCCATTAAAATGCTGTTTCTAACAAAAAAAAAATATCACATGGAAGACTGTTGCTATGTAAATACTTAAAGGAAAATATTTTCATGGCATGTGAGAAAGAAACAAGAGGAAAACAGTAGAGAGACAGTGACTGAAACGTCTGCCAGGTACATATCCAAGACAGCTTAAAAGCCCTTATGAAATGAAACCTAGCTTTTGAAGCTGTCAGAGTTTACCACCTTGATACATTATTGTACAAGTCTGAAGAATTCCTTGACAGAAGAACTTTTATAAAGAGCAGCTGAGACACTAGGAAAAGCATAGGGCCTCTCTCACAAAATAATGGTTTATAATCACACACATGATAAAGAAATGTATCATCTTAGTGACTGACAGACACTCATAAGTGCACAGGGAAGACAACTGGAGCCACCACAGCAACTGGCTCTCAAGGCTGGCAAAAGACCCATCAACATTTCTGTCAGAAATATGACCATTTACAAATTGGTGCCCCAATGCCCTATTTGCTTCCTGTATTTCGTTGTCTTGGGTCAAAGCCTAAGAAATAAGTACTAGGTAGAAACTTCCAGTCTATTAGAGAGCTTTAAATGAAGTCTGAAAAAATCTTAAAACATAAAATAATTTAAATAATTAAAAAGAAAAAAAATACCGCTATTTTTTTTGTCCATAAGTGACAAGATGTTTGTCTTGAGGAGTAAAATGCCCAAGAACAAATAAAATAAAAACCAGATAGGTTGTGTAACTGGGAATATTATATGGATGCTTTTTAAAAGCTGAAAAAGATCTTTATCAGCAACACTGCAAGGTAATCTTTGAGGCACAAATAAATGAAAGAGGAGCCTTTAAATGCAAAAAGAATGAAGCATGCAAAACTGTTCTTAAAAGAACGTAATAAAATAATTAAATTTCCTATAAATGAGTTTTATATATATATAGGTAATAACTGGACAAAGGATGAAACAAAACCTTACTAAGGACCATAAAAATTAAAAAACAGCATGGTCCTTTAACAAAGAACTTGAACTTGAAGAGTTCCTTGGTACAGAAAACTTTTGGTCAGACCAGATGCAGCCACTTTTGATCAGCAGCAGGACTAGGTAAATAAATCTGAAGACACGACCTAAGATCCTAAAGATGGATAAAGCCTGCCATATGCAACCAAGAATAGTTACCCCAAAAATATGAAAGAAAAAAAAAAAAAGGTCAATTTCTGCAGCACTTCTATTTCATTTCACCAACATTGTAATTGTTTCTGTATTTATTATTAGACCCAAAATGTCAATGTTTGAGTCATGATGCTTGTCTTGAGAAATCAGTTTCAGTGTTACTCCGGTAGAAATTATGTTGTGCTCCAGGGAGATGAGAATTGGTAGATAAAGGGTCTCTTCTCACTGAAGACTCTAAGCCATGCTTTGTAACTAAATTTGTGGTAATTAAAAATAATTTATTAAATTTAGTAGCTCATGCCTCTGATACCAACTACCGACTTTTGAAGCTGTGAGAAGTGGAACACAATCTCGCCTTTCCCCAGTCCACCAATTTCAGTGGAATTTGAGTTTCTGGAAGATTTTTGGTAAGTCAGGGCCAGGAAGTACTTTACAGTCATAAGGGTGAAAGTGTAAACACATATGGAGCAAAGAGACGCTAATTACCAACTACTGTCAATTATCCTTCACTATTTTCTCCTATTCTTTGTCGCGTGATTTTCCAAATGGTATTCTCTTGATCCAAGTAGACACCTTTCAACCATGTAAAGACATGCACTCGAACCCTAGAGCAGGAAATAAATCATAACAATCTAAAAATTAACTGAAAAATCAGACAAAATCCAGACTAAAACAACCTGTGCTTTCACCTATGACATTATTCAAGTGTTACCTAGGTGTACTTGAAAACAAAGTTCCTTTGTACCATTTAATGACCTGACAATATAATCTCACCTAGCCAATCTTGGAGCACATCATCTACTGCTTCTTAAACAATCATGTAATAGAGCTATCATGTATGCAGGATTTATGAATACATGATTCAAACCCTCTAAGATTTATACTCGGCATTATTTTTCAGATTTACAGCTCACCAAACAGGTCCAAACATGAGCTGCCGACCCTTAGGCTTCCAAAAGGCATGAATCATGTTGTAGAAGAGTTCTCAACTTTACAGGAAAATTATTCAGTTTGGCAAGTACTTAACCTAGTGCATGCACAGTTGGTATAGTGCATCTGGAACATATATAATCCTCCCTGTATTTGCATACACCTATTTTAGAGTAGGCAAATTAGCACCTCAGATATTCCTGAGTAATTAGGGCTTCAGAAACATTTTTACAGCTTACTCTACAACAGTCCCAGGACTGTTTCAAATGCACAGGCAAATAGGAATCTAATCAATGTTACATTGTTTCAGCAAGAGAAAGTAATACTCACAAAGGAAATTAAACAATTTTTTTAAATTAAGCTAAATTGGCTACACGGATGTTAGATCATCCAGATTCACTTCTACTTCCTTCTTACCTGAACCACACATTCAACTAGAGAGAAATTGCTTATTTTGAGCAACCAAATGCACCGTCACTTAACAGAACTTGGCATTGAAGGAAACATGAGAATTTATTCCACATGGAATGGGACTAAATATGCAGTGCATAGGTGATAAGACACGGCTGCCAAGTACCAAAAGTAGCCTAGGGATTAAACTTGGGGTGAAAACATGCAAAAATCAACACGAGAAGGGAAATTATAAATGCAAGAAATGCTCTTTAATTCTGGTTTAATTGATAATCAATCTGGAAGTCAGATGTTCTCTCCAGAGAGGAGAGAATGTGACCAAAGTGAATATAAGCATTATTCTCAAGCAGTAAGATAGCAGGTAAGTATCTTGCAACTGATATTTCAAATTAATTTCCATGGAAATTGTATAAACCAGGCTATTAACTCAAATATTTTTGCATGTTTCCTAAATATCAATGCATCAAGAAGAAATTCCAATGAAGATCTAAATCCTACAATTTCACCATTAGTTGAAATTGGTTACATAGGTCTAGCTTTTTTCAGGTATGCAGGTTTTTCCTCTCTTGAAGAGGCTGACCAGATCCCAACATCCTGTATGATACTGCTGATGCAAAGTATACAATCCAACAGATCATAACAATGAGGAAAATCATCCAGTGGCCCAGAACCAATTTATCACTTTTCTTTCCAAAGCATTTTCATCTATGAGCATGGGGTTGTAGCTTGTACTAGGTGACTCCTCTGGCAGATGTCTGGTCTAAGGTCAGCACAAAACCTCCTTCTTCAGTTTCATTTTTCACTCGCTGTGTGTAACAAAAGAAGAGCTAGAGTTAGCATTTTAAGGCACTTTTGAAAACATGGTATTGGAAAGCTGAAAGAAATCATTAGCACTGGTTCAGTGCTTCTTAAAACTAATCTTATATATAAATATATATATATATATATATATATATATACACATTTGTTTTCACAATGAGTGCTTTAATCCTTCATCTTAAAACTAAGCAAAACCCCAAAACAAAAAAAGCCCAGCACTGATGAGCAATCTTGCAATAACGAATCAGTGTGCACACATGAGGGAAAAACAAATGCAGTTGGGAAACAGATTTCGGTGTCAAGTTTCCCCAAGTGTTGTTATAAATATCAGGAAATTAAAAAATGCTCTTAAAATGCATGAACATTATTTAGGTCTTTAATCTGGAAGGGGCATGATTGATTTTGCAGGGTGGAAACTGCCAACTGTACCAGTGCCTGCAGATGGAAGGGGCCGGCACATAGCTGCCAATTTCAGGGAATATATTTCAACTACTCTCTAAAATGGATTGCAAAAGCTTGTTGTCTTCTGCTTGCTCCTCCAGGCTCATGCTGCACTAAACAGCTTAGGGGGAGAACAGCATCAGTCTTTTCTTGAAACAAGAACAAGTCACAGAACATGACTATCTTAGAAATGCCAAAAAATTAAAAACCTAAACCTCTGAGCGCAATGGTGCCACAAGCTGAAAAGGAAATAATAGCCAACTCAAATTTAAATCTCACTATTTACACAGTCATTACACTGTGGTCATTTTGAACCACAGTGAGAGAAAAACTGACCTTTAAATTTAAAGTTCACTTTTACATCCTTATACAACATCCTTACATCCTTATATATAAGGAAGAACATTTTCTGGAAATACAACTTCACTGTGTGAAGCACATTCTTGAAGTTCCTCGTGCACTGTTAAAAAATGGTAAAATAATAGAAAGAAGAAGTAGATTAATTTTTCAAATAAAACCCTCTTTAAATACAAATGCTCTTGAATCTCAGCTTCCTCACTTTCCTAAATGCCTCAGATTTGAAAATCTGGTTCCTGAGAAAACATTTTGGATGGTACAACTTTAGACTATCAGAGCTGATAGCTGATAGTCTCCAAAGCTTCTCATGCAGCCATTATGTCAGTATAAAGAGAATCAATTTTTTTTTTTGCCCAAGTGTCAAACTTGGCTTCTTCCGTCCTTTCAGTTGGCTAGACATGCACATCTCTTCCAAATTTTTGTCTTAGCTCTTCTCCTATACTGAAAAATTACTTTCCAGTGGCAAAAGGAAATTAAGTAGTGCAAAGCCATTTTTCTAAGCGATTTTCTACAGCTTTGTTCTTTCAAAGATTATCTGTTCTCTTTCCTTCTACTTTGCGCTGGAAACTGTGCTTATGCCAGCACCTTGTTAAACTGATTGCTGAGTCTTTTCCTCTGGAATTTAGCACCACTACAGCAGGTTAGCAACAGAGGCTGTCTCAAATGTCTTGTGTTAAGGACAGATCTGAAAAGTTATCTGCACTGTGGAGTAAAGCTGTTTTGCTGGCAGCAAGAATACTAGAATGGATATAAAGTGTCTTGAGGAAAATTGTCTTTAGGACTGCATCCCATTAAAGACATTTGAGTGGTATTTTGTCCCAGTGGTTCCAGCAGCAGTAGAACGTCATCCCTGCTTTAGTTGTACTTCTATAATACACATCCACATAGTGACGTGAAAATAATTCATTCTCCCCCTTTCAAGGATTCTTCCTCTATAATCTTTTTTATTTATTTGCAGATCTCATTTGCATCTTGTGCCACTACAGAAACAAAATTGCTTGTTCACATTCTTCCCCGCTACATAAGACAAAGCAAAGTGCAAGAAAAGCCCTTTGCTGTCTTTCTGAAACATTCCTTTCATGCTCACTGCAGGTTTGTGAGATATGCTCTAACATCATTTGTTACATATTTCATACTGCAATGCCATGCTTGATTACATCAATCTATACAAAACAGAAACTGGCAGCCAGTCTCCCAATTTCTGCCAACTGTAAAGGTTAACATGTACGTTGGCATAATGTGGGTGTGTAAATAAGGGAATTTGTGTAGTCCTTTATTTAGCAATGTAAGAAAACATATTTCAGGTCGGAGATGAATAGTTTTCCTTCCCTCCAGGTGTCTATTTTCTATTTTGGAAATTTCAAGGAAGGGATTAAACATGCACAAGCACTACTTAGCAACAAAACACTAAGGAACCATACTGTGTGTACTATAACTTCATTTCATAAGACTATCATCACAAACTGCCAGTATTTCATCACTGCCAAGATGTCTTTGGAGAGAGACAGGAGAAGTCAAGGAAGTGGCTCTCAAGACACCCCCAATAAGCTCTCTGCCATCACTCAAGCCTCCCATAAGGCAAGTTCACCATGCCCAAGGATAATTAACAAATTTACTTCTAGACCAACAACCTTTAAGAAAAAAAAAATATTTGCCCAATCAAGCAGGTTTATGGTTACAATATTGCATCTTTAGAAGTTCTTATTATTGGACAAGTAAAGACATAAATCAGCAACTGTCTTATACAAATACTGTCAGTATAAAACAAAGTTATATGTGTTTTTATATTTGTAAACTAAATATTTTCTAACCTGGTGCAGAAATCCAGAGTAAATTAATCTAAGGTAACTGATATTTCTCTTGATGTTTTATTCTGGAATTGCACAAAATAACCAAACCATTTGGCATCAATTAGCAGACATTTCACAGTAAGGATAAAAAGGAATTACTGATATACCTGTGCCTGTTTGTTCAGAAGCTTGGTTTATGCAGCAATTTGTGGTGATAACTAATAAAAAAAAACCCTATTCAAATAAAGATCCACAGATTTTAAGCAACAGTGCCATATTTTCCATCCTTCTATGTATACTTTACTGTCTTCCATGAATTGCAAACTACAGCAATGTGTTCCTTTGCTAAAGTATTAGAAAAGAAGAAAATTGCAAGTCACATGGAATGCAAACAGTGGTCAGATGGTAAGTGTTTTCAAAGGTCCTAGTCTCCTGAGTCTCCAGGATGAGTTGTAAAATTGGAAGAGAAAATTTAAAAGTTTGCAGCACACATTAGAGGTGCATGAAGGTGATCACACCTTTACCTTTGTACTGGCTTAAGCATTGAAAGACCACTAGTCCAAAAGAAAGGCAGTGTCTATATACTCAGAAGAATACTTGCAACAAATGGCAGTTCATGTGTGTAATCACCTCTGCTTAAATACAGAACATTGGCTCAAGACATTCCCCATCAAGAATCCAAAGCCTGGAGAAACAGAAAATACTAAATTGGAGCTTCATAGAAAAGTTCTACCTACATCTACAGCTCCACCTTTAGCAAACATGACTAAGCAAAAATAAGTTTTCTGTTTAATAAGCTATGAATCCATTGACATTATTTTTGTGCTGTTTTGCTGTTATGATTGTAACATGAGGGTCAAACACTGAAATTCTTATTCTGATATATATAATATATATATAAGAATATATAAATTATATATTCTTAAAGGAAATGTGACCAGCACAAAAGAAACCTGTATCACTTTTAAATAGGTAACCTGTGGCCGCATATCTCTGCTAGAACTGATATAAGCTGCACACACACTGTTACAAAGTGAAATGTATTTGAGTTTGGTGTACTTGCAACTGTCTTTAGATAAAAAGGGTAAAATTTGTAGAACACAATTATAGAAACAAAGAAGTAGAACAATAGTAAATGTGAAAGATTTTCTCCTGAATATGTTGGATGACTGTTACAAAGTATTCTCCAAATAAAATGGCCAGTTGGAGATTTTGAAAGGAAAGTATAAATTATATGATTTAGGTGTATCTGCAAGAGCATAGATCACTTTTCTTACATTCTGAAGTGCAATGCCAAAGAAAAAAAGATTTTCTGATGTGAATAATAAAAGCAAAGGCAACAGGAAAACTTGTGATTAGGAAAAAAAAAAGATTTGCAATGGGATTTCTAGAGTCACTTATTGAAGAACTACTTAAGAACTACTTATTGAAGACACTTGTAAGTCCAAACAACAATAATCCAGTATGCTTACGTTGGGCCAGAGCAAAAAAACATTTAGATTGAAGGTTCTAGTGATAAGAAAACATGAGAAAATGCCACCATCTGATCAACACTTAATTAATTTCAGTAAATATAGAGCTATTTTAGTATGTCAGAATATGAATATACTGCAATTATTTTTCTTCTTCAGGGTAAGACTAATTTCTTGAGGAGAAATTATGCTCATCTTTACATATATTACTGCAAAATTAATAATGAAAACCTACATCAGAGATTAAGCTAGCATGTGTTAAACAGATTCTTAAAAATGTTTAAGAATTATTATCTTTTCTGTTGTGAATATAAGCAGATAGATAGACTAAACCTTTTTATGCTAGGAAAGTCAGTTAACTAAATGGCATTTGTAAAGATCAGCTCAGAAACTGCAAGTACTGCAACTGCATATTTGCACAGTGCACACCAGAGTGGACCCTAATATCACCTGCAGCCTCTAAACACTACTGTACTATTGCTCTTAATAGTAATAACAACAACATTCATCTTATTGGATACAGCAGTTCCTATTTTTGTATTCACAGTAAAGCTTTAAAAATTTTCAAGGCACTTTCAGAGGTACTTTTTCTTAAAGATAAAAAAAAAATCCCAAGTGTTTAACTGTAATCACTATTGGGAAAATACATTAGTAATGTACACTTTAGAGCACTTCTGAAAAGCTACACTCCTAATACCAGGTAAATGATATATGTTTTAGAAACACTTATGAATGCCTATTCACTTATTAGTCTGGCATGGCCTCAAAACAGTATTGGCTAAACAATAGTGCTTCCATCATGGTTTTGTGTATGGTCAATGAAGTAAACAATATGCATTTTTTTAAAACGCTTGAATGCGTGCTTACACAGCAGTTTATTCAGATCCATTATGGACATCCGAGTAAATAAATGTTCCAAAGTCCATAACTATATATTTTGTAAATACAGTGCTGCTAGTTTCTACAGAATAAATAATAGGCACTATAACAATACCACATGCACAGGGGTTTATCCAACCATGTACTTCACCACAAAACAGATTTCACAACTTCTCACTGGCATTTTCCCCTGCTCCCCATCATTTCTTTGTTTTGTTTTTAAATAAAGGTGCTAAAGGGGAGAATATTACCCTTCAAGAAGCTGTTACATTTTGAGAATACACAATCATTATGAGAAATAGCATGAAAGGGAATTTTTTTCTTGAGAATCCCTGTAAACCCTTTTTTGATCTCACCACCTTACATTGACCACCAGCTGACTTAGATGAGTTCTGCAGTTGAGAGCCACAGTTTTACATTAATAGCATTTGCTGCTCTGAGTAATTGCTCAGTAAAAATTCAGGAAGGGTTTTATATCTGAGTACAAATACCGGCAGAGAGCAAGTCCTTTAATAATCTGATGCATAGCTATATGGGGGTCAGAGCTTGCCTTTTGCAGCCATCCTGAAAGGTTTTTAACCTTTATTCTTCTTTCATTCATGTTTTAGGAGTGCTAACAGGACAAATGATACCCTAGGAATGAAACAAATAACTACTGATCAGAATTGCAAATAGATAAAGGGATTAGATTAGGATCTCGTATCTGTTTTGTAAGAAGATCAGAGCCATTAAAGGAGGATGAAAAAATTATTTTGACTACAATTTGTGCCACAGTGACAAAAAAATAGTCCCAATTAATTCTTCACAGGCCTTGAAGTGAATGAAAGACATGGATAGAAGGGAACAAAAAGGAGGGAGAGACACTAATCAAGAAGAGCTCTTCAGCAAAAACCCAAAACAATAAGTTAAATTTTTTGTGTATCAGGATATTCCGTAGATATTTAAGATAGGCTTTAAATAGTCAAAGTAGACAAACTAAGGCTTTTGACTTTTAAATGGGCTTTCCTTCCACATGGACCCCTAAAACTATGATTTTACAGGGCCCAAGACAGATTAGTTTTGAACAAAAAATGTCTTAATCTCTCAGAGATGGGAGAGGATTCTATATTCCAAGCAGCCTGTAAGTTTGCAGCAGTCTGATGATATATGTACATGACACCCTTGCAAGTATTGAAATTAAATTAAAAATAATGAACTACTTAAAGTCTATTCATGGATATTCCTGACAGAATCTACGTGGGCTTGGGAGAAAGGAAAATTTGCTAAATTCATAATTCACTTAGGAACAGTTTGCTCAGTGTATGACCCATTTAAATGTTTTAAAATGTACATTTTTTACCAGTTTTACTTCTTTTTAGTCTTCAAAGAGCCATTAAAATAACTTTTTAAAGGTCCAACAAAAGAGCTAAATGAATACAGAAGTGACACCCTTGATTTCAGAAAGGCTATGTACTCACCAGTGTACAAAAGCCTGAGTATAATGACTTCAGTCTCATTCCAGAGGTGCTAAGGCAGGAAGGATCACAGACAAACTGGTTTTATGATACATGACCATTTTACTTCATCAATTGTATAGTGTCTTTTCTTGATGCTCTGTTGGGAAGTACAGCACAAACCCTCCTTTGCTGACACAAGATTTGTTACTGTAATCCACATTTTTTAAGTACGGGACAAGGATATTTAAGAGTGTTAGAAGCAATAGAATATTCTAGGAAGTTTTCAGAACAAAATAAAAACTTTAAATTAGTCCCTAAATTTATCTTCAATGCAGCAAGAATTTGATACATGTTTATCTTTTTAAATACTATATTATTTTTCCCATGTAATTTATATAACTTCTTTTGGGATCTTATCTATCTGAATAATCTGTCTGAAAAGTGCAAAGCAGACAGAGCTGGGTTCTTTTCAGTGGTGCCCTGTGACAGAACAGGAGGCAGTAAGCACAGACTGAGGGAGAGTCCCTCTGAGGATGACTGAGGTTGCTCAATGAAGATGTGGGCCCTTCCTCAGAGATATTCAAAGGCCATGGGGATGTGGTCCTGGGCACCCAGCTCCAGGTAGCCCTGCTTGAAGTGCCTTGCACTAGATCATCTCCCAACCTACACCATTCTGAGATTCTATAAAAGCTATTTCTTCCAACTGATTTGTTTTAAATTGTTCATTCCTGTCTCAAAGTCACATAATTTTCATACAAGTTGTATGTCTCATAAATTTTTATGAATAATGTTTTAATCCACAAGGAAATAAAATTCTTTCTCGGTTCTTTTTTTTTTTTGTGTGTGAGTGTGTGATCTAAAGAGATAAACTTAATGGCTATGAATTTCTCATCCCTGAAAAAAAGAAAATTGCTAATGTTATTTTTATGTTGTTTTTTCAAATTCTGGAACTTTGAATTTTGGTAATTGTATCAGACAATGAATGACAGAGACTTACTATACAATCCCTCATGAAAAAATTTTCATGCTAGATTTTATTAAATAGGAACATTAGTAGTACTTCATTCAGATCTGTGAAAAATGTTAGAATACAAAAATTAATCAGGAATAGTTAATTTTTAATATACTTGCTCCTATACAAATAAACCAAATTGTGATATGACTGGTGCTTAATTTTAAACAGTTGCTTGTATGTTTTGTCTTACTGGTGTTTTCATAAGTCTTTTGGTTCCATGAAACCACTAAGGTATTCTTTAAAGTGGTTGCATTATCTAATATCATGTGAGAAGTAACATTATAGTCCTGTTTTGATGTGTTGTAAAACTGGGAGTGTAATCACTGCATCCTGCACTGTGGGCTGTGTAAGAGGAGATTCTACTCATCAAATCATAGACTAAACTCCTAGAATATCCTGAGTTGGAAGGGACCCATAAGGATCATCAAAGTCCAGCTCCTGGCCCTGCCCAGAAGAGTCCCAAGAATCACAACCTGTGTCCCCGAGTTGTTCAAACGCTTCTTGAACTGTGGCAGGCTTGGTTAATCTAGTCCAGTTAGCTGGCAGCCATACATTTGTTCTGCTGTGTTTTAAGGATTGGAAAATCGGTTAGAGAAGAAAAATGAACATGCAAAATTTTGCAGCTTCAACCTAAAACACATTACCTACAACATGATGAAAACTGGTTACAGTGTGCTAATCGCACTCTGCAGAGAAAGAGATAGATGAGATGAGATGAGATGAGAGTTGATCTCAAGACTTTTCTTGTTGGCTGTAACTGTTCTCAACTTAAGTTTACCATCCAGCAGAAAAAAGTCCGTTTACTTTGTAGTAATGATGTAGTCACAGAAGAATTCTCAAATATTTTCTCTCTTTCCCTCTGCAAAACAAAATCAAAGTTTTCTTCAAAAAGTACACCAAAGTAGCCCTAAAATATTTCACAGCCACTTGCTTCCTGATAATACTGTCTCTAGGTTCTATCAGAAAAGGCCCTCCTACCATTCCACAGCTATTTCTCATCTCTCCTTATAGAAAGAGACTGTAGTAAAATGTTCATCAGATATAAATTAAGCACTCTTTTGAGTCGTCTGTGCTGCATACAGGCAACAACTAGAAAGTTGCTGAAAATTAACTAGTTGGGTTTGAAGAAAATACATTCCTTTTAAATAATACTGGGAAATTTCTTACCTTTTATATTTTAAAATTGTTAGTAAGTGTAACACATGGACTTCAGAAGTAAACATTTTCAGTTCCTCATACCTGGCCAAAAAGCAGACTGGTCTGTTGAATTTTGTACTTTTTTTTTGACCATGTTTCATAAAAGGACATCCAAGGGATAGAAGTTAATGTAATTTGAGAAGTTGGTTTTTTTTATTTTCCTATTAGGGTTTGAAAACACTGCTGTTGTCAGATGAACCAAAGTCTGCTCTTCACCACCCCCACCCCCTGTGCAGAGAAAGAAGTCCAGAAATTACTTGCCTTTTAAGAATAACTGTAAGAGGCCATAGTTAAGACATTTAATAATCTTTTAAAATGTTTTCCTATAATTCATGTTGAATTTTTATTCACCAGTTTTTGCAACAGCTTTTTGTCTGTCTATTTTCTTGTCATATGACAGCTTATTAGTGGTTCAGAAACTTTGTTTTAAGGATAATGGGAATACTTCTACTGATATGCAGACATATTCAAGACTTTATTAATTATTTATATTTTTATATATTTATTAAGCATTTTTAAATTCTTGAAGTGCTTATCCAAATCAAATTTCAAGTAAAGTCATGTAGCATATCTACTGGTTAAAAAAATACATATAATAAAAGATGTTAGAGATATAAAGGAGAAGACACAAGACAAACTACTGGAAGAGTATAATGTTCCTTCAAGACATATCATCTATTACTGAAGATAACAGACTATAAGCAGTAAACTGTGTTATTACAGCTATAATAGGTGGCAACAAAACCACGGTAGAGGAGGAAATGCAGAGACCTGAAACTTAAAAAGATCAGCAGATAAGCAAAATGTTACATGATAGCTGAAATGAGATCCTCTGAGAAATTAATCTTGTGCCATAATATGCCAGCAAACCTATGTGATTTGAGACTAACTTTAATATAAGTTTAGATTCAAGATGTACAAACTGCAAAATGCTGGTAAACAGCAAATGACAGTACCAGCCTCAGACTTTGCTGCTGATTTGAGAGGTATCTTACAAAAAACACCTCTTTCTCCACAGACTTCTTCTCGCTGTTAGAGACAAAATAAATCTAATAAAGAGTATTTCCCATTGTGACATAGAACACTGCTTACTCTGGATATCTGTCTCTTCTCCCTCACCTTTTTGTGAACAGCCAAAAATATATTAATTTTAAAAATCATGTATTTTTTTAGGAGTGGCCACCAATCTTACACAGATATAACCACAAACACTTTAGGTAGGATTTTGTGTCTATTAAATCAGTCTCATACAAGAGGCTAAACAACCAAAAAAAAACCAAAAACCAAAAGCCGAAAAACACAAGAAAACCCAGGGAAACAAAACACAGCAGAACAAAACAACCAAACAAGCCCTGAGTCTAAGTCTGAACACATGGTTTTCAAGGGGTCATTTACCACACATTTGCTTTTTTGTATTTTGCTTTAGTAACTCTAGCATTACACGTCCTGCCATAGGTACAAGCATTTCTGGTCAAATTTTAAGGTGTTCAAAAAGCAGAGTAAGGGACCACTTTATCCTGTTTTTATCCTGTTTTGAAGATGTGGCATATCTGATATACCTCACTCGTAGAGTCACTGGAGACATGACTGATCCATTTTTGTGCCATGAATCTGGAGCACAACAGTCTCCCTGTGCATATAAACACATGCTGTCTCTGGCTTCCCAGAAAAGGGAAGCACTGCCCTAGAAAGGTAAAATGTTGGCTGATATGTTAGACTGAGAAACTGAGATCATAATTTATAGTACACAAACATAAGATAAGAGTGAAAAACTGAAAGCTAGAAAAGAATTTTTGGAAGTCAATACCTCAGAATAACAAGCTATTAAAGAAGGGACAAAGTTAATTGAAACTTGATTTTGGTCTTACCAGTTGGAAAATGTGCTCACATTCACATAATTAAGATTAGTCAAAATTACCTATTCAGGAAGAGTAAAATTTAGAAATCAAAGCAAGACCCTTCTGTTAAATGAATTGATTTAATTTTTTAAATGCGCAGTAAAGCAATTGAACTTATTCTGCTATTTCAAAATATGAAAGAGCTTCAAGTATTCAAAAGTTGTAAGACAGAATTTTGTATACATTTAGGTGTTTATTCTTCCTTTGAAACCCTTTTTAAAAATCTCACTGTTTCAAGATGTTCTTCTTTGTTTTCCTTCCATTGATTTACTGTATAGACAGATATTCCTCCTTGCTTCTTTCTCCTGCCTTTCCCAAGTGAAGAAGCACTATTGGAAAGAAAGGCAAATAGGGAAAGCTATTAGCAACGGCTGACTCTGCCCTAGTCTTGGCTTTTACACAGAATTAGTGTAACATATGGCCTCAGATAAGAGCAATACATTTGAGCAGGGTCTGACTGACAACATCACCTCTAGGTTAAGGCCTGTGAGTGGCCTTATCACACCTGAGTGCATCACTGGATTTGTGCTTTGGTCCTTAAAGCATGAGAGCCTTTCATCTTTCAGATTGTTTAAGACATCCTTGTGAAGTCTGGAGCAGCAACAGACTTTGGGAGGGTAAGCACCCAAAAGGGAAGCCCACCTAGTTTAGAAGCTGCTTGTTGAAATTAGGAAAAACGTGTTAAAGATTCACTTGGAGGAGAAGGACAGATCATAATTGCACTCATTCACTAAGATTTGCATTGTTGCACAAAATACAGCATGGGAATCTATTACACATATAGGTGGGAATTCACGAAACACTGAATGAGCTCTCTGACTCACACAAGTAGGCAAAGAACTGACACTAAGATACACCTGCTTTTCTGCACTTTCCTAGATGTTTGATAGCTATCCCTCCTCTGAGATAGCCTTCAATCACAGTCAGCAAAAGGGATGCTGCTCTCGGCAGCTTCAAATCACAGCCTTAGTGTGAGCCCAGTCTCAAAAGGTGTTTAAATTAAGTAAATTGAGGCAGCTGGGGCATAGCCATTTATTCTCTTTTGCCTTCTGTTACAAAAATTATAACCTTGGCTTAAGGAATGAGCTTGTAATAGAAAAATAGAGAAAGACTCAGCAAATGACATTTACTAGACATCCTAGGCCTACCTTAGGATATTTTTTCATATTGGTTCACAGACTGTTTAAACTTTTAAAAGAACATATTTTTAATTGATGGAAATACGATTCCTATGCGAGCATGCCAGTACATCCAGTATTGCCAAATAGAGTGCTAGCATTCTGAAAACTTCAGACTTTGCTATTGTTATCACTCAGCAGCTGCTGCATTTGGTCTGATCTGTCCATAAAAACTGGCTAAAAAGGCTTGTTGATTTTTTTTTCCTAGATTAGATGCCCTTTTCTTCCACCTGTAGTCTTCACAATTAAAACTACATGAGGTCCTATTATTTACTGTGAAGAGTCATGAAGATATCGTCTTTCATACAGGAATTTACACATGGGGAGGTGCTTTCTCTGTTGTCCCTCAAAAAAAGTTTTAACAACTTTTGAATGACACAGACAGAACTACAAACAATATCTTAATGTTTACTTAAAGTACAGCTAGATCTAAAAAAAAAATTTTGCTAGGCCAGCTATAAACAAAATAAAAGCATGTATTTTCCTCTTTCCTGACAAATTTACATAAAGTAAAATCTAATTTGCCCTTTCTATAGTGCTGAATTGATTGGATAATGGTAAAACTTCCCAAAGGATTAAACCATTCCTATTTGCATGCTGATTAGTCTGTCAGGGCTATATTGACAGTGCATGTATATATTAACACACAAACTCCTGTCATTTCTAATAATTCAATGTGGAAAATATATTTTTAACAGAGACTCAGGTTTCGTGTTTATAACTTGACAAATTAGTTTAGTGCTGCTGTGGAGATAGAATCAAACTGCTGTGTTTACACTATGTTGCCTCTTCAACTACGACTATATAAAAACAGCGTTTACTAAAGGAAATGGAAATTCACTTTAGACATGAATACTCTGCTCAAGTAAAAGTTCTGGAATTTAAGAAGCACTTAGTTGCTGCATTAGGCCATTTAGGATGTTTCAGCGTCTCAATTGACTGTAATACCAATCTGCTCAAGTGCCCTGTTAATGACCTTCCATCTCACAGCAAGCTCAGGAATTCAGTGTTTATACTTTTCTCTTTTTTTGTAACTATACCATGAACAGACTGAAGGACAGATCCTTCTTTCTCTCACTACTGTGGCAGAAGTATGTAAATTGTTATCACTTCAAACTAAAAAAACCTCTAACCTTCCTGCGTCTTAATGAAAATTATCATTGGCAAAAATTAGAAAGAGGGAACTGCTTCAAACAGGGTGTTAAAGAAACATAGAGTTTTAAATGTAGATTCTAAATTTAAGAAAAAAAGAATACATTAACTCCCATGTTGCAGCATGAAGCATTCTTAGTTTTGTGTTATTGTTCTAAATGAATACCTACAACACAGTAATATGTATCTAGACTGAGAACACCACTACCATTTCTCAAAGCACTCCTAGAATTTTAATGTAACTAGTAAGCAAAGTAGGATATATATAGGGAGAGAGGATTGGATCTGTGCCACTGATCTAGCTTCACTGCAGTCAAAAATATGAGTCATTTTCACAAAATTAATATAAGATACAGAGTATCTGCTATGTTAGCAAACCTGAATACTTAATCATCTACCCTGCCATGTCTTCACTTCATCAAATGGACTGAGGGCATGAGAAAACTTCATTGAATGATATCACTAGCACTTGTCTGCATTGTTCACATTTTATTGTGGCAGACTAGTAAGAATTTGAGTTAGAGTATTTTGAAAAAATACTAAAGCCAAATTCCATTTTTTAATTTTTCTTTACAACCCTAAAAATAAGATTACCTACAAACACTTACTTTTGTGCTCTTTTTTCCACCAAAGGCAGCAGGATCCTTTGTGATTTCTTGTCTATATACATACTCTAAATGATCATGAAAAAAAAATATTTACAAAAAAAAAAAATTCTGTGATGCTCTCAAAGAATTCTAAAAGCTGGACACTAATTATGGAGAGCAATAAGGAATTTAGAAAGTAGCTGCTCCCCTACACCCCCCAGTAGAAATTTGAGAATGTAAAACTCTTGGCTTGCTTTTAGAATTCTGGTTTTGCACATCCAGGAAAGTAATCGATGCCTCTGAAAAACACAAATTCTTTTAAGATATCCATTCTTAAAAGCCTCAGTAAGCTATGGGAACAGTACCTGTTCTAGGATAGCAGCTATCCCAAATTCTTCACATGGAATTGATGATAGTTTACAGCCTCTGGGATGCTGCAACATGACAACCAGACATATGTAAGCATACAGTTAGAGCCTAAAATTATGCCTGTTAAATGAACATGATTCAGTTTAATTTTCATCTCATTCATAGCATAGATCACATCAGCCAATATGTCTAGTTAAATTCTTGGTCTCTTAATAATGTTACATAGCAAATACCATCATTGAAGTTAGTGGGAATTACATGGCTACAATCTCTGTACACTCCTCATACTAGAATCTGCCTGGAATGAGAATTACTGTGTTTTTGTATTAATCCTATCAAGAAGAACATGTAGAAAGACATAAATAAAACTAGCTAACATTTAGAACACTTCAGTTGAATAAGTTTTCATGTCTTAAAATGCTATTTTCAGGAAAATATTCTATTTTTCTTAATGTTTAATGCACATTTCTTTAAACTTACTGTGGAGAAGAGTATGTATCAAATATTAATACTTCTTATTTCCCATTTAGCTCATTGAGCCCTAGTCCTCATTTTTAGCCCATTAAAAGATCCTTAGGAATAATCTTGTGTAGCTTTTCTCATGTTATATTTTTTCCTGCCTTAGCAGAAATACATTTCCAAAGTGTAGTAAGTTGTTAAATTAGGTATCTCTGACCATAACTGATAAGTCCTCAAGGCAAGGTAAGAAAATAAACCATCTGCACTTTAAATGTCTAAGTACTGCTTTTACAAATGGAAATTTCATTTCAATAAACATGAAGTGCCTAACCAGAATCAATCACTTTGATTTTAGTATTATTGCCACACCTACAAAGATGGGGTTCCATTTCAGGCACTGAATGCAGTGAACAAAAAGGACTTGCAAACCAATTAAAACAGAAGCATTTAGAAAACCCCTGCAAAAATAGAAATCTGCATAGAAATAAATTTTCAAGTAAATGCATTGAATCTGGACATTTCTGAGAGTGCTACACAAAGAGCACCATTTTCTGGGCATGGCAGAAGTTAAACCAGATTTACAAAAGCCTGGGATGCCAAAACTCTGGAGCAACAGCTACTGGCATCAAGTATTTTGCTGCTCACAGGAATGGCACTCGAAGGTGTACCCAACTGAATCTTCAAAACAGTGCTGAAGCAACGGGCAGAAGTGACAGATTCACTTGTGCAACTTCTTGGCACAGACAGCCAAGAGCAAGAGAACACACAACACAAAATCAAACGTCTTGTGATGCAACAGCACCAGCAAAGTATTGCACAAACAGTTGCACTGTTACATGCATCAGCTAAGAGCCTTCTCTAGAAGGAGCCATGACTTTTTTAATATAAAGATGATTTCTTTATAATAATCTAGCCTAGGTTTTATGTGTGGAGAAAGACCAATTTAGAGGGGGCAGATGTTATACTGGACATTGAAATTAGGAACTCAAGTAAGCTATTGTTCATTTGAAATTTAGAATTCTGCTTTAAATGCAACTAAAGCTGCAGCAGTAATATAAACCTTTTTTCTATTAAAACATTAAACCAGCAAAAATGACATAAACAAAATTGAGCTAAGCCAAACATTATATTCAGTGCACAATTCTTGCTAAGTGTGTTATAAGAGCAAAAATAGCATTTAACACAAATTTCTTCCACTTGAAATGGAAAGGCAATTCTCAGATGTTTGAGACTTTTGAACTCCAGGTGTGTTTAAATTCTAGTGTCTTACAGCCCTGCTATGAAAACTTTCTTAAACGTCAGGCTAAGAAGCATTTAATCAAAACATTATTTTGATACAATGCCATCTTCAGATTTGTCCTCTCAATTCTCTTCTTTCCTTATCAGTAAATAGTGAGACAGACTGATCTCGAGCTGGTTCACTGGCCTTGATGTTCCCTTACTTGCAAACCAGACTACGGAGATAAAAAAGAATGAAACTTAGACATGTAGTTTCAAGCCTGCTTCTTGTCCAGATTTAGAGTTGAAATATGGCTACAGAAAACAACCAAACCTGGGATCACTGTTATTAAGAGACTCAAAACATTTCTTTATTATAGCTTGGAAGGCAGACATTTTGCATTAGAGCAGTTATTTGAGAGAAATTAAAATGTGTATGATTAGTGTTTCTCTAAAAGAGGAGAAATTTGCTTTCATAGCTTCTTACCTCTTCAGAGACAGCCCCAAAATTCTCATTGCCTCATTTTAAAATATCAGCCTCAATATTTCAAGACTCCTCCAGAAAATCAGGGATTTCTTGCTTAGAATACGTCTTCAGATTTCCAGGGTCTGAAGCCCTGAGTCACCCAGCACCCTGTCATTTAGAGATGGAGCACCATAGCGAAGAGCACAAAGCACAAAGCCATTAAACCTGAGGTACTCAGCTGGACATTGTTTCCCCAAAACCTAAAAGCCTGGGTTTCGTCATTTTCTGGTGCTTTTGTTAGCTGGCTTACATTGATTGTTTTGGGTTTAGCTCTTTCTGCTCACTGAAAGAGACCCACACTGCATCCTCCCACGTCTTCCTGCAGTGCTGAAGCTGGCAGCAGCCAGCATGTGCAGCCAGAGGGAATGGGGACAGGCACCAGGGCAGGGACTGCGCCTTGGCTTGGGAAAACACCACAGCAATCTGTGTTCATTCGTGAGCTGAAGAGCTGAGCTGTTGTTTGTAAGGTTTAGGATGCATGTGTTGTGGCATGGGAGTATTTCTGGCCCGTAGGAGATAGAGCTCCTTTAAGGCTGTTCATTGGGATGCTTTACAAGGTCATCAATCTTACATTTGCTCCCCTTGTCATTGTTCCACTATTCAAGCTTTGTTTTGACATGGTATCAATTTATAATTTCATGCCTTGTGTTTCCATAACATTTATAAAATTATTATCTACCGATAACAGAGTTTCACACAGACCAGCTCACCATGCAAATAACTACATTTCTGATGCATTTCTCCTTGTAGACTGTTTAGAACATGACTAAACTTAAATCTTACTATATTCATGTAGCAAACTCAATTTCGGAGCAGAAGAAAAATACCAATCCATGTTGGAGTTTAAGAAAATGATTGTTTAATTGAATTGACAGCTCCATACAGATTTTTTATTTAATTTTAAGGGAATATTTTAATGTGAAATAATTTTACTATTGTCACTAAGTACGAAGACTCAGATTTTTTGCTGGTTTTTATGTACACATGTAAGTGACTACTTGAAGCAAATTTTTTCATAGACAAGTCATTTATCCTTCAACAAATAAAAACTGATCTGAGAGTGCAAATATAAACTGCTTCCTCACCATTTTATGGAATTATAATAGAAAAATGTAAATGCAAGTGAACTTCAGCATGGTTTTTGCAAGCAAATGATGTCGCTGAAATTTCTAGATCAAGAGAAAAAAATCTAAAAAAATGGAAGTATTTACAAGAATTGCTGCATATAAAGCATTTATGATGCCTGCAGGAAATTGCCATCACTCTCTCTTTTAAAAAGAAATAGGTGTAAGATATATACTGATATCTACCTGGCTTTAGAACAACAAATTAATTATACACAATAAATTATAATAGATAAAATGTCCACTTGATATGAACTTACCTGAAAACATACTCTTAATTAACCAAATATTTTTCCCAAAGATGACATATAAAAATAGAACCATAAAACAAAATCTACATATGAACATAATGAACTCACAAGATCTGGCTTTTTTTTTTTAATATAATGATGCCAGGAAATACTGTGTTGGGGTTCTTCTTCCAAAAACATATTTTCTGAAAAATAATACTCATTAAAGTGTATGTTCCCCATAAATGTTCATTGCAATTACACAGCTGCACATCTTGAAGAATATTTGCTTGCCACAGTCACTTCCCCCCCCAAAACATAAAAAATGCTTTCTGAAAAATTTGTTCATTTGAATATGGTTTTTAAAAATTATTCCAGGCAAGGTGTTCTGAAAATTATAAGTCAAGGTATAAAAGTTTATTCTGTTTCAAACCAGAAATCTTTGGTTTTTTAAGTTTTCAAGTTGACAGACTGAAGAAATTATTCATTTACAGGTGTCTTTAAAAAATGCATGAAAATAACATCACATTCAGTATGACCTTCTATTCAAAAACTCTTCAAAAACCCAACCATACTTCCCAGCAACTTGCATATGGGCAAAGGAGGCTCTCTGCAGTGCTTGCTGTCTGAGCTTTCAGGCTTCAGCTCCTCTCCCCATGGGAACACCTGAAACTCGCTGGGCTGAGTCTCTGTAGGGCACCCATTACATCTGCAGACCCCACCAAAACTCAGCTGGATGGACTGTAGAGGGAATACAGCTTTTCTTTAATTTCAGGCTGTGCCCCACTGCAATGGCGCTGAAGTCGGAGCATCACTTACAGTGGCATTACCCTGTTTCACTGTAGCGAGGCAGAACTCCAAGGGACTCCTCAATGGCTTCAATCAGAATAACAGTGATAAAGGACATTGATCTGGTCTAATTTGCTATTTTGCCTCAGTGCATAAGATAAGGAAATTAAGACCTAGACTGAAAGCAGACATAGAGTTTCTTTTCCCTTACTGTTATATAAATTGTTAAGAAGCAGATTGTAGGATGCTTGAGGTCATGAATCATTTATTAGAAACAGGTAATCTGGCTTCTAGATTCAGCTTCAATGTGTGATTTAGAAAAAGGTTACAGCTTCATCAGAAGAGACAGAAGAATTTCCTTGTACTCATAATCCTCTCTCCAAACCTTCCCCCATCACAACAAAGTCCCCCGTTTAAAATGGGAAACACAACTAAGTAGTCCACCCTATTCAGAGCAGCAAGTCTGAAACAAAGCAGGCCCCATGGGGCAGGCGACCCAGGTCAGCAGACTACTGAAGTGTCCTGAATACTTCTCAATCTTTTCTTTAGGAAGTCATGTAGGCAGGTATTTGCTGGACCTGAAATAAGAATCCGAGTCTCCATCACTTTCAATAGTTACAGTTAGTACCCACTTAGAGGAATTTTATCAGACATTTATCGCTTCAGAAGCGGTTTCATTACTGAATTACAAAGCAAAAGGGAAAGCACCGCTTCCTGCTGTGGAATTAAGTCTTTCGTTTTGGTAATACTGCAAGCACACCAAAACATACATTCTGGAAATCTTAATAAACACAGTTCTTTCTTTTAAAAACACTTTTTTCTTTTTTTTGTAAAAGCAAATGTTAATGACATCAGCCACTGAATAAAATGTACTTGGTTTTGAATTTTGACTGATAACCTGAAAATCAATTATTTGCAATGTTTTAATATGAATTTTAGAAACTCCATGTATACATCAACCAAGCTACATTTGTTTTTTATCCATTATTTTTATTTGCCAAATTCTTTGCATTCTTATTGCCCTATTTTTTGCTTTCCTCTTCTCAATATTCCCCTCTGATTTACAACGTGTGATTTTACCTAGGATTTCCCTGGTCATTCACAGGTAATGCATGCAAACACTTTGTAACCATAAAAACAGTGATGTAATTTCTTCCTTTTCTTTCTTTTCTTTAAAGAAATCTGTTTTTTTTTTTATTATTATGTGGCAAGTATATTGGACTTGTGGGAACAGTATAAAAGTAAAATCAAAGGGTGCTGAAATAAATACCAAATATCATGCCTATCCAAAAAATATGATTTTAGCTCTGAATAAAAGAGAGTTCTTGCAGT
Source organism: Poecile atricapillus (assembly GCF_030490865.1). NCBI lineage: Eukaryota > Metazoa > Chordata > Aves > Passeriformes > Paridae > Poecile > Poecile atricapillus. The sequence goes on along the minus strand of NC_081249.1, from coordinate 153,629,200 downwards.
CATCACATATATTTGCGAGATGCACATTTTAAGCTATTTGATACGTTTTCATTATCAAGTCTTTGGTGAAACACATGAGGGCCCTATGATCTCCAGCAACTTATTTCACAGTCTGTATGTCACAGAAGTTTGGAGAAGATGAAGTTTCTACACTTTGTATTTCTGGAATCTTTCCAGTTCTAATGTGAGCTGCATTGGTAAGGGTTCATTCAGTGTTTCCTCTGCCCATTAATGAAAAACACAAACCATCTTTGCAGGTTTCGGAAGCTGCTACCTGTACCATGAAATGACTACTTCCTTCAGTGCAAATGGAGTAAGAACTTGTCACACTTCTGTTACAGGGACTGGTAACATTCGTAATTGTTAGCCTGTGTGGATCATTTAACTTTTCCAACCGCATCAATGAAATTTCAGAATAAAAGGTGATAAATCATAAATTAAGCATGCAAATTAGCTTCCAAACAAAGTCTTATTCTGTAGAGGCTAAAATTACTTTCCTAGTTTCCAATTTTAATTACTTGTGCTATATTAATAGCTAGCCAAAGCACAGACCTTGATTTTCTTTTTTAATTTTTATTCTGCTATCATGCTCAGTCTCAGTAAATCTGAAAAGCACTTTCTTTACATTGCTGTGTATGTCATAAATACCTTCACTTTTCACCATGATACTACCCAAAAGGCACTTATGGCTCAGAACCACTACATTGACCTAAAACAACTCTCATCATGAAAGAACCAATGGAATTCAAATCAACTCACTGCAAAAATAATCAATTTGTTGATCTCTGCAAATGTACTGGATACAGGGACTTTAAATGTGTTAATTATTTAAATCTGTGCAGATTGTGCATGCCAGAGTGGCAACTAAGTGAACCACTTTAGGTCTGCTTTTATTTTTCTGCATATCTATCCTCATTAAGGGTCTTTACCTGACCCCAACGTAAATTAACCTATCCCCAGAACACCCACCCCCAGTACATCTGTCTCAAAAATTAACAAGAATATTGCCACAAGACTCTTCTAACACCCTCTTGGGGTGTGCTTGGCCTGCTTACTGACTTCAGTGCATGTTATCAAGTCTGTCTTCACTAGTCAGAGTGGTAAGTCTGTCCTTCAGCATAGCTATTAGGAGTTTTACCTTTCCAGAATCCTAAGGAAATAATTAATCCAAAGTTAGCGTGCAGTACTTCTTTTTTCTAGGGTCAGCTTTCTCACAGGTCTGAAAAAACACTTGCCAGTTGCTTGAGGTCAACAGTTCAGTCGCGCTCATCCATTCTGCAGTGAGCTGTGAGCCTGCAAGAGCAGAAGTGGGCCTTGTGCTGTCAGCATCATTTTTACAGAGCTGCTGCTCACCAGGTTGAGCTTCTCCTTGTAAATGCCAGTCATCACAGATTAAGTGTGGAGAACTATCTATCCTACTGTAACTTATCGAGGGAAGGAACTGCTTATTGTAATCAATAGCCTTACTACAAGTTATCTGAAATCTCACTCACCATTAAAATTATTCACAAACATTGTTTTATAACTAATTGTCAGAGACAAAAAGAAACTCAAGGTCATTTTTACTCCATGTGCTATACACACCTGATTCTATAACTTAGCCAATTTTTACATGAGCAAAATGAGTAGCTGAAATTAGGTCCACCCTATCTGACAAACAAATAAAACATTGTGGATTATGCAGTACATAATCAGAGGAGAAAAAAGACCTCCAGGAAAACAAGTTAGGTGCTCTGAAAACAGGAGTATCCTGGAAAAAATAATATATAAAGTTTTGTGGATATATGCCTACAGAATAACTCCCAAACAGAGCTTGTGTGAACATAAACTCAGCACTGTTCCTAGCCTCTCTGTGATCTTTGATTGCAAGCCCAAGGCTTTTCTCCATTTATAGTCAAATAATTTAAGCATAGATGTTTTGACCAAAGAGAAGTCTGTAAACAGCTCTAAGTTAGAAAGGTAGCTCAACATAGATGAGACTCAGTTTTCATTGGTCACTTTTGTTTGCAATTTTCATTACTGCTGAGACTCAGTTTGAGACTCTGGTCATTGGGTTTCTTGCAGGCACGTATTACGTGTGAACACACACAAACTTGTAGTAATGCCAGCTTCACAAATCAGTCATACTTCACTTGAATGAGTTATTGCTACCACACAACGGCTGCTGGTAATGAAGCCACTCATCCATTACAGCAGCTGTCATTTCAGCTGCATGACCTCCTTCTACCAGCTTTCAGTCACCCAGCTGGCAGTTTTTTTCACTTGAAAGTCCTCAGCCTGGTTGGAGGACCATCCAAGTCACCATCAGTTGTCAGCAACCTACAGACTAAAAGTTCCCTGAGCCTACAGGCCTGCACACTTTGCTTTCATCTTACTCTGGGGTTTAGCTACTCCCAATAATTAGCCAACAGAACTGCAGATCACAGCCTAACAAAGCAGTTAAGGCAGTTCAAAGGCCAACTGGCACGCTAAGAGGAAGTCCAGCCATGCACTCCCACCTCTCTCCTACCACCATCTGACCCCGCAGCAAGCAGGTTAGAAAGCCACCCCAACAAACAAAAGAATGCAGTAATCTCCTCCCCAAACTAGCTGGTAGTAGGATTAAATAAGCATTAGTGCCAGGAGAAGCACAAAGCCAGGCTGGAGAGGAAGGAAGTGGGAACATCCCTTTCAGCGGGGGTTAGCCTTTTCATTGGCCTTATCTGCATTGTCAGGCTGTGGTTGGAGGTGTGTGCTCCAGGAACAGCTGAGCAGGCTTAACAGCTTTCTGGTGCCAAAAGGAGCAGTCCCATTCTCCTCTTCCTTGCATTCCATCTCTGGCATGTATCTGACCCCTCAGCAAACTGACTCATTATTCCGACCGAAAGCTATTTCCTTTATTGGTTGGGTTAGTTTACCCATGGTTTAATGAACTGAATTGGCTCAGAGAGAGGTCAGAGAAGCAGCAAGCAACAAAGAAGAAGCAGGGGAAATGCACAGCCCAGAGGAGGAGGTACACAGTGCTGCCCTTCCAGCAGCAGCAAGCAGGCATGTCAGCTCAGCCATCTCATCCCAGGGCACTCCCAGCCACCTAGCTGGCAGCTGGCCATCTTTCAGAGGGAAAATGAGCCAAGAAGGATACGGTTGTATCTACCCGACTGACAGCTCTTTCTTTTGGGACTAACAGCACCCTTCAGCTTAGCACTTGCTAGTCTTAACAGGCTAAAATTTGTTGTCCAGCACTCCTCAGCTGAGCTAGGATCGATTAAGACTCATCATATCTGCTGAGATGCCATGGTTCAAGCTCCATCACGAAGCCTTCTGCTGCAAGGCCTACTTCCTCTCTGTAGTGTTCAGTCCCTCGTAGCAGGAGGGTCTGAAGCCCTCCACTGCTGAGAGCCAGAGGAACTGGCACTGCCTCTGTTCACCCCTCCCAGGGTGGCCTTCCCTCCCTCTAACACCTCCTGCTCCACTGCCACGTTCCCCTGCAGCTGCAGCTGCCTCAGGAGGGGCTGTGGGGCTGCTCTCCGAAGGCGGGCTCCATCCCACGCGCAAGGCGTGCTCCCTGCTGCACACACTTCACATACGCACTGCCACCACGTACTGGCTGGCCTGAGGTTTCCTGGCTGACAAACACTTAGTTCTGTTCAGAACTGACAAACAAATGGGACAGAGAACAAGCACTGTTAAGTCATCTCGCTCATCAGGTTTGAAAATCCGAAGACGCTTTTGTAGCAAGCATATTTTCATATTAAATATTAAATCTTTTAACTGTGGTACAAAGAAATAGCCATAATGACATTGCAAGTCCCCTCTTCCAGCATTCACAGAACAGAAGATATATTAAATATTATTTCTAGAGTACATTTCCATCCTTTGAAGAGGTTAAAAATTGTCATTAAAAAAAAGTTAAAGAAAACAGAAAAAAAAATCAATTAATATGCAGATAAGTGAATATCAAGGCCATTATAAATCTTTTCTTAAATACATTTAATAGAAAGCCCTGAAATGAAAGCAAATTAACATTGTGAAAAACAGTTTGAAAATTAAAATATTTTAGTTCTGCAGTAACTGTAGGAACATATTACGAAGTTAGGCAGCAATCATATGCATAATTAAAGAAGTGATTATATGTATATTTATACCATCAATGCATAATCCTCAATTTGTTTAACATAAAACAGAACATCAAGGAAACGAGAATTTAAATTCCACTTGCTTAATATGGAACATTAAGTACACAAAAAATTGCTTGTAATTTTAAACTGTATAACTTGAACAAAATTTCAAGGTGGCAAATATTTGAGAGGAAGTAATGAGTGAAAAGAAAAGGAAAATATTAATATTATGCTTAATGAACAGAAGCTTCATTTGTAATAATTAAGGAAGGGTATGCTCCCATTTGATATACTTAAAAAGAAAGTAATGCCAATTAGCAAGACATCTCTTCGTTTTATACAAACAAGGTAGGTATGAGAGCTGTTAAATGCTTACATAGAACTTTTGTCTGGCTCCAGCACATCAGGAAACATAAAAATCTCTAATAACAACTATCTCAGAAACATTTGCTTATATTCAGATTAATAACAGCTTGCATTCTGTGTTTGTTATAAGAAATGGGGCATTTTGCAGTACACATTCCAGATGAGTGCACCGTCCACTATTTTTTTCCTCCATTGTGCACTCCTTCCTAAAAGAGGGAAGTCTGAAAAAATGCAGTGGACTCACTATAGAAAGGCATGAAAAGACTGCCTGTTCTCAGAGAGGGGTCTCTGTGAGGTGCTCCTGAGGAGCAGCCAGACTTTCTTCACAGATCGGAGGAGCCATGGTCAAAGATCTGAAATTTTGAGAAAAGGTGATATCTGCTTCCTGCTAAACACTAAATTTCATGGACCCAAACACAGAGACACCAAATCATTCTTCCTTGAATCTCAGCCAAGGGCTGTAGCAAAGATTATTCCTTCATATTTTTTCTCACAGAGTGTAGAGCATACTCATCTATTTTGATAACAGTATTTACAGTGTTTTCTTTTAGCCTCTTTAGAAATGGTACCCAGCTGTCTTGAAGGCAGCCTTTTTTATATTTGATTGGCAGCACTCTCAAGACCAAATATTGAGCTGTTCTCAGGAGTTAAAGAGCTATCACTGTAAATATGATGTTCTGTCTTACCAAGAATTCTGTGGTTAGTTGGATACCAGAAATAGATATTAGCTCACATTGCCAATGTTTGTTGTATGGTCTTGACAGGTTATGGAGTCATCTGTCATCAAACTTAAAAGTTATTCTAGAACTTTTTGCACCCTTAATTGTGCTACTCAAGGGATTCCATCTTTCCACTGGCTCTTCAGCTTTCCTTCTGTGCACAGGTACCTACTGTAATATATTAACCGTCATCTGAGCAGGGAGGAAATACTGTTTTGGACAGAATGTGTGCACCTTCTAATGAAGGAAACAAAACCAAAAACCAAATAACTATTTAATTTTTCATTTTCTAATTTTTCAGTGTTTGTGTTCAAAAGATGACCTATACAGTCATGTTAAAGTTAATATATGAGGGGCTGAGATCAGATGAGTATGAAATTTTGGGTTATGCAGCATGCATTAATGTTTGAACTGTAATTTAATATTTAACATTATATGCATATTCAATATTATCACTTTTATTATTATAGTAACTTAATGTTTATTCAAACCATTACTATTTGTGCAAAAATTTCAGAGAAATGCATTTTAAAACACTTGTAAAACTATCAAAATACTTTTGCCTTTCTTGTTTATACACGTTGAGGATTTTTAGAATGGCTAATACTTTATATTATAGGAAGAGATTATTTCTATTAATTGCTTACTTAGCGTGGAATGTTTCCACTAATTTAAAACTGTTGCTCAAATTAGTCCCTCTGGTTATCATTAGAACCATGAGACACTGAAAAATCAAAGCTGTAGAGCAAGTCAGTGTCAATGACAGCTGTAAAAATGATAAGTCAATAAAATTAATAGAACTATTTTTGTGCAAAGAAATCTTGTCCTTATGCAAACATATAAGCAATATTAACCAACCAATGTTTATAAGTAGTAAAATAAGAAATGCCATTTCGTGATAGAATTTATAGTCCATCAGTTATAGTAAAAAGGTTAGAAGTACTTGTCCTCATTAAAAATAATTAGTATTTTAAAAAAATAAATAATAAAATATTAATAATAAATGCAGAAATAGGGAAAAATACTTTGTTTATGCATTGCTTGTTAAAAGTATTTTCAAGTAAGCTAATGAGGAAATCTTCTCAGTGTTTTTTATGACATTCACTTATAAGTTGTAGTAATAATACACTCAATTTCCTGTATTTTATCCTGCGTACATAAGATGAGAGTTAAACTCTCATCTCAGCAGACTATATGCTCCAACAAGTGATACTACATTATGGTTTGAAGCCTTTGCCCAAGGGTGAGGTAGAGTTCTGCTGATTTCTTTTGGAGACGTTGCCCAGTGCCTTTGCTCCTGATATTTTCACTTTGCTACTGTAGCCTGAAAAATATTATTTATGCTCAGTTAAGTATTGATGTAGCTGTTGCTATTGTATCTATTTCTTAAATGTTCTATAATCCAGCTATCTGTCCTTAGAAATCACTTATAATAATTATGCATTACATTATGTGATCATGGCTAGCAAATATATATGGGATTGTAAAACAAGTTTTTACAGAGAAAAACCCCGAGATGATCTTAGGAACAGGGAGTTCTGGCTTGAAATAATACTAGAAGCAATTCTAATGAAGTAGACTGCTAAAAGTTCTCATAACTCCTGCAGAGAAGAAAGACTCTGTTCTTAAATAGAATTTAAATGTTTTGCTTTTCTTCCATGGGTCCATTCTTTTGGGCTACATTTCTTTTGAGGAGATAAGTTACAGCCTTGCAAATTAGTAAACAAATAACTAATTTTAATGTATACTATTTTGGTTTTTAACCATTGTTTAATAACATAAATTAGACTTTTACAACACTTCTTTTTATACTAGTCATCCTTGTGGTTTATCTTCTAAGAATAGGGGATCCACATAAGAAACCTCATTACAAGTTTTTTCTATTAAGTCTTTGCTGAAAATTTTATATGCCAGTTATGGAGTGTTCAGATTTTCAAATCATGGTCTACCAATGCTTTTACACCAGTTAGTGAATATCAGTTTGAAGTTAAAAAAAAACCAAAACTGTTATATAAAATACTTAAATATATATTGAGAGAAAAGGAAAGCAAGTTCTTTTAAGTGCTACAATAGCTGCCTTTAAAAACTGTCATGAACCAACCTGTCCTTAAAATCCTGCTTATTTTAGAAAAACTATTTTGGAAAATCTCAGAATTGACACCTGGATAAGTTATTACCTCATACTAGAGATATAAAAGACAATTGATAGTCTCAGATTTTTATTTCTATTAAATAAAAGAATTCTCAAAATAATTTGGTAGGAACAAAATGTGTTCAAACTATTGTAAGGTAAAGAAGCAATATTAATTGACATATATTGCAACACTCAATGGGATATAGTGTGAAGTGTTACACTAAGTCTGTGTGAATTTGTTCGTCAGTCCTGTCACTTCAGTTTTAAGATGTGTTATCTGGAATGATTTACAGGTACAAGGGACAAAAAAGGAAGACATCACCATTTCACACCAAGGAACGTTCCAATTATACTCTGTTACCTGTATTAGCAATTTATAATTTCAAGTATCTAAAGTATAGGGCCACAGTTCTGTGTTGTTAATTGATATGGACATGAATGTGGTAACTGTTTGTCATCTTTAGAATACTCAATGTGATAGGATGCAAATATATAGCAACTGTATACCCAATATTTTCAAGTTGGAAATGCCTCCATTGAGCATAGAAAGTGTTTTTATTTATAGAATCTGAGAATGGCCTAGGTTGGAAGGGACCTTAAAAATCATCCAGTTCCAACCTCCCTGTTTTGGACAGGTATGACTTTCACTAGGTCAGGTTGTCCAGAGTTGCATTCAATCTGACCTTAAACACTTTGAGGGATGGGATATTCAAAGATTCTCTGAGCAACCTGTTTCAGTGCCTCACCACCCTCACAGTAAAGAATTTGTTTCAAATATCTAATGTAAACCTGTTCTCTTTCAGTTTAAAGTCACTCCCCATTGTCCTGTCACTACATGCCCTTGTAAACACAGCACTGGAAGGCTCTGATTAGGTCATCAAAGCCTTCTCTTTTTCAGGCTGAAAAAGCCCAATTATCTCAGTCTTCCATTGTAGGAGAGATGCTCCATCCATCTACCCACCTTGGTGTTCCTCCTCTGGATTCATCCCAACAGGTCCTTGTCCTCCTTGTGCTGGGCATGCCTGGATGCTGCACTGCAGCTGGGGTGCCATGAAAGCAGAATAGAGGGACAGAATCCCATTCCTCACCCTGCTGGCCATGCTGCTTTGGATGCAACCTGGGACACTGGGCTTTGGCTTTCTGGGCTTCAAGCGCACATTTCCAACCCATATCCAGCCCCTCACCCACCGATACCCCAAGTCTTTGTCAACAGGGCTGCTTCGTCCCCCAACCTGTACTCATACCAGGCCTTTCCTCAGCACTTTGCTCTTGGTCTTGTCCCAAAACAGATCGCTGAGGGACACCACTTGTCACTGATGTCCAACAGGACTCTGAGCTATTGACCACTACTCTTTGCATGTGACCTTACAAACAATTTCTAATCCATCTAACCGTTCACCCAGCAAATCTTCTCTCTCCGATTTAGAGAGAATGATGTTAGGAGGAAGCCTGTCAAAGGCTTCACAGAAGTCCACATAAATGACATCTGTAGCCCTTCCCCTGTCCACTGACAGAGCCACCCCATCACAGAAGGCCACTGGGTTGGTCAGGCAGGGCTTGTCCTGGGTGAAGCCGTGCTAGTTCTCTCAAACCACCTCCCTGTCCCCTGTGTGCCTTAGCAGAGCTTCTAGGAAATCTGTTCCATGACCTTCCCAGGCACAGAAGGGGGCTGACAGGGCAGTAGTTTTCAAGATCCTCTTTTTATCCTTTTTAAAGATAGGTATAATATTTCCTTTTTTCCAGTTATCAGACTTTCCCTGAGTGTCATGATACCTTACAAATATCACGGAGAATGGCTTGGCAACTACCTCAGCCAATTCCTTCAGAAATTTGGGGGCATCCCATCAGGTCCCACAGTGCATTAAGGTTCCTCAGGAGGTCATGTACCTGCTCTTTACTTACAGTCAGAGGAACTGTGCTGCCCCAGTCATCATCTTTCTGTCCATCCACTTGAGAGATTTGGGAAGAGAGGTTGACAGTGAAGTCTGAGGCAAAAAATCTGTTGAGCCTGCTCCTCTGTTGTTGTTGTTGCAGAATGAAAGCCTGAGAGTGCAATGATTCCTGTAGCAGGACCAAGAAGGCTTCATCGATAGGCTCCCCTTGGCTTACATAGAACATTGATTTCACCACCTTCTGTGTGGCCTCCCAGCATGTTTCCTTCTTGTCACCTATGAAACTATGAGGCTTCTCAATACAGTTCTTAACTCATTGTTTGAGGTATCTACTGTGACATGAAAGTCTAATAATGTACTTTTCAGCCAGCATATCATGCATAACGGTATTCCACTTATTTTTATCTGCCCATTTGGTCACCAGGCTGAATATTACCTTCCCAAGCCTTTTACAACTGAAAAAATGCTTGTAAAAGATATGCTGGCTTTATCCTGCAGACAGAGGGGACATTGCTATGCTGTCACAGAACTGCTTTATGAAGCCATTTCTAAATGAACAGACATTTATTTATGTGCAAATAAGGTGCTCTGACAAAGATGAAGAGGAGTTAGGTGTTGAATTCAGAAGAGTACTGTCAGAAATACTGGACAGTTGCAACTTGACTTAACCTACATATCATTTTATTCTACAGCTACAACCTTCCTGTAGCATCATAAAGCTGGGGGGAAGTTATTCTCATATGTATAGTGGAAATGACAGATGATTTAATAAATGTGGAAGGTATAACTTTTATTCAACGTTTATTTTCTCATTTCAAGTAAAACTCCTATGAAGATCTATATATTGTTCCTGAAAGTTTCCTGTCTTAGCTTCAAAACAGTCCTGATATGAATAGTTTTCACATAAAAATACTGTTCAATAGAATTTCCATCCTACTTAATTGCTAAATTAACACTAATTCAGTTTAAGACTTGAATGTGATTTCATTAAGGAAAAAGTAAAATATAAAGTGTAAAAATTTAAAAATGTCTCTTTCACCTAAAGAGCAGTAGACATTCTACACAGCAGAAATTAATGAACCTTTTGGAACAACCATCCAAAGTTTATATTTATTGTGGCCCAGTACACAACAAATTGTCAGGTTTGTGACTAAGGATATTCTGAATATATGAGGTTGTTTCAGAGCATTTATTTCCTTGATGACTTGTCATACAAGGACCACGGACTGTGAACAATCACCCTACATGATTTTATTTATATAAATGTAATTTCTGTTCAGTGTAGACTAACCACCTATATTCTTGAAATTAAAAGGAACCTGCACCCATCTTTTAGGATCTGTGAGCTTGTGTGTGTGCGAGTTCAACCCTATCATGCTCTTTATAGTGCCAGCTGCAATAATGGACTGAGTAATGGGAGAGAAAACTTCTCTAAGATTTGCTATCACATATTTTTAAGGAGAAAAATAAAGGAGGTTTTTAAGACCAGGAGACACAAATTGACAAAAGCAAACCCTTTTGGCTAAATGGCTAAATAAACAGAAAAACAGAATAAATCAACTTAAGAAGCCACAAAGGAAAACAAGGTAGATTCAGCAGGTCTAGATGGCACCTTTATATCTGATTGAAGTTGCTCCTCAAGTGTTTTGGACAGAAAAAACAAGGTAATAACCCTAAAAGAATGTGTGATTTTATACTTCATGTCTAAACTCTGCAGTGTCAATCTCAAGGGAACTGCTTGTTTTGGAAAAACTCCTAAGACAGTGCTTTTCTTTGCAGTCTGGTCAGATGAATGAAAAGCCTTAAGCTCCTTTGAATGCCCAGCCTTGCAAATCCTCAAAGTCTGTTTCAGATGAGCTGTAGTGTATGAGGCATGTTGCAACTGCTTCCTGTCGTGCTGTTTCCCAGTCGGTTTTAGAAGTCAGCCAATATGGTGTGCTATCTGAAATGCTATAGTAATTATGTGTTATTTACAGTAACCAGAATTGGCACATTCATGTCTGAAAGTGCTGGCTAATAACCAGGTTTCTTCAGTGTGCATAGTAGGTTGCTTCTAGACACTCAGGAGAGTATAGATGGAAAAGGTTAGCAAGGAAATGAGAGGTCCATTTTGCATCATTCTAGATGCGACTTTCTGTTGACACATCTAGATATCCACAGACAAATGTAAAAGGCTGCAAGGTCACCTGGGATACCTCTGGAAGCCTAAATACTAAACAGAAGATGAAATTTCCACACACGTGTTGCCTGAAAAAGCATAGGTTGAGTATGACCACTGAGAGTCAGCTGATAAGCACCAATAGTGAGAAGGCACCCACTCAAGAGTGGTCTGTGTTTAAGAACTGATCACAAAAGACTCAAGAGAATGAGAGATATTATTGGGACAGTTGCTGGTGAAGTCATAACTCCGGGAAAGACCAATTAATTTTAAGGCGAACTTGTTTAGTCAAAGGAATTTTATATAATTATAGGTAATAGTACAAAAAGAGTTTGAGAGACACCAGTGGAAGCAGCATTTCCCAATGGCACTCATCCCTCCCATATTGCTGACAGGCTGATGTACCAATGAAAAAATGTTATTATAAGGGGGATGCGCAGTGCAGTTACCAGCTACACAAAACACAGATCAGTGGTAACAGTAGTTGTTGTCTGAAATCAGCCCCAGGTCAAATATTTCTGCTTCCTATTGTTTGCTTCCTTTTTTTTTGTGAGATCTATGTCACCATGAACTCTCCTGTACTGAATGTACTTAACACAAATACCATAACCAACAATAAATAATTTTTGTTGTGTGTAGGTAGAATATCAGATGATATCTTTCTTTGACAAAGAAACTCCTATTCTGATGCAATCTATGTTCTGGAACATATGTGTTGCTGTTCCAAGCATGACACCACGTTGGTTGTACTTCAGAGGTGTTCACTTTGCCAGCTCTAATGCAGTTTTTAACAGCTTGTCTTTTTGTGACATATTGCAATTATGCCAAACTATGTAATCACTTATTTCACATTGAAGTTTCAAGCTTTTTTATGATATACAGCCTTGAAACTTAAAATTCCACTAGTAAGTAAAGCAATTAACTGCCTTCTGGGGGTAAATTTCACTGGGAAAAAACTATGATTATTCTTTATTATTCTTTAAAACAATAATTTAATGAACACTGTTCCAGAGATGCTATCTCTATCTCACTGATGTAGGTGGGAGTTTTGCTACTGACTTCAACTAAGTCAAGCTTTTGCCTTAGGACAAGAAGCTTCTCTGATGAATAATAATGAATTACAAGGAAAGACAAAGCTGTGGACTGTCTTGCTAAAAAAGTCCACTTAAAATTATTATAGCATTATATCATATTGTTATATTCCTTTGCAGACTCTCAAGCTTGCATACGTTTAAATTGTTCACATGTTTTTGAATGTGGCACCATGGACTGTTAAACAGTAAGAATCCATCCTTTTGGTTGGTGAAAGTAGTGTGTGGGATTCATAGATATGATTTATGTTTCGCCTGAGAAGCAAAAATTTTACAAAATTAAAATAAAAAAAGTAAATTACTATTTCAAACTCCTACTCAAAGATATCCAATTATGAAGTATTTTTTCTGCATTTTCTCTGCACTGAAGTCAAATCCCTTGAGAATTTTTTTTTATAAATCAAAAATGTCTATGAAACTTCTAATATGAACAGAATAAAAACGTTTACTCCTTAGATGTGGAGGAAATTTATTAATGAAAGGTTAACAAAAATTAGGGAAGTGACTGTACTTCTTAGTAGAATAGTCCAATACAGATAGAATTTGTTAATTATCCATCATTTCTTTAGAACTTTTTTTAAATTATTTTTGAAAGATATAAAAGACCTTCTAAAATAGTATAAAATTGTGACCCATGTCCAACACAGGAATGAAGTAGAAATAATAATTTTCATCATATCAAAAGAATTTTCTAGTGATCAGATTTAGATGGGTATCTAGTTGCCTGATTGCATAATTTGCTTTTTATTTTTATTTACTTGAGATTATCAGAGCAAAATTTAATGGCTTGAAAATTGAAATTACATAGATTCTTTGTTTTGCACATGTGGCTTGAAGAATTATCTTGTCATAGTGTCTTTCCATTGTATTAAATGTGGTCATGCTGCCTAAATTCTGCATTTAATCCCAGGGTAGAATTCAGACATAACCTGCTATATCTTGTTTCAAAGAGCTGTTAAGATAAGTGAATTAAAACTGAGAAAAGTAATTATTTCTAACATGACACAAAATAAGTAATTAAAATGTTAAAAATAATGTTTTACATTTACAAGGTTTACATTTTATTTTAAAAATATGCACACTGCAGCATTCAATTTATAATGTCTAAATTCCATTTTAACTAAGAAATAGATCTTTCAGAAGAGTGAGCTTAAAGTTTGTACACTTCACAGAGAATTACAGAAGGGTAGCAAATATGAAACTTTCAACGTGAGATTGTCTTGAACTTCTAACCCTTTCCAAGGCTTGGTTACTTTATTCAGTACATGAGAATTTTCACTCATATGTTATCATCTTGGCCCACTAACAGAACCGGGATGTGTGCAATGGTTTGCCATTTGAAATAGGCCAGACCAAGCCTGTGTTTATATAAATGCATAATAACTAGAGCAGTACCATGTTTAAGCAGGAGACTTGCTCAATTACCTTTCTTCAGGGGCATGTGAGGATTGACTGACAGCAAATTCTTGATACCAGAGGTTCACCTGTAGAAAAAGGAAAGAGGCCATAAATAACAGTGTTTTATAACTCAATCAATAGGTGTTTTCCTGGAAAGGCAAATCTCAATGTCTGATAATATTTACCTAGCACCCACATTTTAATTATATCATTCATAAAAAGTTAAGAAACTTGACTTCAGGAATTGAAACACAGTATGCTCTGTCAGGATCATGCAACCAACATGCTTTTCTCCTTACTTTTTTTTTCCAGAATTGTGAATTTTCCTTTGCCTTATAATGGCACAATTTATCTCACTCCAGTGGCCTAAGTTCATAAATAAAGACTCAAGGGGATCATTTCCCTAGCACTACTTTATGCATGTCTGGAGGGTGGGACAGGTTGCTTCTATCAGATTGTTTCTGAGTAAGAGCTTTAACCATGAAACTATTGCAAAAACCCCTCAGCACTGCCAGTCACTGTGTTTTAGGAAAACTACGATGGCATTTGACTGGATGTCCAAACCATTCCTTTAATCTGGGTTGTGCTCAGAGCGTGCCTGCTGGGTGTGGCAGCTCTGCTGTGGTGTGGATTGTATCCACCATAAAAGGCTCATGAGTATCGCTCTGCTAAGAATACCTAAGGGCAAGTAAAGGTGCTGCTGCTGATAATACAGAAGTCCTACAGCTATATTATATGCAGCAAAGAGGAATGATAGCAACTGAAAGAAGCAAATTATTTTTTAGCTGCTATACAGGTAAATTATTCCTGACAGAAACTTCCTGGAGTCATTGTGCCATGAGAATGGATTATGTCCCTGACAAAGAGGTGTTACCAGCCTAATAAAGAGGCTCATAATGACTGGGCTATTATGTCCAATAATATGTGTAAATGCAATACACAATGTGCCACATCCATAATTGGTGGAGTTCAGGAGAAAAAATATTATGTTTTTTAATCTAAATTAGATCCTTTTCCGCATGGGATTGCCATGTCATAAAGATTAATTTTGGGGTTGCAACAAGTTCTAGGAGAGTTGGAAGTGTACTATATTGTTTTTAAAACTGCTGTATTGTTCTCCTGTAGACAGAAAGCCATAAGGAACAAGTACTTTCAATTAAAGAAAAATGAAATTATTTTCAAGGCTTCAAAAGCCCTTACTAAGTATTTTTCAGATTCACTGCTGAAGTCCAGCTTCAAATTCATGCAGTTCAGAGTCCCAGCTGGACACAGGGGCCCTAGTCCTGCAGTCTCATCCAAGGCACTGATTCTGAAGTAAGTCACATTGCCATGTACATGCCACAGGCTTGAACATTTTTACCTTTATGAAATGTCAACTTTATCTGTGTGAAAATTATGCCTTTAATTATGGCTAAAGACAACAAAAATTCTCCAGTCTAGTCTCCCTGTGGTAACAACCAGGCTGTTCCCTCTCTGTCGTTGCTAATGCAGTTTGGAACCAGATAAAATAGTGTTTGTCTCTGTTGGGTTTTGTGTCAGCATGCTGCAATTCAGAAAAGCATTTGATTTCTGATAATCCCTGTTACTCTCTCAGAAGCCTAAACTTAAATTCTCTATTTATTTTCCCTTTCAGAGACACCAGGAATCTTTATTTGGAGCATAAACATTATTTTTGCTTACTTGATTATTTTTTCAGTGTCACTGGTACCAATCTAGTCTATATTACTGTACTTGCAGTGAGTGTTAAAACATTTCTGTTGCCTTATTCTTGGGGATGTCTTTTTCTTGTCAGTGTGAGACCTTTATGCTCTTGTTCAGCTGACTTCATTATCAGGTTCATTGCAGCTGAAAACACAATAACCCACAATAGAGAACCTGTTGTAAAGCTCCTTTCTATCTCTTGCTGATTTTTTTTAGTTTAGAGGTCTATAATAAATATCATGAAAATTGCTTTATAATAGTCTCTCACCTGCTGCTGCACTATGTCTGGTACTTTATTCCTTCTCAGGATTCTTATACCAACTTAGGTGGCCTAGTCTGGCCTGCATTGTGATAGCAGAACACTGTCTCTATTAGAGGTAATGTTGAGAACTTAGTTCTTTTTACAAGGTTGACTTTTTAACTGCTCTAAAGTTCACATAGAATAGTGGATTGCCTTACAGGTTGGTATCCTCCTGTGGTTTCCCATTCAAAATTTGAGAATACATGAATAAAGAAGTCTCCTCCCACCTTGCTCTCCTTTACCACAACTTTTCACAAAATCAAAGGATTATATAGATGTTTTTATGTACAAAATAAAGATCCAGCTATGGCTCTGATGGCACAAAAAAACCTTTCAGCAGGCAATTGTCATAACACTGAATGGATCTTGCTTATTGTGCCTATTTGGATGCAAAACTGAAAATGATAACTCAAAACAAAACAAAAAAAACAAAAAAACAAAAAAAACAAACAGTTTTCAGGACAAACATGAACTTAACACACATCAAAAAGTAGTTGCACACCACAGGATGAGTAGCTGAAAAGCTGTCTAGCTTATGAATGTTGTCCAAACTGAGCAGTTCTGAAGTTGTTCTTGATTCTGAACAGGCCAGAAAGAGTCTACATGAGTTTCTCTACACACTTGAGAAGTCTAGGGTTGATTTTGACACAAACAGAAATGGTTGAGGTTCCTCAGCATTTTAAGTGAGCTTAAAAGCATTAGCATATATGTGTGATACATAGGATATGTCATACATAATACATGTATATTTATATATAAATATTATACAATATCATATATAAGATATATAATTAACATGTAGAGGGAAGTGAATGTCACTGTATGTCTCTAAGAACCAATTTCTGTTCCTTATGAGAATGGTTGTCCAGAAGCTTTTATTACTCTAAGGACCCAGAGTTCATCTTCTTTCTTGTAAACCTGGGTACGTTTCAGATGCAAAAACCTTAAGAAAAATTATCAGGCGCAGGGGTGCATGCAATCTGATAAGACTTTGTCAGGGGAATTGAATGGAAGTAGTGTGTAGGAGGGAAATACATGGGTGGTGGGGGAACAGCTTGTTCCAGTAGCATAATTAGGAAAGGATTCAGTAAATATTAACTATTTAGCTCAATTTATATAACTGATAGAATCTGTGACCGTGAGACTTTATTAAGATGGTGACTGAGATACATGGAAAGGAGAAATTTTTAATCTGTTGATGGCTTTTACAATGATAATGGCTTAACAAGATGGATAGGAGGATGCTGTAGTTACTGTAACTTTATACCATTTACCATTCAATAAAACTGAAAACTTTGAACTTACCATTCAATAAAACTGAAAACTTTGGACTTATACATGTGTGTTTTTTCACTTACTCTACCTACATGTGGCTATAAAGCCACTGAGATGAGAATTCCTTAGTCACACAGGAGCCTTTATGTTGCCCTTCAGCAGTAGCATTCCAGCTGCAAGAGAATTTATGACTATAGATATGTAAAATACCGCTGAATATGCGGGAAAAAAATAAAACTAACCAGAAGAAAGGTATCTGCACTAGTCCAATTGTCGGATAAACAACAAAAATATATTCCTAGTGATTTCTTTTGCATTTTCATGCTGTCAGGTTCAGCAACTCAGACCTCTAATTTGCAGGAAGTGAAAGAAAGGCACCTGATAATTACAGTTTTGAAAACCATAAATAAAATACACAGCCGTGCATCCTTGAATTCTGCCTTCTAAGAGTGATTTTCTTAACTGGCCAGAATACACATGTTCTTTATTTCCCTCTTAACTATATTGAAATTAAGATTCCTCTGCCTGGCGGAATTCCTCTCAGGAGGAGCTCTACTTGGAGCCTGTTTCTCTTGTTGATGCCACCTAACAGAGTAGTTCTATTTCCTCATCATTTTTTCTCCAGATCACTCTTCTGCCTCTCAGATGATAAGCCGGGAAGACGAGGATGATCTGCTAACACAAACAGGCCATTTCAGTGGTGAAATGAGATTTATGGAATTCTTCTGTTTTATTCAGTCTTTTTCATCATAAGGACACCTGAATTCATGACATACTCTCAAAAGTAGTGCTGTAAAGTTTTACTGTTCAGTATAGATGCATCAGATACACAGTACAGTGAAATATCTGATGGCTTTCACTTTTACAAAAGTATCAGAATTGAGATTATTTCTTTATTTACGAGAATAACTATTGACTAGTTTTTGAAAATTCAGTCTAGTAATGTAAAAAAATACACTATGCAAAAACTTGTATCAGGGAAGGCAGGAAAGCAGGCAGGCAGGAAGGGAGGAAGGAAGGGAGGGAGGAAGGGAGGGAGGAAGGAAAGCAGGAAGGCAGGAAAGCAGGCAGGAAGGGAGGGAGGGAGGGAGGGAGGGAGGGAGCGAGGGAGGGAGGGAGGGAGGGAGGGAGGGAGGGAGGGAGGGAGGGAGGGAGGGAGGGAGGGAGGGAGGGAGGGAGGGAGGGAGGGAGGGAGAGAAGGAGGGAGAGAAGGAGGGAGGGAGAGAAGGAGGGAGGGAGGCAGGAAGGCAGGCAGGCAGGCAGGCAGGAAGGCAGGAAGGCAGGAAGGCAGGCAGGAAGGCAGGCAGGAAGGAAGGCAGGAAGGAAGGCAGGAAGGAAGGCAGGAAGGAAGGCAGGAAGGCAGGAAGGCAGGAAGGCAGGAAGGCAGGAAGGCAGGAAGGCAGGAAGGCAGGAAGGCAGGAAGGAAGGAAGGAAGGAAGGAAGGAAGGAAGGAAGGAAGGAAGGAAGGAAGGAAGGAAGGAAGGAAGGAAGGAAGGAAGGAAGGAAGGAAGGAAGGAAGGAAGGAAGGAAGGAAGGAAGGAAGGAAGGAAGGAAGGAAGGAAGGAAGGAAGGAAGGAAGGAAGGAAGGAAGGAAAGGAAGGAAGGAAGGAAGGAAGGAAGGAAGGAAGGAAGGAAGGAAGGAAGGAAGGAAGGAAGGAAGGAAGGAAGGAAGGAAGGAAGGAAGGAAGGAAGGAAGGAAGGAAGGAAGGAAGGAAGGAAGGAAGGAAGGAAGGAAGGAAGGAAGGAAGGAAGGAAGGAAGGAAGGAAGGAAGGAAGGAAGGAAGGAAGGAAGGAAGGAAGGAAGGAAGGAAGGAAGGAAGGAAGGAAGGAAGGAAGGAAGGAAGGAAGGAAGGAAGGAAGGAAGGAAGGAAGGAAGGAAGGAAGGAAGGAAGGAAGGAAGGAAGGAAGGAAGGAAGGAAGGAAGGAAGGAAGGAAGGAAGGAAGGAAGGAAGGAAGGAAGGAAGGAAGGAAGGAAGGAAGGAAGGAAGGAAGGAAGGAAGGAAGGAAGGAAGGAAGGAAGGAAGGAAGGAAGGAAGGAAGGAAGGAAGGAAGGAAGGAAGGAAGGAAGGAAGGAAGGAAGGAAGGAAGGAAATTTTTGTATGTGAAGAACCACATTCTGAGCCTGACAAGTTCAAAAAAGACCTGATATCAATAGCTAGTTCTGCTTTGTGTGTTTGTATCCAATGAACTGCATAGTCTGAAAAGCAGTCACAGGTGATCTCTTGCCTCTGATGATGGCTGAGCCAACGAAAGAGCACAGGCTGCACATTATTTTAAAGCAGGGGAATCTCTAAGCAGCCTCTGAACTTTTTCTGCCTTACTAACAGTGGTAAATGGTTCCTACTGGCTCCAATATCTAGACTATACCACCACAGACTATACCAGAACTATATCACTGCTGTCTTATTTCATCCTGAATAAGACCTTAATTTTAATTTATGCCGATGCATATGTAAATGAATGGAAGCTGAAGGGGTTCACCATTTTACAGATGGTGCATAAATAATCAGTACTGAACCTCTGTCTTCTTCCCTGTCTTGTAAAAAAGACAATGACCTTAGGCATTGACCTCTTTGGAGAATGCTCATACTCAATTCCTTAATACATGCAAAATGGTTTTTAAAAAAAAAGTTGATAAAAAGTATGACAGATGTGCAAAATTTTATAAAAGACAATTTGAGTTCATTTAAGTGAACCTGCCAGAATCTCACATATTTTATAATTTAAAAATGTGAAAGTACCTGCCAATGATTCACTGGAAGTAAATCTTTTTGTTGCCAGGACCATTGCATTGTGAAAAGCAAACATTTTGGGTGTAATGATTTATTTACAACCATCTTACTGTTTCATCTCAGTCTCATAATACTAGCTATTGAGTCACAGCCTGAAAGTAGCAAATGGGGAATGATGGACTTATGAGTGTGGCACGCAAGGGTTTTGAACCTCTCACCAAGTTTCTTCTGACTTCAGGCCTTGTTATGATTAAAGGTTAATGTGTCTTGATAGCTAAAGTACATAAAACCTATTCAAATCACTAGTGTATATATTCTTCTGTATAACCTGCTCCGAATGCTTGACACCTAATTATGTGCTAAAATAAGAGTGAGATGGAAATGCAGAAACTGTATAGAAGAAAATGATCCCATCTGCTTCACAAGAGGCCAAACTGAAGAATTGAAAGTAGTGTGTAAATCGTGGCCAAACGCTCACTAAGCATTTTCTTCATAAACTATTTTTTTCCTAAGGCACATTAAGTCTCAGTTATTTATACTATTTCCATTAAGACACTTTTTCTCCACTTTTTTTTTTTTTTCTTTCTCAAAAGATACAAAGGGAGTTTTAATCCAAACATTATGGCTGTTCTAAAAAATCCCAATTCAGGAGTCTGAAGACTTTTGCTGTGTACAGAAATTTCAAGCTGCTTATGAGATTAAGCAAAAGAATTTCCAGTGGTTTTGATCGGAAAGCTGGGACAACAGAATTTCTTTTGTCTCTAGTGTGATGTCTAGTTTCTGCCTCTAATTAGCATTACTTAGTGAAGTAGTAGTTTCATCATCTTAAAACCAAAGATGTACTTTTCCTGCACTGTACTGCATATGGTAACTAAACACTGTCAATATGCACGCTCTGGGAAAGCACAGTACTCAAAATATTTGTTCATATTACTTATTTCTTCAAATAAAACATAATCTGATTTCATGTTATTCACAAATGCTTTAGCATAATTTTTGAAGAACGTTAAGAACAGTTGGTTCCTAAAGAACTTTTTTATGTTCATTGCTTAGCAGTAGGACTGACACAAGGTTGTGTGCTGTACATGCACACACACACATCATTTCTAGAAGAATGACAAAGTGGGGAAATCAAGACTTTAATTAAAAGATTTGAATTTCTTACCTTGTTTAGGGAGATTTTTTTTTTCTCTGTGTTTTCTTACAAAGAATGAATTAAACACACAGGGAAATTATGTGACACCATTTAGGAAAACATAAGAGAAATTGAAAAAACAATTATGAACATATTTTTCTCATTTTCTTCATAATTAATTGTACATTCATTTAAAAGAAAGAAAACTTAAAAGTGCAGCTTCTAAAAGTAATTACAATCCCTTAGTTTTTTAATTATCTCACATATTTTCCCCAGAAGCACAGCATTTTATTTTTTTTCAAAAACAATCAAATTATCTATTTTTTTGTAAAGCAAAACATAGATAATTTTATTTCAATACTGCTTTCAGGAAAACTATAATGTTACTCGACCTATCATACCGTGCAAATACATTACTTTTCTTCAGTTTATTGATTTATTGAATTGGTTGTATTTTCAACTCATCTCTGGTGGTGTTTCAAAGGTTGCATATATTATAGATTAAAAAAAAATTGTCTTCCAAGGCTCAGTTTCAACCTATGGGCTCCAGTCACAGCAGCTATCAAAATAGCAGAAGGTTTTGATGTGTTATAGCCATAATCTCAAGTGAGAAACATACCCCATGTGCTGAAACTTCTCCTTAGGGCAGATACAATACAGATAAACACCTAACCTACTCTCATAAAATGATTTTTGTGATTCTCTATTGCAACTTGTTTCTAAAAACACATGCATTTGAAAATAGTTGTGACTCTTCCAAGTAGCTCCTAGAAGTGGGAGTCATCAGATCCTTTCAATCTGGCAATTTTATGGAGAAGTATTGTTTACCATCAAATTCTTGCCACTCTACTGACTGTTTGCCAGTTTCTGATTAAATGTTTTTCTAACATTCCCTACTACAAACTGACCCTTCAAAACAAAGAGGTATTATGACACAATATGCAATCAGGATTTTCCATTAAAAACAAAATATTCCTATTATTAATAAGTTTATTCTATTTTAATACAAATAAGGATAACTATGTATTTTAAAGGACAATAATCATGATTGAGGTTTTTATTTTGATTATGGATTTATTCTTCTTATCAGTCATTGTATTATAATGTTGCCACAATTTTGCAGTCAAAAAGAACTGACAAATAATTCTAAAAAGAGATTATCAAATACTTCAAAAGCATAAACAATCTTCAGGATGTTTTTAAAGACCTTATTCCCAAGAAAAAAATAATTTCCAAGGGTCTTTTTTCATGCATTTTACAGATATCAAGTTCAGAAAAAGAATGAAAGCCATGTGGTGAAAAAAAACTTTGCTGTTCCAATTTTGAAGTTTAAATATAAAGTTGTGGGACAAACAGTAAATAAAATGGGTTTATATTGCAAAAAAAGTGTATATTTCTTAAAATAATATCATCTGTTCGCAAGCAAGGATCAAGCATATTAAGACCCAGATTGTCAGATAAGCTGTTCTTATGAGCTATTCACCCTACTCTCTTTCCTACAGTATAATAAAATGAGCAGCTTTTCTTAGGATGAAATCAGCATGAATTCTGCCACATAATCCAGTAGAAGTATTGTTTCAATTCTTCTTAATATAAATTCAGAAGGTATGTAAATATATTTTAAATTTTAATTCTTCAACAATGTGCATTCATTATCAGAATTTCACTCAAATCAATTTTTTTGTTACTGAATTTAAAGATGTGACAAAACCTCCTGGGTACCTTTCCCGCTCCATTTCTGAGCATAGATTCCATTAAGATTAATGGCTGTTTTGTATCTAATGGGAATATATATCTTAAGAAAGAAGCTGATGTAGAAGCAAAAATTTTAGTGGAAATGATGAACAATAGAGGTCATGATTACAATAATTGTAGAATGAGAGATTTAACAAGATTCTATGAAGGAAATGTTCCTGCCTTTAAACAAAAAGGCCATATGTTGACACTAATCATATTGAGTAGACCTGCTGAAGTTGATATTCCAAAGATTTCATTGGGGACCATTTTCCAGACTAAGACTTCGCTTACTCAGTATAGGCTTAGCTGTATTATTCTCAGTTGCTCA
This sequence comes from Poecile atricapillus, assembly GCF_030490865.1. Lineage (NCBI taxonomy): Eukaryota > Metazoa > Chordata > Aves > Passeriformes > Paridae > Poecile > Poecile atricapillus. The sequence continues at coordinate 153,606,136 of NC_081249.1, read as the reverse complement.
GTGAGGCTGGGATTCATCAGTGTTGGATAGCTGAGCAGGCATGGAAATTTCCAAGAGCAAAGACCTAAAGCATCAGGTTAACAAGAAAGTTCATTACAAAAGCTGGCCAGAAGTTCTTGTGGCCAGTGTGGGTTTTACATTGCAGATGATGTAAATAACACAGTGATGCAAACCACAAATATGATATAATCATATAAATCAGAAATCAGTTTTGGCATTAAAATGTTCTTAAATTATGAGAATACCCATGGCTACATATACTCCATAGTAGTATTCTCCTGGGTTTTGTCATTGACACACAAACACTTCCAGGATTAATTTAAATGATTTGTCTTCAGAGCAAAAGCCTGATATGAGGCCATTGGGTCAGACGCAATACTGAGCATGTGATCTGATTCAGGCTCTATGCAGCTTAACTATTTTTTAAAAGGCACGATTCTAGAAATAAAAAGTATATTCTAAATATTTTCATTTCTTGAAGTTAGAAGAACTTTTCCTGTTTTCAGCCTTACTTTTTAATCCTGAAGGCATTTCTTCAGTGTGTATACATTTATGCTAATCATATACTACAGCCATGGGTTCCTCTATCAATATGAAATGTTTTGTACTTGCTGTTTTTGTGCATCTTGTATTGTTATGTGCAATATACAAAATAATGTGTCTAACTATGCCATTTATGCTTTTGAAAGAAAAAGCAAATTACTTACTGAAGAGAATGGCATTTGCATGCATGTGTGTCAGCTTTCAAGCCATTTCCCTCTACAAAATATTGCTTTCTACACTTAGAAAATGCATCCATCCATCAGTTACAAACCATTTCAAAGCACTTTATGAATCTACAGAGCAAAATGTACTTATCTTACATTGGCAGTGTCCCAGCTGTTACAAAATTGCTATTGTCCTAATACTTACAAGGCAATTTTAGCATCAGTTAATAATTTTACAGGATAGATAACTTCTAAAGCATTATAAAATGACAGACATTAAACAATAGCAACTTAGCATTTTTTGAAACAGTTCATGACAGCTTAAAAACTAAAGTGATTTTAATGTATAGTCTATGCAGTTTTAGTTTCTCATTGACAATTCCTTTAGAAGATAAAAATGTGAAAAATCCTTTTAAATAGTGGGTGAAAGAATAAAACAAATTTATCTTTAAAAGATATTCAGTAAAAATCTCAATTAGGAATAATGTCTCAAATCTTCCTGTACAGATAGTAGGTGACAAGAATTAGAATTTATTTAGGCAGAAAAAAAAATTGATGGTATCATTTAATGGTAGGGTTCCACAAAATAAAAAAGGTATATCTATTCATTAAGTTTAATACAAAAAGGAAAATACAGTGAACAGCATTTTATATAAATCAGTATGCATTATTTCTTCTCAAAAACTGTTTTCTATCAATCTTAGTTTAAGAGAATCAGTTAAAGGCAAGTTCCAGTTAAATTGTTACCTTTTATCTTTTCTAAGTAGCCATTATGATCAAATGTTCACTTTTTGGTTAGACATTTATAATTTACCTAATGTACAGTATAATCTGTGTTCTAAACAAATTAAATTAATTTCTATTTGAGGTATTACTTTTGTAATAACTCAAAGGAACCTTTTAACTGCAACTAATGTACATCACAGTGGCCCTCTTTCTCAATGTACTTATTAAGTTAAACCAATTGTACCACTTGCTGTCGTACAGCACAGGTAATTGACCACCTCATCAAATCCTAGCAAAAGGATCCCTTAGTGCCTAATTACTACATTCTTCTGTACTATTGAACACATTAAAGTAACATTAATGTATTATGCTATATACATCATTACCCAAGAGTAATAGAAGGTCCTTGTACAGGAGAAAGGAGTTCTGATGGCAGGACAGCTATTTTAAAAATTCTGTTCACTTAACTTTCAAAACACACAGTATCTTGAAGACTAGTGCAAACATTTATCCAAAGTGAATATTTCAATTAATATTGCAGTACTTCTTTACTCAAACACCATGAAATTCAAGAAGTCTGCAAAGTATAGAATAAAATTTAGGTCTCACCAAAGGAAATGGTTGAAGTGGATACTCCAGCCAAGAGGCAAACAGCCTGACATGTTACTACACTTTTACCCTCTGATGTCTGACTTAATGAAACATTATTTAAAACTTCTTGCATAGGGGTAAAGCCTGTAGAAGTGTGTCCAAATGTGATGGGAGAAAGTGTAGTTCTCTTTTCAGAGAATCTAAGCATGTGCAAGCATGTGCTGCTTTACCCACGTGAGAGAAGGTTTTATCTTTTTACTTAAGTGAATGAGCATACCCTTGATGGTTTACTCTCACAAATAGTCCTATAGGACAAAATATGCAACTGAGCACAGGCAGGAGTTCTGCATTTTACTGAAGTGGGCTGAAGACAAGGATCTCCAGAAGAGGTAGTGCCTATATGAGGGACAGTTTTTCAATAAGCATCTTTGTGAAAGATTACATGTCATCACCCAAATTCCTTAATAGTCACTCACTCTAAAAGAATCTCTTCCTTTGATGCAGCCGGCTCATGTCATGAATTCTGGCAGCACAAGATTGCACTTATGGCCACATCTCATCTTTGTGATTGTCAGGAGACTAAGACCTCAGAAACTTCAGCTCTGGGAAAAAAAAAATATGTAACTACAATCTCCCACTTTCTTTTTCCATTTCCTACAGAGGTGCTTAAGACCCAGCTGCTGCCTTAAGGTTATATAAACCTTCTAAACCTGACCACTTTTAATGCTTGTGTATTTAGAGACATCACCTCATTTTGAAATAAAATAACATGCAGATACACCTGTCATAGAAATTTACTCTTTTCCACATTACAGTTGATTGACTCATCATCCAGTGATGCCACATGGTGGTGAATAAAAACTGATGTCAATAACAAAAACTTAACCAATGTAATTTTTTAGGAAGAATCACTTTTTGCCCAACCATTCTCTACCAGTATGTAGCTACAAGTATTTTCAGTTAATGCCAAAGCCTGTGATTTCTGGACTAATAGCCAGTTATCTATGAACAGGGAACATAAGAACCACCAGCAAATTCCTATGAACTGCTTTCAGCCAAAGATATTCTGACATTCCTCAGTCCCTACTTTAGAGTCACCAAAAAAAAAACAAACCTGAAAGGCTCCACAAGACTTAGAACTGTTCATCCTCTCTCCAGACCACTTAAAAAGAACATGAAATACTTTTGAGGATAAGATACTCTGTAAAAGCCCTCTTCTATTTTCTATCACATCTTCACCTGGATAGAATAGCCTCAGTTTTGCTTCAGAGAAGATCTAATTTTTTCCTTCTGTGTAGGGATTTTCTAAGATGCTTTTAGTCTGATTGTGCTGAAACCATTCTGAGTGTATAAACCATATTTAAAATTTTTCCTAGCTGAATACATTTTCAAAACAGGTTAGGTAAGCTGCTTTTTGGTTTTTTTTCCCTAGAAAAGATAAAAGCTAAAAAGTTAGATGACTTTATGTTCTTTTTCTTTTCTCCCCAGTTTCAACTATTTCTATAACAGATTCTACATTAATAATTAGCATCTGACTCATGGCTTCAGGTAATATTCAAGACACATTAGTCACCAGTAGCCTGGTAATTTCTCCATTTCCATCACAGAATATTTATTCTGTCCTGTATATATGCTATATCGCAACATTTATTCTTGGCAGAAAGCATCAATAGTTAATTGGTCCATACATAGTATCTCACACAGAAACAGTGACATTTTGAAAAATGTAAATTGTAGAGAAAAGGTGTTGATAAAATACATTCTAGAAATAGCAAACAAATTGATGTGTGCTCCAGCCAACCATTTCAAGCTCCTGAAAATGACTCTTTTATAGAAGCTAAACCTTTGAAGGAAAGTCTTTTAATGTTCTCTCATAATAAGAAAGAATTACTCTTTCTGTTATACAATACACAGGATGTATGACATTGCTACTGTTTTTTTTATATGGCCAGCACTTCAAGTAAAATAAGTACTGACACTGTCTCTTCTCTGCAAAAGTTAACTGTTTAATTCTAGCATGAGAAACAGCCATTCATGAAGTCACCAAGCAGGCAGGTAAAGGCAAAAGATGGAAATCAGAATTATGTGGATATCACTGCAGAAAAGGAGTAACTTGGATGAAGCAATGTTTTCAGTTCAAAATTCTAAATGAGCAGTTGAAATCCATTTGTTAGCACCTTATCCCTATTGTTAAATGGTTGTAAAGATCAGAAATCTGATCACGGAGTAAAAATTTATTTGTGCACTATGAAAAAATAGCATAAGTAGTATGTATTCATATATCAATGCATACATGGATACATTTAAAATTACAAAATATTCTAATATCTAATTAGAAATCTTTAAATGCTCATATTGTCTTTAGTGTTTGGTGAGATTTTTTAAGGTTTCATGTGCACATTTTTCTGCATGTTTATATGCATAAATTAACATTTTTGGTTATGAAATATTTTCTAGTCAGCTATATGTATTCTAATACATGCTTAGAATATGTCACACAGCTTGAGATTCAACACAGTTTGATACAAGAAAAGAATGTTAAAGTCTCATCTATAATTTGAAAATTTTAGATTCTTTAAAACACTTTCCCTTTAGTGTTAACAATTTGGGCATCGTAAGGATAAGTTGTATACCAAAAATTCAATTTTTGTCCTTACTGAAATTTTCTTATAAAAGATACTACTTCCTTTCCAACAAACAGGAATGGGCTGGCTGCTTTTTACTGAAGGATATTTACTAGCAATTCTTTTCACATTTCTTTGTTGTACTACTTGTATAACACAAAAAATTGAATAGATCCTAGGAAATATTTGGATTCTATGAAGATAATCTTGGCCAGTCCCACTTTACTAATTACAGAAGTGAAGCCAACATACATGTTTAACAGCTTTATTCTGATCATTGGCAATTATGTTCTGATGCTACACTTCTTTGTTTAGGTTTTAGTCAGGTTTTTTCTGTGTTTATGTTTATATAAAGTAAACTTGTAGCAGACAGTGCTCTGTTTCAAAGTGATCTAGTTTAACAGGAAAATCCATAGTGTTCAATGTAAAAAGAAAAAACCAAAACCAAACAAAAATCAAAACCCAAAAAAACCTCACCATGTTTCTGTTCTATTGCAAAATACTGCAGAAGATCCTTTGTATATTGGTCATGACTTGCTGATGTGTTTCTCACTTTTCCAGTGTTATAAATTTTTTTGATGGTTTTTTAGGAGTACCTTACAGGATCTTCTGTTTCTTTGATGTCCTTTCAGCTTTTCCCTCAAGACTACTCTGTGTTTTCTATGGGTAAATTCTATATGTAAATATAGTTAGAAAATTTTATATCACATTCTTCTAAGATTATATAGGTAAATATTCACAAAAAAGATGAAGTCTCATCACAGTTCAAAATCTGCCAGACCTCTTCTTGTCCTGACAGGACCAAAACCAATAGTTTTCTGTTTAATTTTGTTTTAAGTCAGGATGTCCAGAAAAAAATATAAAAACCAAGTTATTTGGAGTTTTTTTGCCTCCTGACAATCTGATTTTCAAACACAAGGGCCAGCTATATGCATTCTGAATGTGTACATTAACAAAAGGAGGGGAAAACTCACAGAAGTATTTAATGGTTTGGGTTTGAAGGGATATCAAAGATCATCTAGTTCCAGCCCACTGCCATTAGTAAGGACACTTTCCACTAGACCACACTGCTAAAAGCTCCAGCCAAAAAAAGCTAAAAGCTGTCCTTGAACACTTCCAGGGAGGAGGCATCCAAATTGTATCCACATGATTCATCATAAAATACACACACAGCAGAAAGGTATAAATCACACCTACAGTGATTGAGGGTTTGGGGTAGTTTCTTTCAATTTTCTTCGCAACGCTTTTTAATTTTAATCTTTGATTTAAACATATGTGAAAACCTTTCCTGTACCTGGCGAACCTGTATTTTCTGTTTTAAGGTACAGTGAACTTCAGACAGTATGAGTGGTGCATGCACCAAGTCAGATGGCCAAAAAGAGGCTAATGAGCTGTACTATGGCTAGGTGATGGCTCAGACCTGGAAGTCCCATACATGAGACAGTATGATCAAAAGCATCACAGGTCACAGTTACTCTTTCCCACAGCCAAAGTTAATTATTTGGACGCTGGAGTACTACCACCATGGTATTTTTCCCATTCAGTCAACAAAAAAAGGCCTTTTCAGAACACTTTAAAGTCTGAGATGTAAAATATAAATAAAATGTTATCACAAAATATTTTGTCAAGCCAAAACATTTATGTTCAAAAAAAAATAAAACTTATGACGAACACAGTGATTCTTTGGAAGAGTAGCTTACAAAGGTTGATTTGGGGTTTATACAGTCAAGACTATGACCTTAAACTTGTTTGCCTACTGAGTAGAAATCTAGATGAATGGCTTGAAAGAAGGTATTGGCTTTTGCTGGAAGTCTCTAAAGTTACGCAGAAAATTGGGTTTTGAAGGTTTCCCAAGCTGGAAAAAGATCAAGCCTTTTACAGATGTTCTATTGCCAGATGCACTTCTGACTCTTCATGAATACAGTCTGGAAGCAGAAGCTAACAGTTATAAGTCACAGAATAATTAAGGTTGGAAAATACTTTCAAGATGATTGAGCCCAACTTTTGACCAAACACCACCATAGCACTAAGTGCCACACCAATCATTTATTGAGCATTTCCAGGCACCGTGACTCCACCACTTCCCTGGACAGCTTGCTTCAATGCTTACCCACCCTTTCAGTGAAGATATTCTTGCTGATGTCAAATCTGAACCCCCAGGACTTGAGGTGTGGCCTCACCAGTGTTGAGTACAGGGGGGACAATCACTGCCCTGGTCCTGCTGGCTTCATTATTTCTGATACAGGCCAGGATGCCATTGTCCTTCTTGAGCATGTGGGCACAATCATGAACCACGTGAGAATTCAGCATCTTAAATATCAGAGCATTTAACAAATCTATACATTCAGTAAACAGAAGTTTGTTTGGTTTTTTTTCTTACTCAACAATGCCCTGTTGTTTCACTTTGGAACTGAACAAACTCCTCATATTTGTAAAAATGCCTGATTGCAAATATCCTGTCCATGACTTTCACCTTTTCCTTCATGAAAAAAACACTGCACAGTTGTAACATTAACTCCTGAGGCCTTGAAGACAACCTGCACAACTGGATAAGGAACTCCACTGCCTACAGAAAAGAATTAATTAGCCGGGTATTTCCTGGCCTCATAGAGGTACAGTAGTAGACAACATCCCTAAAATAGGATCATTGAGAGGATACCTGTAGCCACAACAGTCTGCAGTGGTATAACTCCAAGAGTCAAACTGTTAGCTACAAAAGTCCCACCTGTGAACTCAAACTTTATCTGTATCCCATGGATCTTCTTGTAGCCTACTAAGGTTCACCCCAAAATGCAGCATGAGTAAAAATGCCACAAAGAAATCCACATAGAAAAGTATCAATTCTGAATTTCCCTCCTCAGGACAAAAATAAACAAGCAAATGAAACAACCCACCAACAACATGAAGAAAATACTGCAGTAAAAATATTCTGCTTAGCTTTTATTAGAATTGAAAGAGATTCAAAATAATAAAGCAGTGTTCTACAAGTGGCCAAGCAGTCTTTGCAAAGTAATGAGTTCCACAGATTTCAGCTTGTGAAAGGTGCTGGGAAACATGTAGTCTTACGCCCGTGTTTTATGGTGAATGCCCTTTTCTTCTTAGAATAAATTAAAAAATAACAAACAAGCAAGTAAGAAACACAAACCATTCATTGGAGCCAAAAAGAACTCAACTACCTGATAAATGAACATAAGAAACGTAAAGATTTTTAAAACCATTTCCTCAAAGTGTAGTTTTTTCCAATTTTATATGTTTGTAAAGAATCATGTTACTTTAAAATTTGCTTTATTTTTTCTTTCTTTTATTTTAACAAAAATCTACCAAAAAAAACCAAAAAAACAAAAAAACCACCACCAAAAAAAGCCCAGAGAAAATGAGGGAAGAAACCTTTAAACTAGTTGCATTTATTTTCTATATCCATGTAATTTTAACTGCTATGTTGACCAACTCAGCCTAACCAAAACCCATTCTTTCCACAGGAAACAGGGTGTACAGAAAGGCACTTGGGTTCTCTACAGACAGCATGGAAAACACTGACGGTCAATACTATGCAATATATAACAGATAATTATGAGCTGAGTGTCCAAATTATAATCAGTTTGACAAATGTCCACAAGTGTCTTCGGTCTATTTTATATTTTCACTAAGACAAGGCAATCATACAACCAGACAATTCCATCAGGGAAGCTTGTTAGCTGCTTAGTCTGTTAAACCCTGGTTGCCATAGCATCTAGAGTTGAAAAAGCTGCAGATTGGCATGAAAAAGCATGTCGACAATTGCCCTGTCACAGCATGCAAGCCAGGTCTGCTCAAAGGCAGCACACTACAAGTTTTCTTTCCCAGTTTGCACTACCCCATGCTGTTTAATAATATCCATTTACTGGTATTGGGATTGATCTAGTGCAGTGTAAAATCCGCATCTACTGAGATTTTGCTTTTTCACGTGGGGGAGATTCTTTAACAAATAACCACAGAACAATTAATTTATAAAGGAGGTATTGTAAAAATTGTAGGAGGCATATCTGATTTAAGAGAGAAACAATCTACACTCTTAATGATCATGTCTTTAGCAAGTTAATCAGTTCGACAAAGTTAAAAAAAAAAAAGAAATGCATTGTTCAGAGGTTTTTCAAGGAATTTTGTTGCTGATAGGGAGTTTCATCAAACACCATAATATGCTACTTTGCATTTGGTTTATTTGCTATCAAAAAACTCCTAACGTTTATCATGGCTATACTTTCTTTTAATTATATGCTTTCTATAATTAGATAAATTATATATGCCAAAATACACAGAAATTCCATTCATAAATGGCATATCATAGTCCAGTAGAAATTAGTATAAGCAACTGAATAACAGTAGAATATTTTTTTCAGAATAAACCTATTGTGTAATTTTAATAAAAATTGCAAATATTATTAGTAACTTCAAGGAACCTGCTCCTTGAAAAAGGATGTTTTGGTAACATGCTCATATTTACTCTTGAATATGGATGACTACTTAATAAAAAAGTTCATTAGTCATCTTCATCAAAGTGTTGGAGTTACAAAATTTTTTTAAAAACTAGCACATAACTAGTGGGCTTTACACTACTGTTTCCTCTCAAAAGTTTACACTTGGTTTATTCACTTTCCCTTCCATTATCGCCTTCTAATCTGTTCTGTCACTTCATTTTACTTTTCCTTCAATGCCACAACTGAAGAAAATCTCGAAAACTACATACCCAGGAGCACAATTAAAATGGCAAACCCAAGAGGATTCTGGCATGGATCTTTTCCCACATTTTCCAGTAGGTTGTTTTTTTTTTCACTTTTTAATCTATCAGTATCATGCAGACATGTTTTCTACAACTCTTGCTATCAGTTATTTTATCCTATTCATTACAGACCTAGATACAGATTTAGAGAAAAACATAGGAGAAGTTAAATCTTTCGGTGAAATTATCAGTCTATTGCACTGCTCATTAGAAGTAAATCTTTTCAAAGGTAAGTTTCTAATTCATGTTTATGATCCCAATGGTGGAAAACATCACTAAAACTTTTTAAAACATTTGAGTTGAAATTTTACTTTTAACTGCCATGCGAATTGTGGAAGCAATAGATCTTTGGTTAATAACATATTTTACTAATTTTCCTATGCATTATATATTTAATATCTGTCATATTTGTATTTTCTTTTCATTTTGTTCATCCATGCACTGAGTTTGCAAATTGACTAGAAATGGAAATATGAAATGTGACTGGACTTTTGCACAGGTTGAGTTCAGAGAAGATTGTTTCTTCTTTGAAATCTATTTGTGTGTATTTATAGTTCTTGCTTCTTTAATACTGAGAATATTTCTGCCTATATTTTATTGGGAATTTTTAAGCATCTTAAAATACTCCTGAATCTACAGCTCCGCAGATGACACCACAGGTTACAAGGTCCTATCATTCAGAAAAATTAGTTGTAGCTTATTTGTTTTTTGACTAATTAAATACTATTTATTAAAGCAATTATGCATTTACCTGTTTCAAACCAAAACAAAAACCTTTTTTGGTGCAGAACCTCTTAGAAAAACAGCAGATTTTTAAAGACTGGATAAAGGATAAAATTATCAGCTAAATAAAGACAGTCCATCGTATAAATAAATCAGCAGCAGAATGTAGCTTAGCACACAGATAAAGTTTCTGGCACTTCATGTTCTCCTTATGATGTTTCTCCTAATTAAAATAAAGCATTTCAGGACCATTTTTCAAGTATTAAACCATGGTTCTATTGGACATTCTCAGAAGAAAGGTGGTATGCTTCTGTGAGGAGTATCATTATCACATTAGAGTTCAGAAAGAAGGCCCAAGCATTTTCTTCCACTGATTTTTGGAAGTGCCTGTAAACACGTGCATTTCTGGGTAAACAGAGGAGGGCACGGCAAGAGGAAGCCTGAATGCAGCTGTGCTTCCCTTTGCTCTGCTGGTGACTCCGTGGACCCTCTGAGGAGCTCTGGAGGATCTGGTGGGAGCAGTTGGCAGCACAGGGACACTGCTGGCCCAGCACCTTCAGGGCAAGGTGACTGAAAGGCTCCAGACTGTCAGGGCAATCAAGGAGCAGGTCAGCAGTGTTCCTGCACCAGAGTGAGCATTTTCTGCAGATCCTCAAGCTGTGTGAGGAGGAGATCTCCTTTGCTCCCTGAATATCCTTGCTTAGGAGGGGACAAAGCCACCTCTGTGGGCCATCTCCTTACACCAGCCTCTGAAACCCCCTGAAACGGCCGCATGCTGATACGCAAAAGCTTGAGTCAGAGTTGTTGGGTTCCGTCTGTTTGCAATTAATTCTTCTCTGACATCCCTGTTCCTATCTCAATAGTGATAATTTTAGCCTAATCCTTGCAGTTCATTATACATATTCTATTGTATATGGCTGCTGGTTGGTAAACCTCCACCACCCAGGGACACATTGTGCTGCAGAGGCACTGCAGTGGGTAGCAGAGAGGAAACCTACCCTGTACATAAGTTAGAAGTATCTACAAATTTGAAGTCTCTGGACCCACTCAGGATCCTTGCTTTATTCTGGTACTGGTGTTTGCCTGTTGTTCCCAAGACTATTCTTCTCCTTCCATGTCAATTTCATGGATGCTTTTTCCATGCTTTTAAATGTAAACAAGAATTTAATGTGCAAAAAACCCCATTTGCCTATTTTTAGTCTAAATTTTCTCTATTAAAATGAGTAGTGACAGATTCTCACTTTGTTAAACAATATAAAATTTACACTAAATATTTTCATTCTTGTTAGGAGACTTGTTTAGAAACAGGCTTATACCTTTTTGTCTTCTAATTAAAGCAAAAGGAAGACGAAAATAGAAATTATCACACTTGAACTTCACTGACAGAAAAGAGTGGTTTAAAATAACAGTAAATACAGAGCTTTTACAGTAGATGTGAATGATACTGCAAGTCAAAGAGTTCTTTAAAACTCCCACTGCAAATTTTCTCATAAAATAGATTTTCTTTTCCTTAAATCTAAACCTTTTCTGCAGTTACTGTGAAGACAAATAGCGAAATAAAATTTGAATAACAGGACTGTTCCTACCGAGCAAAAAAAAAGATTGCTCTGTAGTAGCTTATATTTTTTTCTGTTACATTTTGCCTTATTGTAAAATTTTCTTCAACTGGCTGAAAGGACATTAACTGCTAGATAGGCATCACACTGATGTCTCCATGCTGTAGCTTACAACCGTGAATTTGCTACGATCTGTTTAATCATCAGTGTATTGATTTTCCTCAGCTTTCCTTCATTTTAGCCCCATAGCAGGCTTCTGTAATTTCCTTTGGACAAAGTGTAACCAAACTGTGCTAAGTGATGTTGATTTGCAGGCAAAAGTAAGGGGGTAAATATAAATTAACAAGCTATAAACATTTTACAAGTGGCAAGTCAATAAAAACAGTGTCTGCAGTTCTTTAAAAAAATGATTTGAAGCAGATTGTTAACAAAGGTGTCCAAAGAAACTGACATGAGTCTGAGAATAATTTTTGCGCTTTGTGATTAAGAATTGATCAGTCTAAAAGCCTCTGATGCAACTGAATCACCCATAAGCTGCTGGACTGAAAAGGCTCAGCAGGGGCTGGTATTTGTTTGTTAAACTCCCATGATTCCAAGTAGATAATTGGTCTGTGAAGTTCATGACAGAATCTGAATTTGCTTTCTTGCTTCCCAGCTGGCTGAGCCCTGGTTTATAGACTTCTGTGTACAAATTTAGCCAGCAGCAAACCTCACATCTTTAATGTAAAAGGTGTTTTGTTGTGTTTTTCAGGTGCTGAGTGGAAGGCCCACACTCCAGAAGCTCATTAAAAGGGCCAAGTTACAGTACAGGTTTATTTCTGTCACAGTGTTTCAAAAAACAGTGACAAGGATTAATATGTTTCTTTGGTACTGGAAAAAGCCTGATATGATCCCTTGTGAATTTGATCATCTGTTTTGTTGCCTGTATACGATTCAATCTCCTATTATATCCTGAAGTTACAGCTGTAAACCAGGGCTGATAAGAATTCAGAAAACACTGCCAGAGCCTGCAGAGAACTAATTGTTTTATTAAGCAGCATCTTGTTTATTTGCAATTTATTTCATACATCATTCAGAGAACAAACTCTTCTTTAAGATAATAAAGCATGATAAATCTGCTGTACATTATCCGTGACAGGCACTATATTGTATAAATATGTACAAGTAATGGAGTTAAAAAATCTCTCAAACTGTTACTTCTATTCTGTTGTTGCTTATGAATAGCTATTTTTGAACATTTATGGAATTCCTTCCAAGGCTTTTCATAATTCTGACAGTAAGCTCAGATCTACAGATTGCCTAAAAATTCATCTCCATCTGAAGATAGAGCCTGGCAGTGCAATGGTGTGCTCTGGCCTGATCTGGGGGAAGCATTCCCGGGCAAGTGCTCAGGAGATTCCCAGCTGTCCCTCCCGCAGGAGCACAGGTAGCCCCATGGCTGGGAGGTGCCCCGCGAGCAGCTCCCCAACCACAGGCGGCAGACGGGGACAAAGCATCGCTTCTGACAGGGACAGCCATGCCAGAGCTCCTCAGGAGCCCTGAGCCAACACACCTGAGAGCAATGGTGGCTTTAGCACTGCCTCTGTGATCAGATCCAGACGTTGCAAAGAATTACAGGGCGCTATCTTAAATCACAAGATAGAACAGATGGGCTTCGCTGCATATTTATGAACTACCAGTATAATGGGATCATTTCTGGGAGTAGGAGGGAGAAGACTGAAGGTCCACTTTCATTTACTGAGGATTTTGGTAGGAAACAAATAATGCTGTCCTTTAAAGAAAGCTTCCTTCATGTTCAACCCTAAAGCAGGGCTTGCCGTCTTCCTCACTCACTTGTAGTAAAAATTCTTCATATAGTTTGTTCCACTGGTTTCATGGGAATATTTTCAAGAAAAACCACTTAATCATTGATACTGTGGGTGGAGTTTTGATTATTTGTCTTATTGCTGTGATTCATTATCATGTGTGTGAAAATATGTTTCAATGTACCATAATTCAAAACCCACACCCTTAGAAGGGTCTAAGGACTGAACATAATCAAACAAATAGCTAGAAAAGATATGTATTTTACTTTATATGTCAGAAATTAGAAAATAAGCCCATATTTTTCTTAGAAGCTGTTCTTATTCCTAATTTCTAAAGTGCCACACCAGCATTTTAACCCGCCATTGATTGTATATGATTGTCTGTGCACAGCTAAACAGACCCTTGTTTGCAGCTGGCAATTTATTGCCCTTCTGCATTACAACAAAGAAACACAAAATGGTAGCCAAAGAGAAAACTGCCAGTCAAAACACTCTTGCTCTCTTATTCACACTGTTGCTTTCTACCTCCACACTCCATTTTTCTCTAACAACAAATTTAACTTATGAATGAGAAAGGTTAAAGAAAAAATATTTAGTTGCCAAAAACATGGCAAAAGTATTATAAAAAGATCTGTTACTGTTAAACACTGTATGTCCTTAGAAAAATGCTAGGAACCACAAGAGTTACACTTTTATCTAAGAGGTAGCATATGTGCCATATAATACATATGTTGCAATCACAGCAACTTATTTTGCATGAACAGCAGCAAACTCTGAAAAAAAATTGTCCAGTGCTCAAATGAAAGCTGTCATCATGTCTTCATTTTAAATATGTATTCAGAGGAAAAGCATTTTTTTATAATTTTTTCTGAAGGTTGGGTTTGGGGTTTTTTGGGCGACTACTTATTAGCATGAAAAGAGAAGGACCTTTATATTTTTCTATTATTGGTTGCTTTGAAGAGTGCCATAAAGCTAACATTTTAATGCAAATATATAAGCTGGGTTAAAATAATTATTCTTGTTCACATGCTCTTATTTCCTTCTTCCAGTCATCACTTAAAATGAGGGTTTGTGTTTACGTCATAAGTGATCTTAAACATGTATTCCCTTTAAAAATTTTTTATCTAGTGATTAGCAATTTGTACAATTCCTTTATCTACAGAAAGGAAACCTAAAAATGTCCTGCAAGATTCTGGTAATTATAAGTTGTGTAGCTAAATACTGAGTATTAAGTACTTGTCACTTCCTATTTCTGCATGACTGTTAACTGTCCATTTGTGCCACATTAAAGCAGTTATTATACCTGCCTGTATACCACCCTGTCCTCATATAATTTGACCACTGTCTTCATTGTGGCTCTATTTTACTAGCATTGTACATTCATATAACAAAGCCAACATCTCTTCCCAAGACTCCTGTCCCTCTTGATATTGGACCATTAACTCTCCCAGGCCATCGCTCAAAAACAGGGATGACCCTTCATAAAGCAGAAAACCAGAATAGTAGACAGGGAAACAAACAGTCCAGAGGGCACAGTAGTGGAAAGCCATCCACAGACCCTGAAATCTAGATCACTGTTTCCACACATAAAAACATGAATTAATCTCAGAAATGTAGCACACGTTAAAACCAGACAGATTTCTCTCCATATTCCTTCCATTAGAACGCTGTATCCGGAGCCTTTATGCTGCCAGCAATGATGGCAGATAGCCCAGCTACCAGCCTTTGCAGGTTACATTTGCTTCAGACCTCAGACAAGAGTGATTGATATCAGCTTTTCAGGGAGGTCTTCCTCTCCAAAAAGCATGATGGCAGTGATCACAGAGTTTTAAGATTTGATTTAATAAAAAGCATTTTGATTCAAGTTTCTGTACTATAAAAATTAAGCATAAATAAAACTAGCAAAGTGTATCTCGAAGCATTAATTTTATGCAATATTCTCATAAAGTAATGCCAAATTATCCTGAGCTGCAGGACAAGTGTTTTTTTCCTAAGCAGACATGTTGATACACTTTTAAATATACCACTACTCACTCCTAGTCCTATCACTCTGAGTCCAATGATCTAGATCCTTAAAAGGCATGGGGGAGTACTTCAAAAAACTGTGCCCTAAATTCCCATGATCTCAAATAGGCAGTGTCTTAATAACTAACTGATAGCCCATAATAAGTTTTGGATTTTAATTCAAAAGTTAATTTGCCCACCAAGCACTCTTATGTAGAAAAGAAAATCAAACCCTCTCATGCCCAGTCTTCAGGACAAAAAAAAAAAAAAAGGCACTAAGTACAGCCACCTTACTATATTTGAAGGAGATATATAAAAAAGAGATATTTTATAATTTTCTTCTTAGGACTGTGTTGTTACTTATGTTCTATTGAGTCCCTGTCTTCCCTGGAACTGAAGTGTTGGGTATTTACTGATTTTATTTTGAGTTACACACAATAAATACTCCTAAAGCTTCTGAATTCCTCCTCAATATTCCCAAAATTCTAGGTTACCTTTTCTCACCACAAGAAAGCAGCATAAACAGCATCTCTTTGCTCTCAAACTGGGGAGAGAATAAATAAGATTTCCAAAGAAGAAAATCTGTTAGAAAAATATGGAAACAAATGCATAGGTAATTATAACACAATTTCAAGGAAAAATAAGGGTATGATACTTCACAAAGAAAGACCTTTCAATTTCCTAGAGGATTAAAAAAAAAAAAAAAAGCTCATACAAACAAACAAAAAAAATTAGAAAACTTTCTCAAAGGAACTTTCCAAATCCTTTCCCTCCTAAAAACAATCAAAACAATAAGAACCACAAAATAAAAAAAAATTGACCCACTTATTAGAGATTTTGAAGGTAAACACACATTGACTTCTGAGTAAAACTACCAGACACTGTAACTTGACAAAACTTTCTCCTGGCTATTTACCCATGCTGCCTTCACAATCCCCACAGTCTCAATGACACATAGCTGCACAGAGCCAGGATAGTGATGGGGGAAAGTACTCTGTGACGTGAGGCCTCACTCCTTGAGCCTTTAAAGCTCTTGAAAGCACAAGCATTACGAAAGTGTTGGCAAAGTGCTAGCAAAGTCTTGGGAGAGCTCACCAGAGGGGCAAGCAGATGAAGAGTCCTCCACTGACAGGAT
This sequence comes from Poecile atricapillus, assembly GCF_030490865.1. NCBI lineage: Eukaryota > Metazoa > Chordata > Aves > Passeriformes > Paridae > Poecile > Poecile atricapillus. The sequence goes on along the minus strand of NC_081249.1, from coordinate 153,589,509 downwards.
ACACAGCTGCTCTCTAGCCACATCTTTGTGTGTGAAATACAGTCTCCAGAGCTTTCACAGAGCCTAGCTGCTAAACCTACCTATTCAAACCGGGCAGTGGAGTGAGACTGAGGTTTTATTCAGCGCTTAAATATGAAAATGACTGCAATATGCATCATGGACAAGGACTTGGAGAACAGTAACTCCAATAGATCTGAGTATTTGCACACATACACGTTCTATTCAAAGCATCTGTATGCTATAGAGTGTTATCAGAAGACTAATATATCCCAATCAGACGGGATTTATTTATAGAGAACGCTCTTTTCGCAGTGTTAGATGCCTCATTAACTTGATTCAGCTTGCACACAGCAAAAATATTCCCTCCCTCTTCAGATTTTTGATATGGAATTATAATTTCTTGTTTCATTTGTTAAAATCCTTTCGCTGTGAGGACATTTCAGAAATGCTTTATTGCACATGACTTTTTAAAATGCCGAAGTATTCATTTTGACCAAAAGGCTCTCCTTTTGATGATTTCCTCTTAAGAGAGATACAGAGAGGATTGTCCTATTTCTTCTTTTCATTTGCCTCTTCCAGAAACCATTAATAGCCAACATTTGATCCTCCTACACAAAAGTTCATGATAGCAAAGTTGGAAGAGTGGGTTATACATCGTGCTATGAACTGATTATGACTTTGGTATGTCACTGCTACTGTCACTATAAAGCTGAGAGAAATTGTACTGTAAGAATTGCATCTAAATCTTAGTACAGTCTTATTCTGGAAGATTTAGGGATTCTATGAGCTTAGAAAAATTGGATATTTTAAACCCAGCATTTCAAGTTAGTGTGGAGCTACAATCAGAACCTGTCCAGGAGAAGCTGGCAGAAGAGTTTAACTATTTTTTGATAGTTTAATATTTTTCTCTTGGTTCCAAAAAGCAGCAAGCTCCAAGACCCCTACTTCCCTGGTTTCAGCTCCACAGCCTGCTCTCAATTCTGATTATAATTAAAGACAGAGCAAAAGGAACACATGTAGAAAAATATATGAATGTTCAAAAGTATTGCAATCAGTGAATTTGAGTCATAAGTTTACCCAGCAGACAAAGTCTCTGTCATTATTAGAATACAACAGGGATTAGGAGCTGGGCATGTTATTTTAAAGAAATGATTAAGCAACACATTCTTTACTAGCTGCAGTTCAATGTCAGCTTGATTTTAAACTACTGGTATCAATTTTCTTCTGTGGATTATTTATCAAATTCTTCTATCTTAAAATCTTTCAGATCAATTCAACCTCCTTTTTTAATATCTCTCACAAGAAAAACAATGTTTGCACATGTTCTAATCATTCCAACTGTAAGCCCCATCCTCTATTCCAAACCATTTTATATTTTCAATATCTGAATATAGAGAATTCTCTTTTAAGATTGGATTATCAAGTTTCTTTTTGAGCACCATATGGGAAGGTGAGATGAAAATAATTCTTTCCATCAACAGTAGGTTTGTTGCAATGCTGCTTAAAGGAAAATTCCATTCTCAAAGAATCTGTGCAAAACAGCCTTCATTTTTCAAAACATGCTAAACATGAAGTCAGTTTTAAAGTCAAGAGCAATCTGAAGACCAGTTGTGTTAAAAAACTACAGAATTGCTGAATGCTGTGATTTTGTTGCAAACAGTTGAGATAATTTGGTAGCTTATTAGGAACAAGAACGAAAGTTAAGAATCTAATTAAATCTTATTGATTTTTTTAAAATTCACTTCTATGCACTACGAAAATAGTTGGTTGGGTGAAAGATTTTGAAAATTAGGCCTGAATCAATGTGACCAAAAAGAGCCATAAATATCTTTACCTCTAATTCTATGTCTGTCCCTGCCTCTATTACCTTTCTCTCTAGTTACATCTCCATTCTTTCTCTTTCTGTTCAAGTATGTCTCAGTTTTTAAGGCAATCTCATGATTTATGCATCCACTACATAGCTCTTGAATACTTCAAATATTTGCATAATATTTCTGAATCCAAGGGACTTTGAAACACAAAAAATTATTACAGAGTAACGAGTTATCGGATGTGCTCTGCTCTGTGCCAAAGATTGTCTGAGAAATCCCACAGCATACATGATAAAGATCATGAGGTACTTTCAATTAACTTCACAGTAAGCATAAAGGCTCAAACATTTAACCTGGAGCAGCTGATGCATGATAAATCAATAATTATGCTAATTGTATTGCAAAATTACTTCCGCTCAAGCGTCTTAAATCAAAGAAAGTTGTGTGAACACTGCAAGTTCTGTTCAGATTCATTTTTCCTGGAAGGAAAATGATTTGCAGTATGCCCTTTGCCAAATTTCTTGGTGCCACATAATCCAGGGGTGACAAGGATTTCTCAGCCTTTATGTACCCGGGCATGACCCAGAATGGTCAGGCCAAAGACCAACTTCTTTCCAAGCAATATGAAAATGTTTGAGATGTCTCTTTTAGCAGAGCACGTGTGTTTGATTTCTGTCTCTAAGAATGCTTTTTTCATACTTTGGCAATACATCCATACTACATTTCTGCCTGTATTTTCCTCCTTGGTGCGTTAATGCTGATGAGTCTGTGCAATTTCCTCCGTGATGAACAAACCTGCCATTAAAAACACTGTTTAACCTAAAACACATAACAAGCATAAAAACAGCAGCAGTTCATAAATGAGCCTGAGTTTCCATGGAGGTACTATAGATCTTACTTGTGTCTTAATTAGCTTCTCTACTCTTTAAAAGTGCTTTCTGGCTAATCTGATGGTCTACTCTACTGAGAGTACAGGCTGGCTTTATAAGCATGAATTCCTCTTTCTTTCTGTATATCATGACTGCACTGATCAGGATGATGAAAAAGCAGAATCTGCAGTCTGCTGATAGTCTGCAGTCCCCATGCAAATGAAATCTGATGGAAGGTGGCAATAATAGCAGTAGCAATACAGAGACATATTAGAAGAAACTCCTTTATTTCTCCAAACTGCTAGATTTAGAGATACTAGCAGTATTTTTGCCTCTAATAGCTCCCTAACAAAAGTAGTCTTAACTATAATCTTTGCAGTGAGTTATACAAGATGGCTGCAATCGGCTGTTTAAATTGATAAAAGAGATTATATAAATTAAACACTAAGACTTTCTGCTATGGTAAAGTTGTATTAAAATCTGTATTATTGCCACATAAAGGCCAGCTACAAAGGACAGGGGTGAGTTTCAGAAGCCGGAGTGAAATTTTCCTTTTATCTTCTATTTTCCTCTGTTTACCTCCTCAACAAATTATTCCAATGACATGAGAGCCTCTGAGTCATATTTTCCAATGTCTTCTTGTACCTGTACATACCTTTTTTTCCTGGCTCATTTGATTTATATTCAGCATGGCCCAACCTTTCCAAAGGATCACCAGCAAGATTGTTAGTTTGCACAAGGATACTTGAGATTCTTCTGATATCAGCTCTGATATAAGACAAGGGTCCACCAAGTTTCTAATAAAACAATTGCAGACACATGCTCTTTAAGTACTGGTCGCCTCCTCTAAAGGACTAGAATTATCCTCAGTTTACAAAGAATGTCTTCTCACTTCTCTCCTGATTTTGATTAATTTTCTTTTTATCCTGTCTCAGCTTCAGGTTCTAATGTTTTACCTTGCCATGCATGGGCAGATTTTGCAGTAGTTTTATTAGCAGTCTTAAATGCCCTATGTCCTTACATATACTTCCCTTGTGACTTTTCTCCAGCATAGACTCAGATAATTTTCATCCAAATGTAAATCCCCTTGTCTTCTCTGAAGCAGTGACATATCATTCTGTATTGCACCAAACTACTGGAGGTCAACTATCTCTGTTTTAATCACCATTAGAATTCAGAGTAGAATCAAAGGTAGAGTCCTTGTTAGGTGTGTTAGGCTGCGGTGAAATTATTCCTCCTTCCTCTACTGCAACCTAAAGCAGTAAATAAGTGCCAAGAGCCTGGACAACAGGCACCGAGGCACTCAAAAAACAATGTGGGAGTTCAGATAGACAGACAGATAAATGGACCTCAAAGAATCTTGTGTTGATGTGGTGGTATTCATGAGCTGAAAGAGCAGCCCCCACACCGCCTGAAGTGAGTCAGGCTGATTATAAAATGCAAGAGATGCAGCCTCCCACATCTGACTCTAAATTCCCATTTGCTCTGCTAGGAAAATTTCTTCATTTGATCAAATTCATTTAAAGACTGTTAAATATTTCTGTGGTCAGTGTGAGCCAGAGCAAAGTATGCTCAAGCCTTCAGACAGTATTGCTTACTGGATTAGGTTGGAAAAGAGTTTTTGAGCCATCAGAGTGTAAATTAATTTTAAAAGAAGGACATGAATCAACATGTCTAAGCAGCAGAAGCAGACAAGTGGGCCAGAAAAACTATGAGAAAAACTGCAAAGCATCATTTGTGTAGAAAACCTGCAAAGAAGAATGTTTCAAGGGCGCTTGGATGTGGAAAGGTAAAGAATTGCTCAGATCTGAAGGAAATGAAACAGAAACCACGGAATGCTCTGATTCATGACCTAAGCAGAAATATCATTTACATGAATGGCTTCCCTACAGGTTTTGTCATGTTGCCATTAACAGTTTTCAGTAGCCATTCTCCAAACTGGGAAAAATTGGTACATTTCAAGATGTATTCAAAGCAGCTGAACAGCAAGATTAGATCAGGCTGTACTTCAAGGAACAGTGTTAGAGAGCAAAAGTACTTCACTCCCTTTGCACAGATGAGAGTGGAAGGACATCCCAGACATAATGCCAGAAGGCACTGGGTACTAGTGAAGCAAAACCAGAATTATCTCCTGATTGCTTTCCACCCCCCAAGCCCAGTTTAATGACTTCTGAGTAGTATGTGTGTAGAACTGTGGTTAGGGCATCACAGTCAGCTTCTACCACATGCCACGTGCACTCTTCCTTCATAGTGGCTCTCACTGCTTCACGTGTAGTCAGTCTTACCTATGTGCATGCAGGGACAGCAATGTAGAGCAAATGTACTATTAAGGTCTGTGTAGTATTAAAGGCGGCAATGGCTGAAAAAGTAACTCGCAAAAATCAGATATACATAGAGAGATATACTTCTGCAGCTCTCAGTCAAATCTTATTTCAGATTCTGTTTTTTTCTCATTTCCATTTAATTATGATTTTGGATTGTATCCCTCTAAATCTGTACTTCATTATTACCACAGCATATCTGGACTTTTTTGAATGGCTCTAATTGGCATCCTTGCTGGCAGTCTCAACAAAGAGGCCAAAGACTGAATGTGCATGGAGACTCAATTGCCACCTTCTTTGAAACTGTCCTTCTTGAACACGGGGGAGACACGCTGGAGAAGCAGGGTCTGTGACCACTGGTGATGCCAAAATGCTAACTGAAAACAGGCTGGACCTCTTTCTGCTAGCAGACCACCAGCCAGTCAGCAGCCCAACTCCACTCCATGGGCCCATGCACACAGTGGTTTGCAGGACCAGAGAGTAGCTGAACGGTGGGCTTCACCCTTACAGGCCTGTGGATCTTGTCACTTTAAAAAATCGTAAAATGCAAGCATACAATTAAAATATAAATGTCTAAATACCTGCTACTTTCAGCTTCTGCTGCAGCATAAATTGGATGAAGTCCCATTCATATTGAAATGTAAATGCAAAACATAAATTTAAAACGTTAAAAAAAAAAAAAAAGGATGGCTTGGAAAAAGATAACGCTTTTCCTCTGTGTAGAAGATAATGATACAATATTCAAGTTTTCCACTCTAAAGGTAATATTTTTTGTCTAAGTCAACATACTTTACCATTTTTAAACTTTTCTCATCATATTTTTGACAGCAGGTTTTCCAATTTTGACAGCTTTTAAAAAGTAATTTTAACAGACGAGTGATTTCTCCTCTCAGCAAAGTCAGATTATGTGAAATGTCAATGTAAAAACTATATACTGTGACACATAATCATTTTTTCATTGAATTTACTTATTAATTTTACTTGCTATTGCTAATAAAATATAAGTGCTTAGCTAATTGTATTGCTTATTTAAATTTTTTAAAGGAATGTATTTTAAAATTACTTTTTTTTCCCCCGACTGCAAAATTTCTGAGGCAGCTATAATTTGTCACCCTTCCAAATTATTTAAAAAAGAAGAATTACTATCACAATTGATATTCCCAGCTGAGCGGCCAAAGAATGAATCAGCAGGGAGAGGTTAAGCCAGTCTTTCATCTGTAAGGGTGGGTTATTTGATTTAAAGTTTGGAGCATATCTGCAGATTTTTACAGGGAAGTTTTTTAAGAAATGCTGCATGTAGTCTGTAGAAATCTGTAGATTATTGGTACCTATGCTACCAGTTGGGTGCCTTCAGTAAGAGTCAAGTCAGCAAAGGGGGGAAAATCAAAAAGGGAATGTACAGTTCAAAGTTTGCACTTCTATATCAAACTCAGTTCAAGTGTGGCATAAATGAGTTGGACCAATTCCTACCTCTGAAGGATTATAGTTCTATATCTAACGGTTTTTTATTTCTATGGAATTAGTTTTATTTATAATTTTCTACACCAGAAATCCAAAGGTATCATCTATTTCTACACTAAAAGTCTAAAAAAAGTCAAACAACTCACACTCTCAAGATCAGTACCATAGGTTCTCTGAGTGCATCTTCAAAGCCTTTGGGAAGCAAGTCAAAATCATGGGTTCACTGCAACTTCACACAGCTGTAACAAAAACTGGAAGGCAACCCCAGCATGAATCGCTTTCTTTCTTTGTCCCGCTTCATCCAGGAAAATGTTTTAGAGTCTAAGACAAAGTACAGAGACTAGAGCAAATTTATAAGAAATAAAGATTTTCTCTCTTTATTAACCTTAAATCATCAAGTAATCTTATGAAGTGAGGATTATGTCTCACAGGAAGAAAAAGGCTCAGTGTCATTCCCTGTATTTGAAGTATTTCTATATCAGCTCAAGTTAAGTGTCATTACAATCTATTTTGTATTCCGTTTTGATCCATCCACTTCATATGTCACTGGGCCAAAAGTATGCTTGCGTTTGAAACTGCTGACAAACTTACCATGATGTAGGCTGCTCCTTCACAGCATTAATATAAAACAGTTCTAAATCGAGCAATGTTCAATTACCCCTGAAAGTACAGATGACTTAGTTCTTCGTTAACTTCATTGTTTTCCAGTAAAAGTGAAATGTGCTGTATGCAAATTAAATAATACCAAGTGTCAGCACTTAAAAGAAATGCTCATTTAGCTTCAGAAGAGGTTTTTGTTGCAAATTTTGTTCATTTATTTTATAAGAAATTGTGTTTGTCTTAATTTGTTCCAAACACAATATGATTGTGAGACACAGTGCCTGCTGGCAAAGTTGGAATTGCTGTCAGCAGGAAATGGCAAACTAATAATAAATGGTGGTAAAATATTTATGTTATACTTTACTGGGAAAATGAATGCCGTTTTCTATTTCATTCCTGCTTGAGACAGTACACAATAACATAGTTGTTTTCAAAATAAGTAGATAGGATTCTAAACTCTATGGTGGCTTATCTTGTAACCATCAGCTTAAAAAAAAAAAATATATATAAAAATAGAGCCTTTTAGTAGCTCCAGTTTAAGAAATTTTAACTGGGAGTACATAGTGCAGTAATTAGTAGCATCTCACATTCAATGTCATCGGACACTAGTCTGATAGATCAAACACTTGCGTATGTGGCCTACTTACTTAGTTGCTCACTCATAATTTTCAATAACACTGCTGTTCTCATGTGGGGAGGGGTGGTCCAGAGCCACTAGATTACTCTGCAGGATGGTGATGTTCAAGTACAACACTGTGTTTATGTACTCCCCAAAGTGTATCAAAGCTCAGATCCACAGAAATAAAAGAAAAGTCAAACAAAACAAGCATTAGACTGCGTAAAATAAGGTATGGACAAGGCAAACAGGTGAGGCATTGTTTAGGTGGCTAAGGTAGATCAATATCTGTGCTTGCAAGCCAGGAATTCTGCCTGCTTTCCTCTGGCACTATGCAGATCATCTTACGGCCTGCAGACAGACTGTCGCCTAAACCCAATTGACAGACAACCTATTTCACCCTTGCAAAAATCATACCCATCTTCATTCTTGCGGCCCACGAGGGATAAATAAAAGCCCTCCATGCCCATGGAATGCTGAAGACCAGGTATAAAGCATCATCTCAGCTAACTTTTTTATTATTCTATAGCAGTAATTACGTGATGGAAGCAGCTACGCTTTCTTTTTCTTCAGTTACCAACAGCAGGTCCGCACATTTTGCCTAGGCTGGCTTATGAAAGCACACTGCAGTAGTCTTTCAGGATTCGAAAAAATATTCATATGACAGGTTGATACTGTTGCCTCCTTCTTTTCAAATGATCCGTTTATTATCAGAGATGTTTTTTGATTTCAGAAAGGCAGACATCAAGAAGCTCTGACTGCTCGTAACGATAACAGAGAACACTTAAAATCCTTTCCCCTTCAAAAACACATTTTCACTTCAAAAAAATTAAATTAACATGTGGTCAATTTAAGGAACCACTACACCCCTTCAATAAAATCCTGAAGACCATGAAGTGCTTCATTTCCAGCACCAGAGCTTTGAATGGTAAAACCTGCCTGCAGGAGAGGAAAAGCTGCAACTCATGCCAGCTTCGGTACTGGAGAGAACACTCTTGCAGCCTGTACCTTTTAGGTCTTAGACACACAGTATCATAATTTGAGATTGGGAAAGCAAGTGAGGATAATTAGACCTTTTTAAATCCTTAGAGAAAACTTAATTCTTGCTTTTATTAAAGATGTTGGTACAGATACCCTTCAGGTACATTCTGTTCACTTTTTAAATTGAAAATTTCACACTTTTTCTCTCATCTCTGAACTGATGAGCTATTAAAATATAGTTACAATTTCAAAATAATGTCTCTTTCCCTATTTTAAGGAGGTAAAATGTTCAGCTTTAATCTCCAGAGTGGAAAAGGTCACCTTTGTAGACTGATGACTATCATATCTCCAAGTAATGAGAACAAGTGTGCTTTTCCTCAGTGCAACAACCTTAGTTACTCTTATATTGCAACTATTTTCCTGCCTTACCTTTCTTTATGGTAGAGGAAATGTAATTTACTTGTCAGATTGAAATGTTTGATATAAATCTTTAGCCTTTCTTTCAAACAAGTATTTCTGTAACATTATATTACAAACAACTGGCATGTTTAATTAAACAACTGCTTTATTTTCAGCAGCAGGAGAAGGTATGATTATATTAATTGAATAGTAGGACCTATGACCAAATTTAAAGAAAACATTTTCAGCTCAACAAGGAGGTATGATTATCTTAATTTCAAAGCAAGACATGTGACTAGAATTGAAACAAAATGTTTGTCTCTGTCTTTACAGTTATTAAAAAATATTTTCATTGAAAAACAAAGTGAATAAATGCAATTTTAAAAGTAACTTTCCGTAAAAACACCTCTTTCAAATCACAAGCTGGCTAAAAAATTTAAATCAGTTAAATAAAATCCTAGAACAATTGATTTCTATGGTGAAGTGTGTTTTAAATGAAGCACAGTTTTAACATATTTACAAGTACTTTTGAATTAAAATGCTATGTTCCTACAAATGCATGATAGAAAATCTGCTGTATATTTATAAGGTAATTCTTGTAGCTAGACACAGAAGCAATGCTTAAGCTCATATGGCTTGTTCATATAAGTCCATTTAATACACATGATTTTGCCAGTGTAAGGAGCAAAATTTCACCTATCTTAAATAAAAAATACTGTTTTTAAAGTTTCAGTAACATCAATATTGCTATTGTCTTTTATTCTGTTGTCACAAAAATAGTTTCTGTTGTTTTCTTCAGGTATACAATTAAAAAATTTAAGTTATCATGATTTCCTATGAAGAGAAAAGTAAGTTACAAGGTGTTAATAGGAAAAGGGATGAGACACAAAAAATATTTTTTTTCAAATCATTGTTTATTTGTTTGAAATAGAGAAAAGCAAGACATACGTCATTTAAATGCTAATGACCAAATGAAATTATCAGCGAAAATGGAGAAGCTATTACAGGAAACATATATTGAATTGCAATCTTAATTACCCATGTTTAGATATGCTTATTTAGGTAAATAGATGAAATACTTTTGATCCAGATGTGACAAATTCCATGCTGTCATTTACCTTGCAGAGATCATAGAATTTTTGCTTTTATCACATTCCCCGGAGTGCTTTCGTGTTTTCATTAAAAAGCAGTAGTTGAGAAAACATGTCAGATGCTAAGCACAAAATCCACAATGCAGCAACATGGAAAAAACGTAACAACTTTTTGGAAAAAAATGTCTTTATGTCAACCTACATGCAATCTTAAATGGCTTGCCAATGAATGTTAATTAGCTTTAAAATTACACCATGACATGACTTCATGTGTCAAAAAAACCGCTGGCTTATTTGGCTGGTATATGACCAAAGAACAAAAATGAAGGGATACAGTATTGACAAATAACTATATCTCAACTTGTATTGGTATTTGAGATGGTTTATGATAACTAGAGATTAAGCCAAGGGTAACTAATGTCCACTGGCAAGTCGTGATCATTAAAGATGTGATTTGTTTTTTTTCCCTTAACTACTGACTTAAAATTAAGCTTATGCTGTAGTGCAAAAAATGGCACTGACTGAGATTGGAGTATCTCTATTCTTTTACAAAATCTTTGTATTTTGTTCCTACTGTAGCTAATGAGACTCCTCAGGGATTTAAGTTGAGGATATTATACCAGTTCTGTGTATCATTATCCAACGTATATATAACAGTTTGTAGGATGCTCATTAAGAATATTTCCAGTCACAATTAAGTTGAATAGGAACATTGTTCAAGTAACCTAAAAACTTCAATAAGCATCAAGAGTATTATGTTCCTTTGTCAAATGTGGACAGTAGACTACTTCCTTCTGATTTATTTACATTTATACAAGCAAGTGCAGTACAAAAGGACAAGTCTTCTCACCCTCTCACACAGAAATTGCTGAGATGTAAGTGGAATTATTCATGAAGAAAATTAATGAAGTTTAGCGCAAGATTTTGAATTGTTAATTTACTTGGGAGGAAAAATGTATATGGGTTAACAAAGATGAATTTTTCATTTTCCTGATAATAGATGATTTCCTTAGAGTCTTCCATGACATATCTCATCAAGATTCATCATTCTACAAAGGATATAAAGAAATCAAAAGCAACTATTCACATTTGCTAATGTCTGCTGTGAAGTTTGTTGAAGAGAAAGGCGAGCAGACTTTATTTCTGTGTTTCTGTACAGATCTGAGCAGACACTCAGGATTAAACAGATAAATGAAAACAACTGGTTTGCAGGGGATTGAAAAGACAACAAAACTTACAGACAAACGCTTCATGGTAGACTTCTGATATTTCACTGCAATGTATCTTTCTAGTTAGAAATTTCTTCCATTAAATTAGTAAAATGCTTTGCTGATTCAAGCAATACTTTTAACTAATGACTCTACTTCTACTGCCATAATTTCCATCCCTTTACTTCACCCCTCCTCTTTACTTCAACCCAAATAAATCAATATATGTCATTCCGAATGTTGGTTTACATATGAGCAAATATCCTTTTCAAGAAACATGACAATTCTGTATCTGTTGCAACCTGTACTCTAAAATACAATAACTTTGTTCTATTAAAATAGATGTAGATAATGAAGATGGACATAATATCTGGTAATCTGCAGCACTCACAAATCTGACAACTCCATTTTTCAAGTCTCTGTGATGATTCATCCTGTGTCTGAAGAGCAACCAGGCAAAGAGTTGTGTAAAAGTAGAATTCCTTCTTAACCCTCCTAAATACTGAATGACTGTGGGAGAGGATCTTTGGCATAACATTTTAACTTCAGCTTTTACCTTGGACTTAACAATCATTTTTCTGCTTGGGTTGTAATATTTTTGTTACCCTTTAGAAATATTGATGTCTAAAAATCTGATTGTTCTGAAGTTGCAAAAATTACATATAAGAAATGCTTCATTAATTCAAGATTCCATTCATATTAGTAGAGCATGCTCTTCTACAGATAGGGATTGTCTTTGATTTCTAATTATGGAGAGGGTAAGATGCTCTCCACTGGAATATTTAAGGGTTCCTTGTTACAGGTCAGTATTTTCATTTACTTAACGCAGACTTCCATTGCCAAAAAATGGCTTATTTTAGAAAGACAGGATTTCCAAATAATTTATTACTCCTGCATTTTCTGTGTCCCACAGTTACAGCTAAGCAAATGGAAAACTAACTGTAAACACTCTGCACTGATTTCTGACAATAATGATGCCTATAGCAATCCTGTGGCTGTTAAAAAATCCTACTGGCCATAATAAAATTTTGTCTGTGCTAGATTCTGAGCCCTGACAAACAATTACCAATGCAGGACTGAAAAAAAAAAAAAGTGCTGTTTTCCATTTTTCTGAAACAGGGTGCTAACATTAGGCCTAGCTATATTAAAACTAAAAAACATAACAGATAGCTAAAGAAAGAAAAGCATCAACGTGAACTGTGAAGGAATTCTATCCTTAGTAAATGTCAATAACAGAATTTAAATATAGACACTGAGATGCCCATAATATGGTTAATCAAACAGCAGAGACTGAATGGACAAGAGAGTACACTGGAAATACCCTCAGCTTCCTGCTTCCTGTGAAGCCCAAACCTTCCTACAGCAAGATACTTGGGTAGAGAGATGTTGTTATAACTCAGGTCTACTCAAATTATTTGGTCTGAAGAATCTTTGGAAAAAATATCATGTAAATATTAATTCAAATCTGAATACGAATATCAGTTTGACTGGGTTTATAACGAGTTATACTTTGACTTTTTTCTCATCTAAATATATCTTTTCATTGAAGCCAAAATGTTCCATAAAAATGCGTCAGATTTAATGATGTTTACAATGGGAATATTCTAAATATCCTGGCTTGTCAATTTAGTAATTTCCTAATGAGAGAGTGAAACAAAGGACTGGGAAGAGAATGCATACAAACAAAACAAAACAAAACCAAAAAATAAAAAAAAAAAAATACCCCCCCCCCCCCCAAAAAAATTATTGGTCTCAAAACAGACATATGCAATTTTATTACATAAAAGTGTTCCGAAGTGTTTTGGTTTATTTTCAGTCTGAAACAAAATGACATCTCAAACCATACATATTTTCACAGATTGGGAAATAATACATTGCCCTTAGGTTTACTCAAGGTATGACATTTTCTGTTTGCTTCCTGAAAACAATACAGTAGTTCTGTAATAAGGAATACTTACAAAATTGTTTTTCAGCTTGAATTCATTAGTAGATCCAAAAGCAAGTTTCAGTTGACTGTAACTTTTATATCTACAATTTTTTCATGTGTTGTGTCGACCTACATGAATCAGCTCTTTGGTGAAAAGAAGCAGTAATTACAAATATAGCAAACCAGTACCATATATACAGATGACACTCTGGGTAATACACATTTGCTTTTTGAATAATGTCAGTAATTCTGAAGGTATTTGTATGGAGTATCATTTGTGTTGACTGCAAATATATTTTAATTTCACAGTAAAATATAAATTCTGAATTTTCCATTTCTGAATACAAAGAGGGGACTCAAAGGATCCATAAGGCTGCCCTATAGCTACAGTTAGGCATTAAATAGGTGCAGCAGTTATATGAAATTGCCTTGGTCAACCCAAGTTTCCTGAAATTTCAGAAATTGTGCTTGCTCTTCCTACCTCCAAGGAATCCAGTGTGAATGGATGTATGCCCTGTGTCCATGGTTCTCAAAACAAACAAACAAACAAACAAACAAACAATCACTTCCCAAATCATGGCATTAACTTAATTTAGGGGTTAGTCAAAAGCTAGAATTAAGGTGTGTCAGAGGATGAGAACAAGTGTCACAGGTTCTTGAAATTATAATTGCAATATATGGAATAAAGCTGCCAGATAATCCATAGAACACAGTAATATTATTCCTTACAAAAGGAGATTAAAATAACCTCTTAGTTGTTCCTCTAATAAGATCTGGGGAAAAACAATCTTTCTAGCTAAAATTTGGCAACTGTTTTTACCTCAGAGCCATGATCATAACATGTTATCTTTTTAATATTAACCAGTACTCTACTCAGATTTTCAGCCAAGGCAAGCTAGCATAATGTTGACCTATCTATCCTGAAAATAAGAGTACAAATTCACATAGGTTACTTAATTAATTAATAAAATGTAGATTACAAATTTTCAAAACTCACAACAGGAGGGTCTATAGATTGAGGATTAGCCACTGATGTGATTTACAAATACTTTTAAAGTGTAACAATAATAAAGAATTTTGTATCCTGTTTGCAGACAACTGGGGAACAGAAAAAAATAAAATTTGACCAATTATTCATTCTGTGTCAATCAGTTCACTTTAACTGACACTATACTTACATGACGTAAGGCATGCACAGAGCAAAGGAATAATGGAAGGCCTTTTGTTGCCCTCATAATTTCTTTTCTTTTTCTTTCACAATCACATAGAAATCCTTTGGATTACCTACTTTGTTTACAAACTGATACATCTCACCTACAAAATATCTGTGAAGCACAATATCTACTAAATTTTAGTCAAGAATCACTTCCTTTCAAAGTGGTCATTGATCCACTGTTAAAATAGCTTATAAAAACAACGATTTGGGAAAAGACTTATAAGAGTCTACTGCTGTTCTATCACATATTTCAAAGTTATTTTCAGAGGAAATCTCAATATTCTCAAATAATTTTTGATCCAATTACAAATGGCTATGAAATCTAGGAATAAAACAGCATTGGTATTATTTATATTTCTATAGAAAGGAAAGATAATATCCAGGACTGGCTTTTAAAACTATTAATGAGCCCTGGCAATGCGAGAAAGAGATGGATTAGGTAGATGTAATGAGATATGATTAAAGGGTGTAGGCACTGAAGGGTGTTGGAGAAATTCTTTTCAGAGGGAGTATAATTAGTGTCTGATAAAAGTACTTAGTAGATAAGATTTTTGAAGAAGAAAGGTTAAGATAAACACATACCATACGACAAACCTGTTTAATTTTTTTCTTCTGGTTCTTGCATAGTCAATAAACTGTTGAAGCTTTATACATAAATAGCATTTGTTGAATACTTGATGAAACCCCACAAGACAATTAAAAGGGTTTTAATTGCAAAAGACAGAAAGCAAATGTCCTATTACATTTCCTTTTTGCAGTTCTCTTTTGATTCATGCAACTTAGATAATAACATGCAACCTTTCCCTGAAATTAAACAAACAAATGGACTTCTTAAAAATAAAGATTTATAGAAGTTGCTTAGCAACTTTCAAATCACTTTTTATTAAATTGGAAGCTTCTTTTCCTTAGTTTAGCATCTAAAATATGCAGCAGCCTAAAGCAGACCATCCCAGCCACCTTCATACAAGTCCTGGGCAGAGATGCTTCTTTGTCCATTTAGCCAATAGTATTTTGCACACTTGAAAATAACTCTTAGAATGAGATATCAGGCCTTTAGTTTTCTACTTTTTAGTGTGAACCTTCAACCTACCACTGGAGTTGGAGTGGATTTGGAGTGACAAATCTCATTCGAGTTAGAGCACTCATAGATGGATTGCTGGTAAATATATTAGATACTTACAGATCCAGAAGAGAAGTTCACCATGTGAACTAATCATGTGAAATATGAAAACCTGAAATAAAGGCAAATGCTGTCTCCTGCACATCTGGGGATTCCTCAGTAAAGGAGAGTTAGCATGCTGTGGGTTCTGGTCCCTATTTACAAGACCAGCAATGGTGAATTCCCCTTTGTTGCCTTGTTTTTAAGACACACTATCTTTCTACAGTAATTCATTGCAACAGAAAATTGTTTAGGGTTTCACAGAATCATCAAAGGGGTCCTAATCTCTTTCAGTATGAAGCCATTTCCCCTTGTTCTGTCACTACATGCTCATGTGAAAACTCCGTCTCCTGTTTTCTTGTAGGGTCCCTTCAGGTACTTGAAAGCTGCAATTAGGTCACCCTGAACTCTTCTCTTTCCAGGCTGAAAAAAACAAATTCTCTCAGTCTTTCCTCATAGGAGAGGTGCTCATCCCTCTAATCATTTTGCTGGCCCTCCTCTGAACCTGCTCCTGGAAGTCAATGTCTTTCCTGGACTGGGGACCCCAGAGATGGATGCAGTACACAAGGTCTCACCAAAGTAGAGTAGAGGGGCAGCATCACTTCCCTCAGCTTTGAAATGGTTGGGTTTCTAGGCTGCAACATTCTGCAGTATTCTGGACTTAAAGTATTCCAACTGTCCTTTCCTAATTGTAATTTCTCTTTCTTTTCTTTGCCTCCTTTGGGCTCAATTCTCTGTGAATACAACTTTTCTCTAGTCTCTCAGCCTTCTTTGGGCTGAATTCTTCTGGGATCCTCCCTCGTGGGGAGTTCCACTTATCTCAGTCTTTATGATTCGAAGTAAACTCTCGAGCTCGTTAGAATTTTATTTCTCGTGTTTATTGAAGGATCCTTACAAAACTTAACAGGTCTCTCCAGGCTGGTTACAAGGTTAATCTTTGCAATTTTTTGCACATTTCTTTCTTCTGATGGTACAAACAAGGCCTTGTGGCACACTTTTTGTGTCTGATACACAAAATGGCCCCGAACTACGCAGTTCTTTTAGCTTTATACCTATTTTTACCCAATTAACAATAGACACGTATATTATTTTTCTTAATGACCCAATGACCCATCACCTCTGTGATGCACTGCGGCATTTTCTATCCAATCACTTACTATTACCCAAAAACCTCTAGGAGAAGAACATGAAGAAGAAAGAAGAAGGGACAAGGGACAACACCCTAAATCCTCCATATTGTCTCCTGTTCTCTAAACTATTTTTTTCACCCAGTGATTTAAGAAACTTTCTAATCTACACACCTACACTTTTAGCTTTTTCTATCTAACTTTAACATTTGTTTTCATGTATCACCATGAAAACATGCTCATGAATTTCATATTATATGAAATTCAGTGTTTTCTTGAATCTTAGAACTAAATATTAAAAACAAGGGCACACAGTCTGTATTTCAGACTCCAACACTAATCTTTCCTAATTTTCTTCATGAAGAAAAGCACTGGTAAAACTCAGTATTGGAAACTCTAGCCTGACACACAGCTTCTGAAATAGCTCTGAAAGTTCATTCAGGCCCATGTTACAAGAGAATTGGCCTCAACATGGCAGCTTCTTCACATTCAGTATCAGAGCAGAGGAACTTACTTTGCAGCAGCAGGGCAGAAAAGCAAAACTTCAAGCCTGAGACCAGGCTTGGCATGGAACCCACATGCTAATAGCACTATCTTGACTTCAGTGCAGAGCAGTAAATCAGGATCATCTTCCTCATCCTCAAAAGGTATATCTCTTAAAGGACTGCTACACACCAGGAGCAGATTTTCTTCCTCTTTCTGTGTACAGGAGTGTCACAGATTCTTATGTCAGGCTTCCCTTTCCACACTGCAGTTCCACATGTGTGGAACTCAAGTCTCTACATGGCATGGAGGATGGTCCCACTTATGGAAAAATGTACAGTTATACAGAACATTCTCTAAATCATTGGCCAAGTTATTTAAGTGTACTTCTTAATCAGTACATAAAACTGGTTCCCACTGGGCACATAATCTATCCAGAGAATATCTGAAACTCCTACAAGGTGCTGAGTTCAAGTATCTTGCAAAAACTGCCCTGGAAGACTCATTGTTATCAATGAGCAAATAACCAAACCCAGTAATAGAATTCCCATCCCTAATAAATAAAACCCAAAAGCATACATCCAGACTCAAGGATTATTTTCATGAAAATAGGTACAAGCAAATGGAGCCGTGCTTTTGGTGATATTTCAGTACTAAATCAACATTTTAAAAAGAAAAAGAATAGATCTTTTTGTCTCGTGACTTCAGTAATTTATGCAGTTCCTACCAGTTCATTACTAATTAATTAATTAATTGTGAGATTTTTCAGCTCATCCAGACCTCAAGCAGATTTTCAATAGTAGTGAATGAATTTGAAGGAAAGAAGGAAGTTTCAAAGTCACTCCCGATCAATAGACTTAAAGGGAGATTGAAAAACTCCTTTTCTTGGCAGTACTCTGTCATTTCTGAAGTGTAATGAAAACACTGTAGGTCAACATTGTTCAGCATTGTCAACACTGGTTTTGATACTTCTTTTTCAGCTTCAGCTCCACCAAAAAATCTGAAATATTTGATATTTTAAGTGAGCATACCAAGATAGTATATAAATTAACTTACGTTTTTGTGAAAGTATCAATTCTAAAAATGTACAGAAGAAAGATGTTAGTTCATGTATTTCCTTTCAATAAAAGGACATTGCTCAGATTACATTAACCTCTGGGGGGTTTTTGCAAAGTTGGCATTGAATGATTAGATCCATGGGGCTTCCAACATTTATGTAAATTATCTCAAAAATCTTCTCCACCTGTTTCCATCAATCAGAAACATTTCAAGTACATTTAAACCTAATTTTTTATGGCTTTTTATTGTTAGTCTGTTTCTTCCAGTGATATTTCAGGGTCATCAGGCAAGAAGGCAAAGATTCGATGGACTCTAACAGAACAGGAGTGAAAATTCCTGACACAGGAAGTGTCAGGAATTCCATTGTGTTGTAGACACAATACAACAGAAGAGAGAGTGAGGTGGTTCTTTGGATCAAATAAGGCAGTTAGGTTTCACACATGCTTACTTGTACACACCTGCTTACACAAGTCCTGATGCTCAAGTTTCTTCCTGTAAACCAACAACACTATTTCATAGTTTCGATAGGGATCATGGTGGAATTTTATAAAGTCAGTCTGGATATGCTTAGGATCTATATGAAAACAAGGCAGTGAGCACTTTTCTGCTTTGCTTGTAGGGGCACGTACCAAAAAACTCTTAGAGACATTAACAGAGTTGGGTTCACATGCTGCAAAACAGACTGATCAGACACTCAAAGACCTACATTGTCACCTTTCTGCGTACTGCAAGCTGTGGTCTGCTCCATCTTTGGGGTAGGAATCATGTAGGCTGGAATCAGTAATACCATTCTGTTCTGCAAATCATTTCTCCTTGCTTTCTTTCTCCGCTCTCGGGCTTGCTTTCTTCCTCCTTCTGTCTTTTTTTCCTTGATAGAGTCTTAACATTGTTCTGGTTGAATCAGGAACCAAAAAACATGTGTCTTTTCCAGCCCCTACCATTTTTTTCCAGCTTCTGCACCACTCAGACTGATGGCACAGACTCCAAAGTCACAACTTTGGGCTTTCCATAGATGAATCTTGAAAATGCAATACAAACAAACCATGAAGAGAAAGAAAGGAGTTTGCCTGTAGGTACTCTGAACTTTTCACTGAGTTCATTTGAGCTGACAGGAGCAGGATGCTATGTTTGAGTGACAGAATTTACCCTAAATGGAAGTCAGTGTAGAGGACAGGAGCAAGAGAAACATTATGAAAATCTTTACTAATGATGAGAAAAGATATTGTGTTTGAAAAGAAAACTGTGGAATAAGCCCTGGTGGTCATAAATATTTTAGGTGTTTTTGCAGGGAACTGAAACCCATCATTGATTTGATTCTTTTTAGCCACGAAGATTATGACTAATATTTTCTGCTGCTTTTGTGTCTGTGGTTTGATGTTCCCTACAATTCTACTACACTGATTCATTATTTTCTTTAAATGTTAACATAAAAATGCTCTCTTTTACTGTGTTCTCACTTGCCTTAGGGTTTGTTTTGAGCTTGGTTTTTTGTTTAGGATTTGGGGGGTGGGCTTTGGGGTTTGCATTTTTTTCCAATTACACTCAAACAGGGACTACATCTAGGTGAAGTAGGGTTATCCTCCTCCCTTCTCCCCAAAATAAAAAGTGGCTCTTCTGAGTATCACTCTCCTTTAGGAAGGTCTGTGCAATCTCTTGAAGATTAGGGACACATTGTATGAAGGAAGAAAGTTGTCAGGGTTTAGATCAAATTTGGGGATTGGTGAGGGACAGGAGAGTGGGGGGAAAAAGAAATCACTGAACTGATCTCACAGACTGCAAGGCATCCAACACCTTCTCTCTTAGGACAATGTGTACCTTTTTCCCACTACTTGCAAGGAATTGAAAAAACTATTTGAAAAATAAAGAAAATTGATTTTCTCATAAGGCCTAAACAATACCGAGCTGAAGCTTTAGGAAAATATTGGTCCTTTTTCACCTCTCAGAAGATCAGAAAATTCTTTGCATTTTCAGTTTCAGAAAACCCTACAAATAATAGATTGTTCCTTTCAGAAATTGCCAGTAACACCCCATTCTTCCCAGATTTTTAGAGCTCACAGTAGTGGCTGGATAGATGAGGCCATCATGAGCCAGAGACATCATCAGCACAAAACACTCTGCTATTTATTTAGACTCTGAAAAAGAGCCTTCTTGCTTATTTTCCTAAAATAATTAAAATGCATCACTTAAGTTCCGATTTGCTAAAAAAAAAAAAAAAAAAGAAAAAGAAAAAAAAAGGCGTGGGAGCATAAATGTTTTGGCTCTGAGCTGACAGTAAATATATCTTCACATCATGTTTTTATTTTACCGTTTCCAATGCATCTCTCCTTCCTAGCCCCTTCCCCTCCCCCATTAATTTCTGAAGTGTCTGAAAGAGCCCTGGAGCTCACGGCGTTCTCTCTCTCCCGTCTTTACGGCGGGAGCTCAGATGTATTACCTTCCCCTTTCGCATGCCTGATGACGGGATGGAGGAGCGGCTTCAGCCGGCCGCCGGGGCCCGCGGCTGGGAGCACGGCCGGGGGGTCCCCGCTGAGCGGGGCGAGCCCCGGGCAGGGCAGGGCAGGGCAGGGCAGGGCAGGGCGCCCCCCGGGCAGGGCAGGGCGCCCCCCGGGCAGGGCAGGGCGCCCCCCGGGCAGGGCAGGGCTCCCGGCCCCGCTGCCGGCGCGGAGCTTCCCCGCGGCGGGGCCGTGTCAGCAGCGGAGCCGCCGAGCGCACAGCACGCTCAGCCCGGTCTGTGCGGGCGGCGGCTGCCGCTCGGGGCTTTGGGGCTGCCTTGCTCATAGGTTTTCTAACCCGCAAAACAGGTCGGGGGGGGGGGGGGCGTTACCCCAAATTCCTCCACTGCTGACTGGCTACCCCGGGAAAGGAGTTTCTTGGGTTAAACAAGGGGAAAATATAAATATGTGTTTTATTTGCACGTTGTGCAGGGAAGCCAGCTCGATATTAATTTAAGGAGGGTAACTCCAGCACTGCTGGTGATGTTCATTTGCAATTCCTACACACCGGCTATTATGTGCAGGGAACTAATCCTGCCCTGCCTTGAAAACAGAGCTTTCACTTAGCTCGCTGGGCTCCTCAGATTTCCTTTAAAAGAGAGCCCTTGTTTTTCTGGGATTTTATTATTTTTAATAACATTACATAGATATTTGAATTTTCCCAATACGTGTGTAGTGGGTTTTTTTTGTTTGTTTGTTTTTTCCCTGTCTTTTTCTTTCATGGGTCTTTGGGGTCCTGCCGTGCGAGGGGGAAGTTGGGAGCACCCACGATTCGTTCCTCCTCCCGGTCCCAGCCGTCGGCGGTGAGCAGCAGCCCATAGGCACTGCAGAAAGGCCAGCCCTCTCACACCCTGGATCGGTGTCCGGCCAGGGAGCACCACCGAGGTTTAATTGCATCCATCTGCTGGCATTCACTAAAAGGATGAGCGATATGGGCCATGCTACCCACCAGAGAATCCGTGCCTGGGAGAATTGTGTCCCCTCGTAGGCAAACACTAAGTCCGGCACAAATCGGGCAGGGTTGGCTCCGGCCGCTAAACTCCAAGTCCTGAAATCTTGAGCCCGCTGACACGAAGCGAGCCCTTGCCTCTGCGACCCCTGCAAGCCTGGCCCCTCCGAGGAAAGAAAACCCAGAGGTCAGTGCAAGAGACCCCGGCCCACCCAGCCACATTTTCCCCGAGCACCAAGAGCACCCGAAGGTAGGGAGGGACCCAGCAGTCCCGAACCGGGCCGGATCTCGTTTACACCTGGTCTGAGGGGCCGGAGAGTCTGACGGCCGCTAGCAGGACGCGTTTAAAGCGTTTATTGGCATTATGGCAATACAGTGCGCGGTCAAAAACAGTTCAAGAAGTTACAGGCTTGTCCACGACAGCCTTTCCCGCCTAATCCGAGGAAGAAGCTCCAGTTCTGCACGAAATTACTCCAGGAATGAAATAATGTTTGCAATTTGATCAGGATTTTAGTTTATGTAGTAATGTCTCTCCAACTTCGCAACTGCCTTTCCCATCCTATCCCCTACCCCGGGGCTGAACTTATTCTCTACCATGTAGTCGGCGATTTTCGAAAAGCCTGACTTAATCTCGGACACCTGCCTGGAAGATTTTGGGACAGATTATTTTGTAAAGTCTTGTCCCTCGAGTCGGTCGGGATCCACCTTTCACAGCATATCTCGGAGCGCTCCGATGGCGCTGCCTCCCGTCAGGGCTCTAGCCCATTTGACAAACGCAGCTTCTCCTGCTCCCGAGGAGACGATGAACTCATGCTAACATTACAGCCACTAATTTCTCCGACCTCTCATTCCCACTCCTCACTGGCCCCCTCCCCAGAATCCCCCTCCCCCACCTCACCTTCACACCCCCCCTCCCCCTCCCCCCCCCCCGCCCCCCGTTTTTCTTTATGGTTCTAGCGAACAAAAACCGGCATTTGATGCCAGCACGCTGTCCTGGGCTGCTTGTGCATCATGACTTCGCAGACCTCATTCATCATGGATCCTTCTCCCGGACAGTTCCCACTTTGGCTGTCAGGCTTTTCTCGTCACGTCACCTTCTTCCTCCACAGATACCTAATCAGGGAGAGAGCACATCCCAGGCACATCCAAGGCAGAAAAGTCCGCCCACCCCCACCTTCCCGTGCTCCCTGCGACCGCCCTTCAGGCCCCATGGCTTGGGTTTCCCAAGGCTCAGGAAATACAGGAATAGAGAAAAGGGCTCAGCTCTGCAGGATCTGCTGCTAACGCAGTTTCCCCGGGTCCCGAGCTAGGGGCACCGAGTGAGTGACGAATTTCCCCAATTTCACCAAATTTTGGTGTTTGGCAGCACCAAAAAACTTTCTGACCGGACTGTTCACATCAGTTCCTGCCAAAACACTTGTAATGCGGGAGGGCGATGCTGCTGGGACAGCTAACGGCGTCTGAAGGTAGGTTAGGAAATGCTGAAGGTCTTCTTAGCGGATAGTGGAAAAAGCAGACATCGAGGAGAGTTTTTCACGAGCTCTAACAAAATCCCACTAAATCGCTATTTTTCTCGGAAGAAAGGTAAAGGTATGAGGGCACCTATTTAACCCTTTTGTTAGTGTCTTTAAAAGCATGAAATAAGGTACAATCTTTAAGAGATTTCTCATTACTTAAGTGATGACTCACCACACAGATTTTCAACTATCAGCTACCACAAGATGTGCATGAGAGCATTAAAAAAAACCTAAACAAGCAAAAAACCCAAACAAAACAAAACAAAAAAAAACCCAAAAAAAAGCAACAAACAAACGAAAAATAAAAACCCCAAAGCAAAACCAACTAAACAAAAAGGAACTGCGGGCCCAAACTCCCGTGAGTCATCGTGTTTAATAACCAACTAGGTTCAACTCTACATGTCTATGTACGTTTATATTTTCATTGTCAAAGAATAAGCGTGTATGCTCTTCACATGTTAGATTTGCAATTTCGTGTTCATTTCGACATTCCCTAACGACCCATCCCACAGAGGTGTCTAAAAGCACCTACAGATTATCTCCCATCTCTCTACTACTCTAATGTGACACACCTACTTATATTTTAGGGGTAAATACTTTGAGACAGATTTACAGTTCAACCCTCTCAGCAGACAGGAGGAGAGGTCTGCGTGGAATATAAATTCAAGAATGTAATTCTTTCTCAAACAAATAATCTGTTCCCTTTCAAATATAATTAATGTTTTGATAGTGCATTTCTTGTGAGAGAGAGATACAAAAACAGAGGCAACCTCTTGGATCTCTGTTTGTATATTTTCAACAGGAATTTACAGTACCTATCTTGTGAATGTGACAGATAGAGTGTTTTGAACATTTAGAATTTTATTTATTAGCAGAACTACAGCGGGAAACTGATAGGTCCTGACTGTCCACCATGCCCATTTAATGCACGGTTTTGTTGCGAAGGAAATTGCAGTTGCAGGAGGAAGGCATTCGTCTTTCAGGGGGATGAGAAATGTTCCCTAGTTCTCAGGGTGCAGACCTCTGTCCTGTTGTGCTCCGGAGGCATATGTTCTTGTGCTTTGTCTTTCGTTCTCCTCTCTCTTGCCTCCGTGGGACTGAGCCTATGTCCCTTTTCTTCTCACGTAGGGGAGTTAAGGAAAACGGTGGGAACATTTTGGTTTTGAGTCTCCAGCGTTCACACTGGTCCCAGTAATGATGTGTTTCAAGTCATATAGTCTGAACAAAGCCATGTTTGAAAATGCCCAGAAAATTCGTCAGATGCTTGTTAAATACTGTTACAGGATTGTATGGTTCATTAGTTATAGATCTGCTACCTAATCCAGCGGGGCTGAATTGTCTTTTTTCCCCCTTCTTCCCCTCTCTCCCTCTCTTTACTTCTTTCTTTCTTGGCTTTCTATCGCCGGTTTCAGAGGAAGGTATACAAAGACGTTTCTGCCATGCTTGGGAGCACGAAATTCGCCGATATCTGTTCTCAAAGCCTACATCGTTTCTAAAGCACAGCGCAAAACTGGCTTTGTGAGGAGAAAAAAAACAAAACAAAACAAAACAAAACCAGCCAACCAAAAAAGAAGGGAAAAAAAGCCACAACCAAATAAACAAAACAAAAAAAAAAGCCCACAAAAATATTCAAAACCAAACCAAAATAACCCCCAAACACTCAACCTCAAACCAAGCCCAAAAACTATCTTTTACCTCAAAATGCTATGAACGCTGGAAATCAGTTTGAGACCAAAGCCACATGGACACTCCTGTCTAGTTCATGAATGCCCAGATTCGACTTCCACAAGTATCAAAAGTAAATTTCACATTCATGCCACTGCATTGGGTCCCCATTATACCTAGAGCCTAGTAATACATCTTGTCATATTGTTCATTTTCCGGTATCATATTATTTTTGAAAAATCGAGTATTAATCGGAAGAGCAGAGAAACTTTAAAACGCATTGGTTTCCAGCTGGGGTTGCCTTGCCTCACCTCACTTTGCTCAAGCCGGTACTTTCAAAAAAAAAAAGGGAGGACACATCTGAAAATGACTCTTCATAGAAAGTGCCAGACCTGCAGTCGGTCTGAAAGTCTTTAGCAACAATAAACACTAGGAATATGCGTCATTACTAACCTTGAAAAAATAATCACTGGGTTTAGAAGAGTGGTATTTGCGTTTACAAAATAGTGCAAGGAAGGCCCTCTAGTTGTACAGGAAATAGACATGGCTATTCCGATGTCAGGCTTGGGGGGGGGGGGGTGTGGAACCCTCTTTTTTTTTTTTTTTTCTAATTTATAACCTCTAGATAGATTATTACAGACCCATAGAGTGTTATCTCCTTACACAGGGGTAGTATAACTTGGATTTGGAGTATACAATATTGTAACACCCTTTTAATTTTATCGTATGTTTTGTCTGGATTTACCTTTTCTAGAAACTCCTAAAATGTCTTGTTAACACCTGAACACTGTGACAGAGATAACCTTAGTTCAATACAAAGTTACCAACCTCAGTCATTGAGATCCAATTAATTCGATGTTTGCCTCCAGTGATCTGTGAAAAAAAAAAAAAAAAAAAAAAAAAACATACGGAGAGGGAGGCGACGGACACACAAAAAAGGAAAATATTTACCGCATTGATCTGATAATATCTAGGAAAATGTCAAATACACACTTTTTAACTATCGTCTTTAAAAATAACAAAAATTAATAAAAATAGCTTCGGTACCTCTGATATGCAACTGGTCTTTTTTCGCCAAAGGCTAACATTAGGGACGATCGCACTTACGTTCAGAAAATATTGTTATTTTTCTTAATGGGGAAAATTGGACTCCCGCGACTTAGATCTGTGGTTTTTAGAACTGGGATGGAAATTGGACTGACACCACTTTGCACTTTAACAATCGGATTTCGTCAGGGTACAAGTTGTTTGTTTAACCCGACAGCTCCGTGCACCCCGTCGCACGCTTTTACACACTCATTAAAACGATTATTCACGACCTGTCGAGTGTTTTCTCGTTCATTCACAGGAAAGACTTAGCGCTCTAAGATTCAAGAGCATACGGTCAGCTATACCACTGGCCGAGGGGAGAGATTACTTATCTCTGTGATCATCTGATGCGAGGCTGTCTTATCTCTACAGGTTGTAAAGCAGCAGTTCCTGGAGGTAAAAGAAAGGAAAAAAAAAAAAATCCTCCCCCCACCTCCCCCCAGACAAAACTTGCCGAAAGCAAAGGAGAGGAGGGTAAGTGCGGAAGGGCTCCACACTTGCTCAGCACCGCTCGCGGGTCCCGCTCCGCAGCCCGAGGCTCCGGCTCCCCCGCGCCGCTCCGCGGGCAAGCGCCGGCCAGGGCGGCGGGGCCGCGCCCCGCGGGGCAGCGCGGGCCTCGGAGCCGGCCTTCCCTCCCCGCACCTGGCTCTCACACCGGCCCCCGGCAGCCACCCTGCTCCAGAGCTCGCTCCCCGCCGCCGAGCTGCCTGTGTCGGCACAGTCGAAGCGCTCCGGGGATGATATTGATAAAGCAGAGCCTTCCCCGGAACGGCTGCGAAAGAAAATGCGGGCGTCGGCTGGAAAAGCGTGTTTAAAAAAAAAAAAAAAAATAGACCAAAATGTCAGCCTTCTGGGGTCCTGAGAGGGGATGGCTGGAAAATAGACCGTTTAGCAAAGAGGCTGGGGCGATTCCTTTTGGACCGATTAAATCATTATGACAAAAAAGCAACACAAAATACCGCCTGCTTTGGGCACTCTGATATTTGGATGCCGATCCCTCTGTTTTGTTTGGTTTGGTTTGGTAGGCTTTTTTCTTTTAATATATCGATTCCTGATTTCGATATTCAGATTACCTCCTTACATTCCATCTATGAGGAAACCCCAGGGGCCACTGTGTTGCTGGGAAGGTGTTTTACACTTATAAAGGAAGCTAAGGGCCCGGAAGGCGAAGCACACATCAGCTCTTGTTCAGCCTCTGAGGATCCAGAAACACATTTTTCATTTTGAAAATATCTAAACATAATGCCCTTTTATTTAAATGAACCGACCCCGAATGCGACAAGGGATTTTAATCTGAAACGGTTTCCTAATTGCTCGAAAGGCAAGCACGTATAAGTAATTTGTTAAACTTATTGGATTGCAATAATCCACTATCAGGTTAGCTAAGAATGGTTCTGTCAAGTGTGTTTCCCAGTCTAAGCTCTTTCTTTCAAACCAATCTGGTATAATAATTAGCAGACAAAGAACCCGAAATATGTAAGCAAATACCTAAAGATCTGCATAAATAAACATACTAATCAATAGCAAGCTACTCAACACTTGTCTTATTGATGAAGAGACAATCGATTTTGCTGTTCCAACCTGCAATCAGAGATCTGTATTTAATTATTAGTACTTTTACCTTCACTGATTTAGTAATAAAAATAGAGGTAATAAGTCCTACCCTTCTTCCTAAATACAAATGATAGTGATGACATAACTAAAGTCAACTTACGCTTCCCAGTAAAACAAACAACTTTGCTCAAACAGAATAAACAAGCAAGCAAGAAAAGAGCTGCCTTTTCTGATGAATGCTAGATGACACCTTCACAGTCAGAAAAGATCGGGCAACTGTATACATGCATATACACACACGTGTATACACGTGTATATGTATAGCTATAGAAAGATAAATATAGAGGGAAAAGTTCATTGATGAAACAACAATGCCATTTTTATTTGCAGAATACTCATCTGTTTTCTCATAAACCCATGTGAGTGTGTGTATACTACATGCCAATAAAAATACCCTTGCCATTTTGTACCACTGTGAGTGTGGTACACAATCTAGACTGCATTTAGAGTCCTCTAGATGCAGTCGCATCAGAAGTGCAGCTCAGAAATCTTAAAGGAGATTTACTTATCACCAGCATGTTATCTATGAGCCGCAGCATTAAATATATAAATGATTATGTGATGTGCTTAGCCATACCCCGCCATAGACCCCTCTAATAATCTGTCCCAGCTTTGTTTTGTTCAGGGTCTAGTGAAAAGTCTAATAGGAGCCATCATCCCCGTTAGAAAATACACTGGTATGGGGATGAAAGTATGTTTGGGCTTGCAAGCATCATAAAAAGATTTTTTACGCAACTTAAAGTGTAGCATCGCCAAGATTTTTGATTCAAAAGAACAGTTTGGTAACCAGTGAATATTACCCGTATTTAATTTATGAAAGTATTGCATCCTTTTAGGGCATGCCACGCTTCACATTGAGATTATGCGTATTTTTTTTATACTAGAATACAACTTTTTCTCCTTTTTTTTTTTTTTATTTTATTTATTTTTTTTCCCCCTGGTTGTGTTTTGAGGCTAAGGAAGGGTTCCTCTTTTTTACTCTATAGCCAGGCTTCGGTCAGATTTCTTGGCAGGTATGTGTCTCCTCTTGGATACAATTAACTTAGCAGACTAACTAATATTAGATACTTGAGATGAGATAATTTTTTGAGCAAAAGCAAGCATGAGGGGGGTGTGGGGTCGAGAGGCGACGAAGAGGGGTTCTCTTCCTTCCACTAGCGAAGAGTGCAGGGCAAACACTTAGCTTGGAGGGCCTCCAAGTTAATGGGGATCTCGGCGAGGTCTCCCCCGCGGGCCGGCCGCTGCAAACCCTGTTCCTCCACCACCGTCAAGAGAGAGCTGCCGGGAGCGCCCCGAAGGGGAAGAGCTCCTTTCACATGAAACATCTTTTACTTTCCTGTAAAAGATGCCCCTGCGAAACCATTTCTAAAGAACTCTGAATTCCCCACCGCGGGAACAAAAATCTACCCAAGAGAGCCCAGGCTTCGTGCCGCCTTTGTAGTTCGAAATTCAGGCTCCCTGGTCAGGCGGCTCCGGGTGAGGAGAGGTTTCACCTCTCGGGCTTAGGTTAAGCAGTTCTTTGCAGCTAGCTTTACAGGGATGCTTTACTCACCTTAGGGTAGGGTGACAATGGCAGGCTTTTCTCAGACCCCCTCTCGTTTAGTCTTTCCTCTCAAATCACGGATAACCCCAAATACACTTGGAGGACTCCCTAGAGATAATTCTTTCAAATGGACTTTGCATTCATTTCCCCGACTGAGAGGAGCAAATCCGCTCGCTTTGAGTCTAATTCGCTAGCCTGATACTGTATTCTGTTACACGGTATTGGAGAGGGGGAGGAGGGGAGGTTGCTGGTAGTTGCTTCGGTTATTTGTTGATTTTGGCAGTTTAATTATTGTCTTTATTTTTGTTTTTCAGGTTTTCCCTGATTTGTTTTGCACCATCGGAGCGAGAGGTGAGTTTAACAATCCCATTCCCGGATCGGAGCATCCTGGACTAGATCTCGGGAAGAGGACTTTGAACGCCTTTCCCTAGGACAACATCTGCCTGTTGGCATCTAGAAGAACGCAACGCAAAGTCTGCACGGAGAAGGACACTTCGGATCTTTCCTCCTGTCTGAGGGGAGGGAGGCGGCACGGGCTCGAGCCCTGCGAGTACAAACGCCGCCTGCGAGCCGCCGTTTTACGGCCGGCCGGGGCGAGGCCTCGAGCGGGCGCCGCGGTTGGCCGGGCTCAGCTCGGCCGGTGCCCGCCGCCAGCCGGGGCCGCTCTCCCGCGGGCCAAGAGCGCCCCCAGCCCGCGGGAGGCGCAGCTCCAGCGCCGCCTCACCCCGCGGACACGCGTGTCGGGCACGGCGGCTGCCTGCGCCGGGAAGGAGCCGGGGGCCGGCGGCGCCGGTCCCTGCCGTCCCGAAGATACGCGAGCGCGGATGCCGCTCCCCGCAGCGCGGGGCGTGGGCGGCTGCAGCGGTGTCCCGCGGCACCCACGGGGCCGTCCCCGGACAGGGATTGCAGCGGGCACTCAACACGCCGGCGGATCTGTCACAAGTCACCGGCGGCGTGCGCTGAGCGTGTGCGAGCGCTCGTCTCCCTGCACCGCTGTCGGTTCCTGCCGTGCGAAAGAGGCGGGCGCTCAGTACCGCTGCCCCCCGCGCTGAGGTGTCCCAAGCACAGCGTCACGGAAAACTCAACTCGCTGTGTATTAAAAAAATTAATTACTTTCACGAGGTCAAAAATGGCAGGAGCAAGGGGGTCAAAGTCATCCGCCGGGTGTGACACCAGCCGTGGCTCTTGCCCTCGCCACACCAGGACAGCAAAAGAAGAACAAGTCGGTCCACGGAGGGCCCCATCCCGGGTCCTGCCCACGCACCAGCGCGCCTGCCCCCACCCGCAAGGATGAGCACACTGAACACATCAGTTTTATCGGTCGTTTAAACTTCCGCCCCTATTCCGAGATTTTGGCACGTAAATCTCCGAGTATACAGAACGCAGTCATGGAATTTGGGGAGTGGGAAGACAAAGAGAGAGTGCCTGGAGCTCTCTCATGGACATGAACGTTGCTCGTGATCCCTTTTAAGGCTCATTTTCTCCACTGGAGCAGTCAAACCAAAACCTAGCTCAGTACGGCTCTTTGCAAGGTCTCTTTCCTCGATCTCCCCAAATTTTGGCATTTAGTCGCTTTCCTGGAAATTTAGGGATATTAGCACTCTTTACACAATCCCGAAAGGTGCGATAAGCCTGTAGCTTTTTCTCATATGACAAGCTCAGAATTTTTAGAAATAATTCATTACAGAATCCGCCTATACTCGCCATGCTAAAATCGTCTTTCATACAGCAGAGATGGATAAAGGACCAAATTTCCTCCCGACATGAGTGGTGGAGGGGAATTTTGCCTAGCCCCCGTAATATTTCTGTACTGTGACCAAAAAGGCAGAGCACGCTCAGGGATCTGCGGGAATGGCGCTCTCTCCCTTTTTGGTACCAGCGGGAAAAAATCGCGCGTGAAGTTATTTGATTCCTGAGTGTAAAAGAGGAGCAAAATCCGCACTCACCCGGTGCCGTCGGTGGACTCCTATCCCCAAGTGCCATCGTGCGCCTTTCTTGCAGGTAGAGGCAGTTTCTCCTGGCATCTTAAAAAAAGGCAAACACAACATTGCACCCGTGTGACTTTCTCTGACATTGGTGGCAAACAAACAAACAAAGAACACGTTAACAAAACAAGCTAAAATATCTACAGATTAACCACAAGAACTGCTAAACCGGCGAAGAAACTTCCAACTTACCGATTGAAACGAAAGAGCCCGAGGGGGAGGGGGAAGGCCGGGGGAGGAAACACTTTGAGGAAGAGACCGAAAAGAAAAAAAAAGAAGAGACAGAGCGAAAATCCTGACATTAGGCACACGCAGTTTTGGTGTAACTGGTGCTTTGAAACTGTGCTTCGGTTGCACGGGCGATCTGCTGATCGTGGGGCACGGGGAAACTGTACGTTTAGACAGAAGTCTGTCATCTCCATTCGTATCACATGGATCTGCCTGTGGGGATAAGAGGTAGGGAAGATTTTCTTGAAGTGCACCTACCCTTCTGGCGGGAAGGATTGCTGGGCAGGTTTCTTCTGGAGGGTCCCATCTCTCTGGAGTAGCTGAAGTGGAGTTGAGGGCAGGTTCTCCGGTGAGGTAGGAATGTGCAGGAACTCCGCCCTCTGGGCACAGTCACACAAACCCAACACAACAGATACAGCCAGCCCTAAAACCTCTATTGATCTTCACCTTCACCTCTTCCTAACCCAGTTGCCCACCAGTTTTTGACCCATTTACCCAGGCACCTTCACCACGGGGCGGAAGGGGGGGGGGGGGGTGGGGGGTGAGTATTAAAAACAATGCACAGAAAAGCAGAGAAGCTACCACAGACAGTAGTGCAATGGATAGACACCTCTGCAGTCTGTGTGTGTCTATATGTATATATACATATTTATTGCCAATCGCTGAATTTGTAGTGGCGTAAGATATACGCGCACATACTTTCTCGGGCGGGTGTATTATTCGCGATCACACAATTAAATGCAATAGCGGTGATTATCTACATGCAGACTTTTTTTGTTTGTTTGTTTATCTCACATCCATAAGGAAAAATACAACAATTAAAGAATAAAGTCGCTAATAAAGGGAGTCTTGCTCAGTGTTCTTTCTTAAGCAAAACTCTGATGTAGTTCAGTCAAAACGTAACCGGAGTTCAGTGGGAGTTTTGCTTGAGTGAATACTGAATACATGGTGATTGAGACCTCATATTAACACAAGTGGTGAGGGGGTGTGTACCTGAATCATAATTTCTGACATAAATCTTAATAATCATCAGAAGAAGTTATAAAGAGCAAAATGACGTCCCGGTTAAACTATTTTTTTTTTTTTTCAAGTATCAGATTAAAAAAAATGTCACTCCCCCAAACAGTAGTTTTGTGCCATTTAAGTCAAATTATATTTTTGTTCAGTTTCTTTTAAACCCTTTCGTAAGAATACATTCCACATAACGGGTGATATTTTACTGTAACAAAAGAAAGATACCTAAAATATGTCAAAAATTGATTGGCCAAATATCGCGTTGAGAATTCGAGTTACTGTTTATTATGCTTCAAACATGTTTGCGAAGGCAGTCTTAAAGTCGTAATTGGATGTTTCTTGATGAGCAGATTTCTTCTCCTACGATCTACGCGAGCAAAGTTAATCACCTCAAACATCAACTAAGAATATAACAATAGCTCCTTAATTCCATAAAGACCGCCCGTCCCCCATAAACACTCTAAATTAAGAAACGCTAAAGAAACGACGCTAAGACACCGCACCATTCTAGAAATGTGCATGTTTAAAAAATCCTCAAAGCTTAGCTTGAGGATTTGACATATAAACCACGGCGGAAACAAGTATCAGATAACAGAAATACTGTATGCTAAACCCCCACCCCTCACCCCCCCCCACCCCCCCCCGAAAAAAAAAAGCAATCAAACCACAAAAAAACCCATCACCATCAAAAAAAACCCAACCCCCCAACAATAAAGCAACAACAAAAAGAAAAACAAACAAACCACCGCCTCGAATTCAGTGCCGAATGAGCCTGTCTATGCAAAGATCAGCCTCAGCGAACAAAAGGGTTTCTCTGGCTGAGGAGCAGGCAGAGGTAAAGACATATTTGGGGCCTTAGCAGTCCTGGTACAATCTGTGACAACTTTAGCCATTTATTTGTATTATTTTATTTTGGTTTTGTGTTGGATTTATCTTTTTTCTTTACAAAAATAGTCATGTAACGTGTATGGAAACGTGAATAAATTACCAGCTCAGCAACTACCCCTGCGCCTGGTGTAAGAGAAAGAGGGAAAAGTCTGTGGCACCTGAACTCCTTAGACAATAATTTGCAACACCGAGCCTGAATGAGAGCTCTGGGAGCGAGTGCTGGCTTAAACTAAGTCTGGAGAGACATACATCAAGGCTACCCTTTTCAGGAATTATTATGCATCACGCTTATCTAATTAATGCTTATTAGCCAACCTCAAACTCTGACATGGCGAGATTGTGCTTTCCTCCAACCTGATCTGTCTCTTTCCTCCTTTCGGTACTCTGACAGCAGTTTTTTTTTTTTTTTTTTTTTTTTTTTTTTTACATTGCAAACAAAATAATACTTTATATATGTGCTATTTGATTTCCTACAGTATACAACCACTTGCAAGTGGTAAATAATATATCATTTTCTTTGTCAACTACAGCAGATGCTGCTCTTTTAAGTTGTGTAGGCACTAGTACACAGAATGGGGTCTCTAGGCTTCAAGAATTTAAATCAGACCTATTGCATTTTATTATTTCCGATAGTTCTGTGGAAGAAGGGTTTTATTTTTTAGCGGTTTTGCATCATTTGGTTTAATGACAATGGAGTTAAGAAAATGGGGGAGGGTAGGAGCTTCCAAGTGGTGGTATCATCTTTCCATCTCCAAACAAAGCAATCGTTTTCTCATAGTGATGATTAATTTTGAATTGCAGGAGTGAGAGTGAAAGCTAAGAATATCAGAGAGTTCTCTCCTTCTCCCCCACACAGTGCAATGCTGGGTGTCCCATCTCTAATCTGTAACCTTTCACTTCTCTCTCTTTCCTGTAGGTCTGTTTGCATCTGTTTATGTATTACTTATTTTCGGGAGATTCCCTCTTCTTCCCCTTATTCTTTCAGCACGACAAATACTTTGTTTGCAAGAATTCAGATTTTCTATTGCTTCTCTATTTACCCACAGGCATTTTTTTTTCTTTTTCTTCCTCTTTTCTGTCTTTTTAAGATAAGCTCTTTAAGCGTTTGCGATAACATCTCCGACCTAAAGATTATTTTTCATTGGGCCTATTGTGAGGAGTCGCCGATTTATTGCGCTGCTGCAGAGCTCAGTTTAGGCTACAAACGTAACAAATGAACAACTTGTCCTCTGCGGACTCACCGCGGGATCCAATTAGTTCCTAAACCTTTTGCACAAGTTTTCTAATTATTTTCAAGAGTTGTGGCCTTTATAGGCTTCCCTAAACTCATCAAGACACCAATTCTTTCAAGGATTAAATGCTTCTTAAAATTACAGCGTTGCCCCCTCAAAACTAATGGATCGATTCTCCGGGCAACGGAGCTTTCTCAGGGACGCCTGCGCGAGTTACTGGGCTGAGAGAAAAAGATCCCCTTTTCAAAACTTTGCACGTAAGCGCATCCATGCAGGCTTGATTTGTCGGTTCTTTTTCTTTGTTTGTTTGTTTGTTTGGTTGTTTTTGGCCCCTAAAAGGTTTAAACATCGGTATGCGAGGCAGGCTGTCACGTGACGCCTGCCATGGACTGCGCCTTCAGCACCTCACCGTGCTCCGCTCCTGCCCCCCCTGCCCGGCCCGCGGGGCCGAGCCCGGAGCCGCCTGCCAAAAAATACCGCTACTCGCACCGAACCTCAAGCCAAAGTGCCTGCAGCACCAAAACTATATCGATACATACAGCCCAGACACTTCCGGAGGAGAGCTCCTTTAAGATTCGCGTTATATTTTATACACGTACATATCATAGCTTGCTAAATTTGGTCAAACGAGCATATGATGGCTAATATGTGTATGTATATACGCACACATACATATCCTTCGCTAATATATCTCGAGTCATCATAGAGACGAAATTAATTTCTTTCAGGAGAGTAAGTCTTTGAATGCATTTCAGAGATTGCAGGAAGAACACGTACCTATACAACAGTGCACCTTGGCTTTTTTCCCAATGTGTGCTTATACGCTTAAATTGTATATGCATGTACGTATATATGCATACATACGCAATATTAAGCATTTTCAGCGTAAGTCAGAATTTAGTAAGACACCCTAGTTCCTACTAACAATTTTTAAGCAGACTTTGTAAGAGTCCTGCCCCAAAATGGACATCAAAATAGTGGCCACGGTGTTTGACTAAACACCGTGATCCTTTACATTTGAAAATACTGCAGTTAAAGACAGCATGGGAGGGGGCGGGGGGAGAAAGAAAGGAGCATATGAAAAATGGTGGACTGTGCAATAAGCAGCACACTGATCTATCTCACTGTAACTTTAAAGCCTCTGCCACATTAGGGTTAATAAAAGAGACAAAAAAACTATCAAGTATATATGAATTTAGCCTATTTTTTATTTCTGTGTGTTCATAGTAAACATTTTTGTAAGTGACAAACACGGGCATATGACCACAGTATCACAATCAAGAAATTTTAAGACGACATTAACAATCACTCAAATTTATGCGGCTTTTGCGCAACACAGGTTACATATTTGCAAGGTTTACCTATAAGTACAATAGGTATTAACATTTCACTACATTTAGAAAAAAAATAAAGGTGACCTGTTAGTGACCACATACATCAAAATATACACAACACAAACTGAAGGCAATCATTAATTTTGTCCCCTTCTGATTCATTTGAACGGGCAGTGCTGCAAACTGAAATAATGTTGCTGTTTTTTTTTTTAAATTACTTCGTACACTGAGTGCATTTTCTAAAACCCAATCTTTGGTCTAAAAGTAAACAAACAAACAAATGAACAAAAAAAAAAAAAAAGCAATTCGGTAAAGAAAAGAATAAAATAATAAATGGCCAAAAGTAGATCTTGGGCATTTTTTCAGTATTAATTCTGCTTAAATACAAATTATGTTTTAAGTTTTTTATAGTTTTCATAAATTTAGTGGTTTGATTTGGTTTTTTATTTTCTTTCAAGGTCTGCACCCACCGACATATCCATGATAACTTATAATACTGCAAACATGGAGAATCGGGCGGCTTTTAGTGATAGACTTATCATATTTGAGTAAAAAATTGCAAAAGCAGTCACTATTTAGATACACATTCTACTATAATTTTGTCTTCCAAACTTCATAGTCTACAATGCAATCTCCCCACATTGCACCTTGCTGACGCTCCTCACCTTGGTGGAATAATAAACAACCCTAAAGACTGAACAAACGTACAGAAAATGGGGGACTTAATAAAAAATACCTGGACTTTTTTGTTTTGCTTTTTTTTTCCTTTTAATTATCATTTACAATGCAAATGTGTGTAAAATGTTCACTTACAGTCTGATCCCATGGATGTTAATGTATTAAAGGGTTTGAAGAAGACCCCTGATTTTGATGTGTGAAATAATCAGAAAGTCCTCCGGAAAGTCCCGTTGTAAAACTTGGCAAAGAAGGTCTTAAGGACTCACAGGGGAGAGTGGAGGGCGCCTGTGGCGACGTGGAGGAGGAGGCTGCCCTGGCCGTCATTGAAGTGCTGCTTTGAGAAGTCATTGAAGGGTGAGGAACATGGGGGAAAAAGTAACTCGTCTGTCCTGCTAGGAGATTTACAGAGCAGGGGTTTAGGGAATAGGTGCCGGAGCAGGGAACTGACAAGCCACACGGCACTGAGGCGGCCAGAGCTGCTGCTGTGAGGTGATGAGTGGCATAAGGTATCTCTCCATTGACTAGTCTATCAACACTTAACCCATTAGACGTGGAAAAGGAGTGGTTGTTTCCCAAGGAGTTTTGAGTCAACACTGAGCTGTAGGGCATGGGGTGGCTGGGGTAGGCGGACGTGGTCCCATTGTAACTCAAAGTGCTGCTGGCCCGGGGGTGGTGCAGGGAGAGGAAGGGGGACATAGGCCAGTACAAGGATCCTGCCCTATCCATGAATGTCAGTCCGGTGGAGGTGAGCCGGGCGCCTCGCTTAAAGGCCAGCTTGGCCCGAGAGGTGGTGGAGCGCCGGCGGAGCTTGCCGGTGGTGCCCCCGATGAAGACGTCGTCGCTGGAGGGGTCCAGCATCCAGTAGTTCCCTTTGCCCGGGTCGTCGTAGTGGCGGGGCACCTTGACGAAGCACTTATTGAGCGAGAGGTTGTGCCGAATGGAGTTCTGCCAGCCCTGCTTGTTCTCCCGGTAGTAGGGGAAGTTCTTCATGATGAACTCGTAGATGCCATTGAGCGTGAGGCGCTTCTCGGGGCTCTGCCGGATGGCCATCATGATGAGCGCGTTGTAGCTGAACGGCGGCTTCTCGTACTTGCCGTTCTTCTTCTCCCCCTCCTTCCCGCTCTCCCCGTCCTTGGCCCCCTCCGCCGCCCCCTTCTTCTCCTCGGCCGCTTTCTCCTTCTCCTCCAGCTCCGCCGCCGCCGCCACCGCCGCGCCCGCCTCGCCTTTGCCCGCCAGCATGTCCGCCTTGGCCACCTCCAGGGCGCCGGAGGCGGTGGCGGTGGGGGGCGGCAGGAGGTGCTGCCCCTTCTCCTCGTCCTCCTCCTCGGCTGCGGCCGCTCGCTGGGGCTGCTGCGGCGGCGGGTGGTGGTGGTGGTGGTGGTGATGGTGGTGGTGATGGGGGTGGTGGCTGTTGTGGTGGCTGTGGCTGCTGTGGTTGTTGTCGCTCTGGACGGCTTCGGGAACCAGGCTGTTTATGCTAAAGGAGGATTTCGGCAGCATTTTCACTTCCTTCCTATCTCCCATGTCCAACATCACACACTAGTCTGAGGGGGAAAGTTGCGGCGGCTGAGGGAGCTGCGCGCGGGGCGGCGGCGGAGGCGGCGGCCGAAGCGGTGGCGGTGGCCGAGGCGGCGGCGGCGGCACCACCGGCGGCGGTGGCGGCGGCAGCGCAGTTGGACAGCAGTCTCAAGCGCTGGCAAGTCATGTAGCACGGACAGGAACCGCCGGGGAGGGAAAAAATAATAGTAGTAATAATAATCACCGATCAGAGAAAAATCAAACCGAGTCGGAGCGGAGAAAAAAAAAAAAAAAAAAAAAAGGTAAAAACGGGAAAAAACCCTCAGAAACCTAAAAAAAAAAAAAAAAAAAAAAAAAAAAAGCAACAACACACAAACACAGACACACACACAAAAAAAAAAAAAAAAAAAAAGCTACTTCATGGTGCCCGGTTCCCCCGGCACGGCAGCGCAGGGGGAGGCAGGAGGGAGCAGCAGCCGCCGCGGGCCGGCGCGGAGCGAGGCAGACGGGCGATACAGCCCGCCCCGGCCGCAATTAATTTCAGAGCTGCCGGCACGCACCGGGGCTGTAAAACATTTTTTGGTTTAACCTTTCCCACCGGCCGCCCAATCAGGGCCGGCGGCGTGCCCGCGCGTCTGCCCGCCCGCCGGCCAATGGCAGAGCGCCGCCCCGCCCCGCCCCGCCCCACGCGCCCCGCCCCCGCCGCCGCCGCGGCTCCCGCGGCGCACTGATACCGGCGCAGGGGCGCATCACCGCGCGGAGCGCGCGTCCCCCGCCCCGTGCCCCCCCCGGCCTCCGCCGCCAGCACAAATTCCCCCCGCGCTGAACAACTCGCGCCCGTCCCGCCGCGGCGGGCCCGGCCCGGCCGCCCGCTCCCCTAGTTCCTTCGGCGGACTCAAGTTGCCACGAGCCGCTTTGCCCCTTCCTCTGGCGACGAAGGAGGCGGGGTGGGAGGCCGGGTGGGTGAAGCGGCCGCGGCACACCGGTGGCGGCGGAGGTACTACTTTGCGGATCCCGCCGAAGTCGCTCGGCGAGTTTATTTTCCCAGGCCCGGTTGTTTCTGTTTGTTATTTTACCGGGGGAGAAAACAATACAATCCGGACGGGACGCAGGCGGCGGCATGGACGCGGGCCGCGGCAGCGCTGCCCGCGGCCTGTCGGGGGAAGACGGGGTCTGCTCCGGCCCGCTCGGGCCGTGCCCGCCGCTCTCCGGACTGTGAGTCGGGAGGCTCGGGAACGAGCGGCCCATCTCCTCCCCTGCTCTCGCCCCGTGTCACCGGCGGCCGGAGCCGGGCTGCGCGCTCCCTGCCCGCCGCCGCCCTCTCAGCCCCGCGCCGCTCCCGCTCGGACGCCGCTTCCCTTGCGCGGCCGCCAGAGCCACGCGGGAGGCGTCGGGCTCCGTCCGCCTCCTCCTTCGCTCTGCCGGCCTGA
This sequence comes from Poecile atricapillus, assembly GCF_030490865.1. Classification (NCBI taxonomy): domain Eukaryota; kingdom Metazoa; phylum Chordata; class Aves; order Passeriformes; family Paridae; genus Poecile; species Poecile atricapillus. Next base: position 153,550,005 of record NC_081249.1, on the reverse strand, counting down.
CCGAGGCAGCCGAGCGCAGGCCGCGCCAGGCGTACAAAATAAACGTTGGTATTGGTAGACCATGAATCGACACTGCGGTTTCCTGCCGGCCCGGCCCGTGGGCCTGGCCACGGGGTCTGAGTTCCGCGGGGTTTAGTTTTGCTGGGAGAAGGGGTAAGGGCGGGCGGCAGCGGGCCGGGTGCTCCAGGGGCAGGGTCTGGCACCGCCGCTTTCCACAAGCGGACTCGGTGATACAGGCTCGGGCTTACGGCTGCGCTTTGCCGGGACCAAAGGGTTGGGTATTAATCGTCCACAGCATATCGGTTTGTACTGTCAGCACGGGAACAAAAAAATCAAGCGGAAAACAAAATGAAATACATCGCACAGCGGTCTTACTCGGAAAGGAGAAATGTAATGGACAGAGAGCGTGCTGATCGCGTTCAGACCAAAGCTGTGGCAAACGTCTAGCACCGCGTTAAGCTGCTTCACGTTTGTGCTGGAGGAAAAGATGCTCCGTAGAAACAATACGTGCAGCTCAACCCCAGCTAAAACAATTTATTCCAAGGAAATTCAGAAACTCAGGTTAGAGCGCAATGCAATGAATGTGGTTCTGTGCGGACGTGCGTTTTATATATGTGTTTGTGTATGTGTGTGTACGAGGGAGGGAGGAAAAGCGAGTGTGAGAAAGAGAGTAAATAACGAGGACAAGTAAAATGGACCGGTAATAAACAATTGCAATTGGGGATGGCATGAACTCTGTGCATTGGATTAACCTCGAATGACCTTACCACAATTGTATTTATTTAACCAATTTCATAACAGGTTGCTACTGACACACACAAGTTAATGATCAACAACCACTCTTTCTTCCATTGTTTGTTGTTTGGTTTTGGATTTTTTTTTTTTCAGAATTTCAGGGTTTTTGTTTACTTTTTTTTTAAATCATGACAATTTATAATTACTTCGTTTCTCAACACTGAAGTCAATGTATGGGATTTCTTGAAGAAGAGTGCAATGCAGAAGATACTATATGACTCCACCATGGCAAGGGGTAAGAGGAAAGGTAAGCTTCCTGCATATTATTATGATTATGATGATCATTAACTAATATGTGTCATTATGGTGCACTAGGATCCCATTAGGGTGGCTGGGCCCAGTGCGTTTTCCTACTTGGTCTAGCATGTAATGATTCGGTGTAACCAGATTCTTGAGAAAGGACAGGTTACGTAAACATTTACTGATGTGGAGTAACTATACTATTTGTACTCTGATATGCAGGAAGGAAAGTGTTGATTAACACAGAAGAAAAAAAAGCGAAATTAGCTGATTGCATGCTCATAAGTGCAAGCTGTCATTGAACTGCTTTTAAAATAGACACAGCTGGGTGTTTGTGTTGAAAAATTTCTTGTGTTTTTGCTAATACTGAAATAAGCATGATTTTGTATACCAAACATTTTCAGATCATTAAAATTTGTAATCTGTGCTGGTTTTAAACACAAAGAAAAGAAACAGATTCATTTCGTTGTAAAATTTGCTGATATTATATTAACTCAATCAGGTCTGTACAAATGGTGTATTGTGCCTTATCAAATCTCTTTGATCCATTTAATACACAAAGTGCCAAACGTGTGTATTGTTTGTTAACATTGAACGTTTTATTCAAATCCCAGCTCTGTAGCGAACTGGAGGAGTTCTTGTTTAATGTAACACTGACATTGCCTGTTGAAATTTTAATGCCTTGAGGTGTTTCTTAGGTCAAAGCTGAGTTTACTTTGTGTTGTGATCAGGGATGAAAATGTAGCGGGGAAGAAAATAGAAGTTTTATCTTTTTTGCATTTCTAGGCAAAAGGCTAACATCGCAAGAAGCACACTTTAAAAATATTTGATGATGTAGATTTAACATTCGGTCATTTATCACGGGTGCGGAATAAAACTCTGTGCACAAACTTAGGATTTATATTTTTCTTTTAATGCCATGGATATACAGTTCTACCAAAAAAGGAAATGTTTTGTCCAATATGTAATACATATCTTTCTAAGTCCATGAAGATTAATTCATTGTTTACAGGAGAGAAAAGGATATGTAAGAGAAGCCACGTCAATTATAATTTCTGCTGGACTTTAACTTTCGAGGGTTTTTTGGTTTGTTTTGTTTTGTTTTGTTTTTTTTTTATTCTTTTGGTGTTTTTTCCCCCTCTCCTTCGGCAGAAAATGCACTGTTTATAAAACTAGAGATATTTGCTTTGGAAATGCGGGGGTCTTGCTCTAATGCCAGTACCTTCCTGAGCTCTGCCCCAAACACGACTCCACTTCAGTGGTACCTTTGTGCGTCGGGGCAGTGCAGGTTTTTGACCGCTCAACTTTGGCTAAACCCGAATTCCCTTAAGGAAGTCCCTCATGGCAGCATTTTCTAACAGGGAAGATTTTGTGGAGTGTTTGGAACAGAAGCTTATGCGTGGAACAGAGGCACACAGCCCCCAGCCGTGTGAAGTACGGGTGGGTGTGCAGAGGGGAGCCGGCTCTCTGCAGAGTGTGAATGATGCCTCACCTGCACGCTCATCGACGCTGCTGGTCCACCGAACCGAGCGGCGGGGATGGACTGAGAATATCCAGCACTGGGGTCAGGATGGGGCTGAATAGCTGAGCTGAAACGTCCTGGCTGAAGTGCCATTCAACAGCGATCTCCGTGCAGCTCTTGGGTATAACTCGTAGGGATAGCGTTTCAACCACATACTTTTCTCCCCAAGCCCTCCCCCCGCCTTTTTTTTTTTTTTTTATTTATTTTTTTATTTTTATTTTGCTTTTAAATTAAAGGCCAAAGGAAGAAAAGACCCTCTTCAGTGTACACTTAATGCATATAGCGTACTTCCCTTGCACCATCCCCCGCCCCAGCTTCAGCCTTCAGTCCCCCTTCACACGGGTATAGTGGCTCTGTACTCTCGGGCTCTTTCAAGGCGGTTAAGCTGCTAAAATGTACTGACAGCTTAAGAAATGAATGAGGTTTTTTTTCAGCCCTAAAGAAAGGGTATTTAATAACCACGCTTCGATGGCATCATGCGTCCACGAAACGAGTCCGGACACTTTGGTTTAACGATCAGTAATATCACATTCGGGACAGTAAATGCCTCCATGTACGCTTATATAATTCTATTCCCTCTTGACTATAAGCTTGCCTTATTTATTCCAGGTTACCTGGGCAATTAAGGTAAGGACTGCTCAGCAGATACTGATACCCTGCTGCTAAAGCATGGCGAATGGGGACCGAGCAGTACGCTAACAAAGAGAAAGAGGTAGTCAAACATTTTGAAGAGGGGTGAATGGGACTGAAGGTGGATGGATGGATGAATGGAGGCAAAGAGGGAGAGGAAGAGGCATTCAATGGTCCAGACTTCTCTCCGCATTTGTAGATTTAAGTTTAGGTGTCCGCCTCTAGCCAACTTCCAGTTAATCCTCAACAGCTTCTAGTGATTAGAAGTTAGTCTATTTAGCATGCTATATCCTTCTTCCATGGGTTTTAGTTACAAGTTATACGATTAGGATTGCGAGAACAGTAGTGAACTAAACTTCCCAGTAAGAGGTCTTCACACCAGGGAAGTGTTACTTTGCTGCAGCAGCCCTGCCTCGTCAGTCATTAGGAAGCTGCAGGTTGTCAGAGGCTTCTCTTGCGCGCACACAAGCGCAGACACACACGCACACACACACAAAACCACAGCACTAAAACTAAATTAAGAAGCCGATGATTAAGACAAGCGTCTACGAGGCCTGTCATTTCAGCATCCTTCCATCATAACATTGTGGCACCGAGAAATTTGCTTGAAAACCCTGGAAAAAAATGTCTATGGGAGAGCCTCGTGGTTGAGGCTGTTAATATCAAATATAGACTGGGAACTGCCTCGGATGCAAGACAGTATTTCGCCGAGGAAAGGAACACTGCAGAGACCTTGGTGCTATCCGCGCACTCCCGAAACTCTGGTAAGTATCTCTCCCTTCTATTGCAGCAGGTACGCACTGTGTAACTGGAACTGGACCGCGTTTGAAATCCGCAGCTATGTTCCTTTCGGGGAACTCCTCCTAAAGATAAATCTGTAATGAAAGGTCCTTACAGGATGACTAATGGTTATTGGCACTCGGTGAACCTTTAGGGAAAGAGCACATATTGTGCCGAAGACCTTGCAAGCACACTTTAAAATACAAACCATTTAAGTTTCACTCCCATGCATACACATCCCTGTTGTTTTCGGGCTAGTTGTGTTGTGTCTCCCCCCTTCCCCCCCCCCCCCCCTTATTTAAGCTCTCTAGTGTTCCCTCCCCCCACCCCATTCAGAACTAATTGCTCAGTTACTTAAATGTTTCAAAAAGAGCTAAATTTCTCCATCCGAAGATCTTTTGAGAAGCTGCACTGTACCATAAGGAACCGCCAGCGGGGCACTGTATACCTTAGAGCAGCCTGCGCAACTAGGGGAGAGGTAGCGTTAAAACAATGACATTAATAAACTAAGTGCACCGGGTTCCCCTCCTGTTGAACTTTAGGGAGTTTCTTGGGCGGGCAGAGGTTGAACGGAGAACGTCGAAATGGGAAACAATGGCTGTGGGGGCCAGAAAGCTTTGCTGATGTCGTAAGCGTAAAACAAGACAGAATAGTGACAGAAAGAGATCTGAGTAAACATTGGAGTATACATTTCCCACGGCGACTATGCCGAGTGGAGAGGTCTGAATTAAATCGCCTTAATTAAAAGCTGAAGATTTTATTTATTTATTCCTGTAGCTGTAGAATGCCATCCACAGAAAGCCTGTCTAGGGAGTATAGAGCCTCCACTAGATTTATTGTGTTCAGTTGCCAGTGCCAGAACTTTTCAGAACAGAGTATTTTTATACTCACTGCCAACTTGAAGACCTGCGGGTTTTTAGATCCTACATATCGCTATTATTTTATATGCCAATGTGCAGAAAAGAGAGGTTGCACCCGCATAGGCAATTGCTATACCTGCGTTACGAAAGCTGTCCTTAATTCAGAAATCGAACAAAAATTTAAAATATCCTTTAAGAATTATCCACAGAGTTATGCAGACAACGATAATAAAATGCGAGGGAGAAATTAACAGGTTAATAGCCTTGTTCTGTTCTCGAGGTTTAAATACATAATTTTATATTCTGTTGGGTTTTCTGTTAAAACATTCTAGGCCACTGCCTTTGTCGGCGTTGTGATGTTGAAGCAAAGATGTGAAATAAAATACTAGGGGGAAAAAGAAAGACCTGGAGAGAAAAAAAAAACAACAAAACAAACCCCAAGTAGTGCTTGAAGAAGACCTCTAGCTGCTCTTTGACTCCTAAGAAACTGTTGCTGGAATATTTTCATGGTGTTGTTCTAAAGCTCTTTAGCCTCCTATAAACGTAATGTTTGGCAAGTGACACATGGATCTGGTTTTGCAGTTTTTCGGCGACTCGAGAGAAAAGACGCCCTTTCCCCCCTCCTCCACCCGCCCCCCTCTCCCCGACTTCCACCCCCTCCCCAGCAGAAGGACAGATCGGTCTCTCCCAGCGCTGTTCCCACTCGGTCGCTCCGCCAAAGGCATCCGGGCGCGGGGGGGCGCCGGTGCCCGGGGGTGCCCATCCGCCCGTCCTACCTGGCCGTGCCGCGCCCGCCGCTGCCCGCTCGCCGCCGCTCCGTCCCGCCGCGGCCCTGGCCCCGCACCGCGCCTCCACCGCACCCCTCGACTCGCCGGGGTCTCGGACTCGGCCGGGTCAGCTGCGGATCCGTATTTTAGGGCCCACAAAAGCGCATTATCCTCCCCCCATCCTCCTATCTTCCCCCGCCCCGGGGTCCCCTTGTAACCACAGCAAAATGCCCGGTGTAGAAAGAAAAGGCTCAATCGATTGTACACCCCTCTAGGAGCAGTCGTTCGGCAGCCTCGGAGTAAGGATGATGGCTTTCCCCTTGTCGGGGCTCAGGCGTGAGGAGGTGCCGAAGCGAGGTGCCGCTTCTCGCTCGCGGCCGGACCCGCGCTTGGCGGGTGTCGGGATGATGGGGCTGGCGCTAGCGCCGGTGAGGCTGCTCGGAAAGCGGACCCTGCTCGCTCCTTGGTGTCCTGGCACGAGTAGGGCTCGCAGGATCTGCCTCTTTGTGTAGCTTGTTCTGAACACTTTTTATATCGGGCAGGGTGGTCTCCATGTTTTCTTTCTTTCATTCTTCCTTTCTTTAGCGGAGGGAGGGGGGAGTGATGGCAAGGGGCTTGTTGGATGATTATAACCGCTACCACTTAGAAATAAGTTTCTTGGGGAAGGGCTGATACCGTACCCTTGATATCAGTGGGTGTGTCCATGTATTATTTTAATATGATATGCCTTTTATATAGTGCTTGTTTTCCTCCTCCCTCTCTCCCCGGCCTCCCCCCTCCCCCCCGCTTTGTTTCTGGAATTTGTTTCGCTTTTAAAGCACCAGCACAAACAAACAAACACACAAAAATGACTGGCAACAAGTTAAATCCCATTTGTGTCCCTCCCACCGAGCACGGACCATGCCTCGCTAAAGCCTGGGGCTTGTAGTTTTGCCTCGATAATAATTTGACCAAGAAAATGAAGTGGCTGCAGACAGACTCTCCCGGCATTGACAATGCGGAGAAGAAAAACGTAGAAAGATTTTTCCCGGGATGCATCCCCTTTTGTGTGTTTTCTCCTCTCCATCTTTTAGATGGGGCACTCGCACAGACGATCTCACACACTGAGCTTATGTTTCCTAGGAGTTTTTAGAAAGCAGTGTTTATTATAATCGAGCTATAAACGCCACCAAGTAATGAAATCATGCCGTAGCTACGGAAACTCCAACAAATAAGAAATTTCCATTTGTCTTCTAGCAGAATGTTGTAGAAGATGACATTACACTTTATTTTCACATTTATTTCAAAACACGAATGAAAAGGCAAAGGAAGGTCTCTCAAGTCGTTGTACACGTTGGAATTAATTAAACTATACTAGTAGTTATTTTATTATTGTTATTATTATTATTACTACTCTGCCTTTCATGGCGACTACAGGTAAATTTCTGTGGCTATAGTACAGAGGGAATCCGCAAAAGCAACAAGCGTGGTTCTCACTGAAGGTCGGTATCGTGTCCCGCTAAAGCTTCACTGAAAGCATCTCACAGTGAGCCACCCGCGCATTCCTGCGCCTTCCGTTAGTTTTTCCTTACACAATAATGGAGAAAACATTCGTGTTTGACTGTTCTTAAAAAAAATCTTTTTACCCAATCACACAGTTTGCAAACGATAGTTCAACTTTATCTGTTGTGGTGGGCACGTGTTTTGTCATATGAAATTAACTTGTGAAAGTCTTTGTATCATTTTTTGATTTGTGTTTGTCGACAAGGCAGATCATACCTCTCCGCGTTGATGGTTGATACAATTGCTAAATTAAAGCCATGCTTTCCGCTTTGGAAAACAACAACAAAACTCCAGCCCTCTGAGAGCTTATTCTCAGAGAAACAACCCGAGGAGCAGTAGAATAACTCACCGCAGTATTTTGTATGCTTTTACGGTCTCTGCATATACTTCTGCACCATTCTGCATCTCTGTTGTCTCTTCCTAAAGATAACCAAGTCACTCCTGGGCTTCTCACCTCTAATCTCCTACCTTAAAGAACATACGGACAGTGTATAGTGGCTCTAAATTCTTGGAAGAATGTAATTGGCGTGTGTTTTCCCCGTGTCTTTATTCTTCCATGCTAAATACTAACACCTGAACTGCTTGTCTTGATGTGTTTCTGTGTTTGAGCCCCAAGAAACTCCTCAAATCATTGCAATAAAGTAATCAATCCTTCCTATGCACACTGAAGGTTTTTTCCTTATTGCTTGTTCTGCTTCTCATTTCCAAGGACAGCGTGTTGAGGCAACGGTTTGACTTAGGCACTTCTCCGGACTTTCAGATTTTTAATCTAAAGCTTTCAGTATGTTGGGACTGAAATAATGATTTTCCACATTTCAAAAGGGACGAGGCTCTATTTATAAATGTTACAGAAGGTTTCGTTACTTCAGGATCAACAAAACAGGAATAGAACTGCAATTTTCAAGAAAATAGGATTTCAAAATATAGAAATAAAAAAGTAGTGGAAATGATGTATAATTCAATCAAATTACAGAAAATTGCTTTAAAATTCAGAACAGTAGCGATCCATTATGTCTCTGTTTTATTAGTGACAAGTACAATTACTCTAAAATAAAGAACAGTGGTGAATATATAATTGGCTGTAATCATGTTAGTGTTTGAATAAAAATGACGGGGACATTTAACACTTTGACAACAAAATGTTCAGAAACAACTTATTTATTCAAACAGTTTTTATTTGCATCCACGTGAAGGAGAAACACACTTTTGCTTACGATAAATCCAGGGGTTTTCACTTTCAATAAAAATATAACTAAAAATATATTAATTATTTTATTATCCAAAGCTTAATAAAGTCTCCTGAGTATGACTGTACTATTATTGATTACTCAGTACCCAAAGGACGCCATCTACAGGAAGAGGTCTCTAGGCTTAACGCCATTCTAATCAATGTTGATTAAAAAAAAAATAAATCCGAGTTAATATTCCTCTATAAAACCGGCTCCGATTTTACCCACAACACCGATCACAATATTTGCTTTGTAATTGCTTCTTGTGATTCGATTAGTTATAATTTGACACGATCTAGGAATCTGTTATAGGAGGCCTTTTCTGTGAGAAACGGCATTTAAAATAATTCATTGAACTCTCCGAAGCAGCAGTTTTTTTCCTTCTAAAGCTACTTTTTTTTTTTTTCTCCCTCCTCTCAGGATTGACTTGACCGTCTCTGAAAATGCAGAACAACCCATGAGATCCCTCCTTTCCACCAACCGTGTGGAGGATGCTTGCAGAACAGCCCTGAAAACAAAACAACTTAATTGAAGGCAATTCAATTTCAGTGCAACAATTGTGTTATGGAACACCTAACATTTCTTAATCTGTAACTAACTTATTTAATTTTGGATAGTTCAATAAATGTCAGCTATGCCAAGCATACTCCTATCTGCTCTTACAATACATCCTTTCCCCATGTCTTGGTACTTAAAGGTGCCATTTAGCCGTAGCCCAGCAAGGGCTCGGAAATCTATCGAAGTAAGAAAAGTGCCCTTTACTATTTTGACCATACAAACACAAATCCATGGGAATGGCATATGTCCGTGACGCGACTCCAACAGCCCAGTACAAACTACAGGCTACAGAAAATACGAAGAGAGCTAGAAGAAACTTCCAGGACTCCTCTGCCAGGCGGCTTTTAAAAATTATTATTTTCGGGTTTAACCCCGAACGAATTATTCTTCTTTTTTCTTTTTCTTTTTTTTTTTTTTTTCCTCTTTAGTTTTTATTTATTTTCCCTCCCCACGAATCTCCAGATTTCTGCTCCTGGTGTGTGTGTACGTGCTCACAGCGGGCTGGACCCCACAGGATGGGAGCGGGTCCCTCTTGCCTTGAGGAGAGCTCGGTCCGACCGCGCCTTCACTGCCGGCTCCCAAGGGTCCCTCCTGCCCAGGCGGGTTTCGCCAGCACTTATAAAATAAAGTAGCTCTGGTTTCTTTCTACTTCAGGCCAGTGATGTGAATGGGCTTTGAAAAATTCGGGAGGGCGGTAGGGGGGTGGTGTATAAACTATACAGCGAAGAGTCAAAAAGCAGAGGTGCGTTGGCACAAAGGCTGAGGAAAATGACCCACGGTGCAACCTCGATTTTACGTGTTATTTTGTAATCCGGGGATAAAAGCCTAGAAACTATTGTTATTTGTACTTCCACTGGAATCAGGCTCAAAGTTTATACCGAAGGTTCCCTTCTGTCTTTTCACTTCTGGGCATTGACCGTGAACGTTCCAAATCTAGAGACTGTGTCGTATAGCTGTTTTCAGACTTGAGGAAAGCTCAGGAGAGGAGGTTTCCTTCCCTGGGGCAAGCTGCTCCCGCAGGCGCCGCCGGGGCTCGGTGGGTCCCTCCCCCGCCGGGAGCCGAGGCGGGGGCGCCCCTCTGAACCGGGAGGTCTGTCATTTCTCGGGTGCCTCGTACCAAATCGCAGATGTCAGCCTTTCCCTACGTGTTCGGGCTGCTAATGCGGGCACTGCACACAACAGAAATGCTCGGCTTGGGAGCTTTTCCCAGGGCCAGCCGCAGACTTCGTGCTTCGCATGTGCCTCTGGCGGCACCGGAGCTCCACCGGAGCGGGGACCCCGGTGCTCGCAGTGGCCTTTACCGATGGGACCGTATACCCCGGGGGAGCCAAGCTCCCGCAGCTCTTTGGCCCCTGCAAACCGGCCGAAGCACAAACTCCGTACATCTCCACGGGACCGCGCTACCGAGGTTCCGGCTCGAACCTCCTGCGTGTCTTCCGCAGTGACCCTTTTATCCTTGAAACTCACACCGTAAAGCCCCTCACCCAGCAGACCACCGTATCGCTAACTGAGGCAGCCGCGGCCAGGGCCGCAGAAAGCCTTGCCGTCCCTGGCACTCCGAGGTTTCCCTCCGGGACCCGGTCCCCGCGGGGAAGGCGAGGGCCGTGTGCGGTGCGGCCGGGCAGGCCCGTGCGGAGCGGAGCGGAGCGGTGCCCGCTGGCCGGAGCGGCGGCGGCCGCGCTCGGAGGCTGCGGCGGGGAGGGAGCGAGATCCGAACGGCGCCGGCGACATCTAGTGGCCACGGGCCGCCAGCACCCGGCGCTGGGGACAACCAGAGCTGGGGACAGCCGGAGCTGGGGGACAGGCAGATCCAGGGGACGGGCAGAGCCGGGGACAACCAGAACCGGGGACAGCCAGAGCCGGGGACAGCCAGAGCCGGGGACAGTGGCCCTGCCCCCGCACCCCCGGCCCGTCCGCACCAGCCGCGCCGTCAGGCGTCAACCACCGCTTTGCTCCCCCTCAGACGCCCTCAAGTTCTCGGTGCAGTGTTGGTACCCGTTCAAAACGGGTCAGTTTTACAGTTACGTACACGAGACACTGAGAAAAGAATTATAAGCAATTTCGTCTCCCTCCTTTCGCCGCCAAAGGACCTCCATGAAAAAAAGCAGACGCGCAGGAGTGGCAGTTCCTGCCACCCTCACCCTGAGAGATGTCCCCGCTGGTAGGCACCGTCCCTGTGCGCACTGCTGGGGCACCTCTCAGACCTGTGAAGAAGAAGAGGGGAGAGAAAAAAAAACCAAACCAATATTGCGGAGACACCGCTGGCGAAAGGAGCCTTCACTATTTAAATCCTAGTGTCAGCTCTCATTAACAGCTCAAGTCATCTTTTCCCCGGGGCAGACCTTGTCTGGTCTATCGACTTAATGGAAAACAAAACACATGTTTGTATTCTATTACTGCAGTCTCGTTCCTTGCCGTACGGGGAGCAGGGACAGGCTTCTCCCGCTTCGCGACAAGCTTCCCGAAGCGACAAAGCTTTCCGCTCGTTCCTCCCTCCTGCCCTCCCAGAAAAAGACAAGGATTCCGACCTCCGTCTCCTGCCCTTCTTCATGAATAGGGACTGCAATGGCAGCCACAAGAAAAGGCTTTCGCTGAAGCCGCTGTGGCTAAAAAGAGCTCAAGAAAAATAGTTACTGGTATGTTCAGTAAAACTTAGCAAAGCACAATAGTCTCTGCGGGAAACTTTGGGGGTTATTTGTACATCAGGTGAAGTTCTGAGCTCGAATCCAGCTGCCAGCACCACAGCATCTCCCGGGGAGGCCGGCCGTGAGGAGACGGGCACACTAGGCAATAACAAGTGACAGACTGAGAGAGTTTTGAGACAACCCAAAACAAATAAACAAGCTGTCCCAATTCTTCCATTGGGAAGATGGCTTTGATAAGGAAGCAGGGAAAGTTTTGAAGAGCTGCAGACATTTTTGCAAATTTATTTTAACTGGTCTAAATAGTTGAAGTAAATTGGGTGGTTGTTGGCTTGTTTTGTTGGTGTTTTTTTTTTTTTTTTTCTTTTTTCTTCTGAGACTGCGCTACGGGGATGGTGAGAGTAAGAACTTGATAAAAGACAGGAATACGTTTCTCACCCAGAGAAAGCAGAAGAGGTCTGTAGAAGTGACGACCTGATTTGCATAAGGGAGAGGATTCTGGTGCAAGGAAAAGAAATTATTAATTTCATTCCATCCTGAGTGCTTTCGTTGAGGTACAGATCTGTGAGCAGTGCCAAGCACAGGGCACTTGAACCTGGCATGCGTAACCGATCGAAATTAGCTGTCCTAATGTTCACCTATTCCCTCTAAGAGCCATTTCCAGCCGATCTCCCCCCCTACCCTCAGCCCCACTTCGGGTCGCGCAGGAAGGGTGCGAATGTGAGTTTGCCCAGAGGCAGCACCGGTCCCGGGGCGCTCCTTGGGCAGCTGCGGGGTCCCAGCGGAGGGAGCCGGTTTCTGGGCCTGAGTCCCTCTCCCGCCTGGGGTGCTCCTGGCATCTCGGCATAGAGAGTAGGGCCCCCAACTCTGGCGCTTTTGAAACGTCGTTTGCTCTCAAGTGCTTGGCTGTAAATAAACGCCATGGCAGTGACAACACAGCCGTCCTGCAGTCAGAGCGGAGTCTGCCTCTGCACCTTTCCTGTGCAACACACGCCGTCAGCGTTTTAATTCCAGCTCCAAAGGGAACCTGCAATTATAAGCCCCCCTCGTCCCCTCCCGCTCACATTCTCTTGTCTGAAACATTCACTGAGGAAGGTTATTTGGATTGAGAGTAAAATCAAACAGGGAGGGGAGGAAGAAAAAAAAAACCAACAAAACCAACATAAACCCAACAACCCAGCAAACCCTTCCATTTGCTATTTACAAACCTCATTGTCATGCTTCACTCAAGCTGTCTGCCTAGCTTAGGGAAATAAATGTGACTGAACCAGAGACAAAGCCGATGCAGCTGTATTTGAATTTCTCAAACACTGTCAAACGTGCTCTTGTCTCATAATTCTCGGGGTTGTTGTTATTATTATGAACATCATACCTAATGTGAACATAGTGGGAAGAGAGCTGCTTGGCAGTGGAGAGATGTGGTTCCGATCGGGAATGCACAGAAATTTCTTTAGCAAAAAAAGATAAGGGCTAGTTTTCCCTCCTGCTTGGAAGCCTAGGCAGATAAATTAAGGAAAATTTGAGACCTATAATTTCCCGCCTTCTTTTTCCTTCTTCTTTTTTTTTTTTTTTTTTGTTGTTGTTGTTGTTGTTGTTGTTGTTGTTCCTTGTGTTTTCCCGATTCCCGCTGAGGCAGTTAGGTTTGACTCCCTAATTTCCCAGGTGATAACCCACTTCGGCAGCCCCGCACCACAGCGGCTGTGGGAAGGAGAACGAGAGGAAAAGGTGTCCGCTGGGAACCCCTCGGAGCCCTCATGTCAGCTTCCCTTTCCGGGGGCTCTCAGGAGCCCACCAGTGTGCTTGGTGTTAGCAGGGCTATCACCAAGTGGATCCTTGCCCTCGACTCCTTTGGAGGAAGCTAAAACACTCCGAGGCCGCCACAGGAGGTCTCTAAGGGATACCTGGGAGCATTCCCATGTGTCTCGCTTTGGATGTCCTGCATCCGACGGCAGTGAGCAAACACTGCCGGCCCCTTTCCCAGGCCTCGCCGCCCCAGCAGGCTGGCCAGAGCGGGGCTGCAGAGCTGTCGGGAATCCTGCCTGCCCCGGCAGTGGTCTCGGCGAGCAGGCTCCGAAGCAATGCCCCTCCACGTGTCGGGAGCGGAGGCAGCGCCGGCCCAGGCCAGGACGGAGCCCCGGCTCCTCGGCCGCAGCCCCGGCCCAGCCCTCGCGTCCCCGTCCTGCGGCACCCAGCGCCCGCCACGCCAAGCGGCGCCTGACCCCCGGCCTTTGTGGGACAGACCTCTCGACCCCAGGTGTAAGCTCTGTCCTCTCCATCCATCTCCAGCATCTCCCCAGCCCTTTTTTTATTTTATATTTTTTTAAATCAGCTTCTTCGTCGCCACACTCCTCAGACGGCCCTTCCGAGCTCTCTTGCGGGAAGAAGTCTCGTGTCACCTCTTCCCGGCAGGACCACCGCCTCCGAGCCGGGCCGCACTCTCCCCCTCACTCCCCAACTCCTTCGCTCCGTGCCCTCCGCGGTTTTCGTTGCACGGTGTCCTTCAGTGAGTGGAAGCAGAGAAATGAAAAGTACTGTGATCAATTATTGGTTTTAGACCATATTTATGGACGTGTAGAAGTAATAACAGTTATTTACTTTGTCGAAACGTTTATTTCGCGCTTGGTATATTTCCTTACAATCGGAGAACCGTCGTGGGAAAAATAAGCACAAATAAACTAATGCACGAAAAGTACGGTCTTAGCTAAAGGTGATCCTTCTCCTGTCTAATTTTCCCGGGTGCGTTTCTTCCTCCTGACATTAATTCAAACCAGAGAAAGGGCTATATAGATTAATCTCTAGCCCTCAAGTCAAGTAAGAAGCAAAATAATAATTTGCTTGTCTGCCCCTTCATAAATGAATACTTTTTTCCTCTTTTCTTCAAATCATGGATGAAGAACAATCAAAAACCAAAGCAGTCAGGAGGGCAGGAACCCTTTTGGGTCTCGAGGGTGTGGTCCGGGTACCCCTGCTCTCTCCCGGCTCCTGCGGACTTCCTTGTTCTTGCTCCCTGCCCGATTTGTCGGAGACCTCCTTCCCCTCTGGGAGCAGGGCTGATTTAACACCTCCTGACCAGGCTTTGTCCCTTTTGAAGCTTGATAGATTCTCTAATTTGTTAGTAGCACTTCGACTGCCCCAGCGCAAGGAGGGGAATGATGCCAGAGGCAGGGAAATAGACACCACTATGGGATTTCAGTCTTAGAAATAGCGCTTTCACATGCACGTGTTTAGTACATCGCTAACATCAGGGTGACCTCAGCGAGGAGGACAGGGAAGGGCTGGCGAGGGAAGAATTAAAAAAAGGTGCGGTTTTACTGTATACACCAAGGATTTCAAATAGAATAGTGCTTTATTCCAAGGTAACACTTCCCTGTTGAGGGCTCTTGGTCTTCCTTGAATTGCTTCAATTCTCATATTCCAGCTATTTATTTTATCACCAGCGACTGTGTGTGACAGTGCCCCAGGCTGGGTGACAAGTATAGCCACTGCAAACAAAAAACGATCCTGGTTGCCCGCAAACCAGGTTGTGTGACAGCTCAGTTTGCTCCTCTTACACAGGGCAGCCGCTGCCTCCATCCCCAGAACCTGGCCACGGCTCCTGCTGGTCTGCTCCGCATCGCGAGCAGGACTGGGAGCTCTCTGACCAGCAACCCACGCTTATGAAACCATCCCGTTCTCCACCCATTGCCACCCCTTCTATTTGCTCCACGGTTCAAACTGACACTTTTTATGGACCATGGCACCTTGCTGTGGGATCTGCCAGGGCAAGAGCCAGAAATTCTGGAGAGAGCAGGGCACCTCACCAATACTTACAGGTGTCAATTTGGAAATGTGTTTTTTGTTTCAGCCTCTGTGACATGTGCAGTCTCCAGTCTGTTGTCTCCTTTGGTGACAGCAACATGCTGCCCTTTTTCCTAGATACCTAGTCTTTGTGCAGTGCCCATAAACAGTATATTAGGCAGTATTAGCTGGAATCAGAGCCTTCAAGATCTTCCAGTTCTGTTGTTGGGGCTGTCCCTAGATAAGCCAGCACCGAGAGATACTGCCACTGCTCTTCAGGACCATTGCCTTGTGCCCTGGCCCAGAAGTACAGGCAATGGGGACAAAGATGAAACTCAGCACTCAGCTGGACCACTGTCCCAGCTCTGCAGATCCCTCGATGCAGCACAGCCCTCCCTCCTGCAGCACAGTCTGCTCAGGACTCCAGCATCTAACATTCCCAAGAAAACCTATAGGGCTGATGTTGCACAGACTGCTTGGTTTCTGACCCTGCTCTTCAGTCCACATTTTCAAGCCCCTGCTCTGCCAGCAGCTCCAGCTGAGAGTTCCTCTGTTCTCTCAGGTACCTTTATGTTTATGTCCCTTCTGATAGAAGGGACATGAACAAAAGAGGAGGACATTTGGTGTTTGGGCCCACAGTTCTGGCACTGCTTTGGCGCAGTGTTACTGCTTGAGGAACTCTACCTCCAAGCACAGTACACTTCCCACTTAGATAAGGTTCTTCCAGTTTGTGAGCCAGTTAGTTCTCTTGGTAGCTGCCTGAGATTATAGCCCTGTCTTTCAGACAAAGTAGGGCAGGTAAATTAAAACTTTATAACCACAAATTACTAAAATTTTTTCCTCAAGTGAACTATATTTTAGTTGATTTAGACAGACCACATTGGGTAATAAAATAACATCTGTAACCTACCAGGAAGTTTTCAACATATAAAAAAATGGCAATCGTATTTAATCTCTGGGAAAAATAATTGTTTGCCCTTGACATATGCTTTGCATTCTTGAAGTATATCTTTTGAGACATAATGTAAATTTTAAAATCTCATATATGCACCTTTACAATAGTAATGGCTTTCCACAAGCTCTGTGGGAGGTGACATTTCAGCAAGATACTTCCCCTTGACTTTGTTTATTCCAGCAGTTTAAATTCTACCTCTGGTGATAGCTGTTAACTTGGCAATGTGAAAAGTGCTACATGATGTGTACTGTGCTCAGTCAGCTCATCAGAAGCTTACCAATTAGGACTGTGGAGCCCATTCTTCTTGCCACAGCATGCCACCCACCATGCATAACCGGGACAGCTGATCTTCACATGTGCATAAAATCTGAAAGTATGCACACATTTACTCAGAAGCCATGCAAAGCAGGCACAATAAGTCTGCTGCTTCTTAGAAGCCTTTTTATTTCCTGCAATAGCTCATGCACAAGCAGTTGTTGATAATTTCTTGCTCCCTGCCTGCCTTGGAAATGTCAAAAAGGGGAGCTTTCGAATGCCACCCTACAAGAGGACAAGCTTTGTACATGT
This sequence comes from Poecile atricapillus, assembly GCF_030490865.1. Taxonomy (NCBI): domain Eukaryota; kingdom Metazoa; phylum Chordata; class Aves; order Passeriformes; family Paridae; genus Poecile; species Poecile atricapillus. Next base: position 153,533,141 of record NC_081249.1, on the reverse strand, counting down.
CAGGCATTCAGGACACCTGCATTGGGACCACACCTTGAGAACAGCTGTCAAATAAGAAGCTGTAGCTATCAGGATTATTTGTCTCTCCCAGGGCTTGGTCTCCACCCACATCTTTGAGGAGCTTGGGAGACAGTGGGAAGCAAGATTGTGGACTCAATTAAATAATTGAAATATGCTGGAATGGCCCACAAATTGGGCATTTAAGCATTATGAAATGAAGAACTTTGTTAACAAAAGCTGTTGTAAGCTTGTTTCTGCAGTATGAAATCTGATCTTTGTTTAAGGTCTCTTAATGACATCAGTGAGGCAAGATTTAATTCTAGACAGATGCTATTTGTCAAGCATATAGGGAGTGTTTGAACTTCAAAAATAATGCTACCTTTGAGCATTCATTTTTGTTTGGAATATCCAACTGAACATACAAAGTCCAGATTGGGCTTTTTTGTTAAATTGTGATTTGCACTTATCCAAAGATATTATTTTCTTTATTTTGAAGCAACTATTTTCAAAGACATTTAGTGCCAGACTCTGTCACCTTTGACTGTAGTTTCTTTTGCATCAGCTAAAATAGAAGTAGCTCTGTTCAAGTAAGCAGAGTAACACTACTGAAAAAACAGAATAAATAATCAGAGAATCAAGCCCTTTGAATAGCAAATGACTCCATAAATAGTCCCATTGATTTCAGCAGTATTTTATGGCATAAGTAGCTACATTAGTGGATGCAGCATACAAGACCCTTTGGGCTTGGGCAGAGAAAAAGATTCCCCAAATTATAACTATTTTAAAAAAATATTCCATAGCACATCAGTCACTTGACATGTTACTAGCTTATTGTATGACTTACCAAAGACAGAATCAAGTGAGTTGATGATAAGGATGATTCCTCTGTTAGCTGCTATGACATGAAAGTTGTGTCCCTTATTTACAGAAAAGAGAAAGCAAATAAAGACACACCAGGGAAATGCTTTCCATTACCCTCAAAGAAACGCTTCTTTAAGTCAGAAAGAACATTTTAGTAAATGGAGTTGCCCCTTTCTGGGTACTGTTTATGGACAGTATCAAAATGTAAGAATGTCATGACATGGTGTCTCCTGGCTCTATTGCTTTGGATGATGGCAAAATTATTTTGCTTGCTTTTCCTTGAAATATGACAAAAAAATACGTGAAGTCCAAACATGCTGTCTTAATTATGTTTCTTTGGCTAAACACATTTCTTAAACACAGAGAGGTGTTCTCTGGAAATGTTTTGCGGCATCTTTAAGTCTGAATATGAGAACTATGTCTGGATCCAGAGAGCAGTGAAACACCTACCCAGCTTAAAGACTTCAGGAGCCAACAAAACTGTTCCTGGGATCTGACTGCTGTGCTGTGGACCCATATCTGAAAGTGACTTTGGGTGGTTTAACTCCACATGGAGAGTTGGAACATGATGCACAGGAACGGGGGGAGAAGCCACGATGATTGGGGAATATAACTGCCTGACTAGAAATGGCATCAGATCCCCCATACCCTCCTGCCAGTACTGAACTTGGAGTCATCATTCTTGGGGAAGCAGGTGATGTATTCCAAGTATTCAATAAAGAACTCTGCACCCACGTACACGGTACTGCTGAAAACTTTTGTAATTACAGTAATTTTAATGAAACCGCATCAGCTTTGCCCTTGCCTTCCTCTCATTGCTTTTCTTTGTACTCTCTTCTTGTCATATCACAGAGTAACTGTAAAAAATGTTTTGTCCAAATACAAACTCCCTGTTCTGAGTGCCACTCTGCTAACAGCAGGAACAGTATTTCAAATAAGATGCTGGGCATTTGCCTCTATGAATAGCTTCTTCTTTGCACATGCTAGATTGTGAAAAGCAGATATGTATCTTTTGAGTGCACATTTTTCATTAAGAACCTCTAAAGCACAAAAGGAAGGGGTCACAAAAGGTGAAAAAAAAGATATCTTTGGCTTTATCACAAACAGTTCTCTGCTGTGTTTCCTCAGTTATGACCAAGCTGTGGCTATTTTCTATTGAGCGTGGAGCATTCTTATTCCTGGAAAATTTTTAAGGGAAGTACTTTGAATAAGATTCTACAGTGCTGATTTTTCAATGCTATCTGACAGTAGTCTTCCATTTCTTCTCTTTCCATATAACAGTGAAGTGACACAAAATGGATAAAAATTTTCCTCTCTGTCAGGTAAGGACAAGGTTGTGTACCACCCCATACCTGTGCTGCCCATGCTGTTATCCCATGGCTGAAGGGTAGGAGGCCTGCCTATATCCCCAGTTTTGGAGAAAAGATCCTGTTTGGTGCTGACAGTACACCTTGCAAATGAAGCTGGAGGAGGTTAGATGGAGGCTGGCCCCCTACAGTTGACGTCTGTAACCTTTTGAGTTAGGAATACTGTTTTGGTGGTATGGGCTCTGAATGAATTATTGATACGCTTGAAATAGAGAGGACAAAGAGAAGCTAATGAGACATTTGTGAAGCCATACAACAGTGAACGATTCCTAAGAATGGATTTCTCACCACCTCACCACAAGCTGGAGGGATATTTGGTACTGAATGCAATTCTGATCCCTAGTCTCATAAAACCTCAACTACTTGCTTTTTATAAAGTGGCACTCTAATATTAAAAGAAAATTTCTAGGTTATTAATAAAAATCTACCCAAACTCTCAGAAAACATAAATGAAAATTCAGATTAGACTGTTTTCTAAAAATCACTTGTTTCTAAGCAATCTCTTCATATTTAGAGGGGAAAGGGAAAATATTCAGGTTTTTTTTTTTGGTATGATTTTTCCCCATACTTATCCTGAATAGTAAAAAAAAATCTCAAAAAGATCTCTTGAAATATTTCCTTTATTGAGTGATTGTGTTATGTCACTCTGTTTAAAAAAGGTCAATATCTAGTATGAATTAGTGAGGGATTTTAAGGGGTCTTGTCCCTAAATTTTTTTTCATCTTTATTTTCTGGACTGAAAAAATCTTTCCCTTTCCCTTTCCCTTTCCCTTTCCCTTTCCCTTTCCCTTTCCCTTTCCCTTTCCCTTTCCCTTTCCCTTTCCCTTTCCCTTTCCCTTTCCCTTTCCCTTTCCCTTTCCCTTTCCCTTTCCCTTTCCCTTTCCCTTTCCCTTTCCCTTTCCCTTTCCCTTTCCCTTTCCCTTTCCCTTTCCCTTTCCCTTTCCCTTTCCCTTTCCCTTTCCCTTTCCCTTTCCCTTTCCCTTTCCCTTTCCCTTTCCCTTTCCCTTTCCCTGTTTCACTCTCCCTCTCCTTCTCCCTCTTCTTCTTTCCCTTCCTTTCTTTCTTTTTTTTCCCCCTCTTCATTCCCTTTTTCTTTCAAACCAGCTGACAAAACGACTAGCCAAACAAATTCTAATTTTTTTAGTTCTGCTCTGAGATAAATTTACTAGGCAAGACAGTACCATTCAGAAGCCCAGCAGCCCAGTGTTCTCTAGTGACTCACAAACCTACCTCTGCAATATCAGCGCAACTTGATCTCACTGCATCGGTAACGGTGTCCGGTTTCACCAGCTTGACAGTGGTGGCATGAGAAGGAGTGAAAATTGACAGCAAGTTGACAGATACTACTGGGACTACTCCTCTGGGCTCCATCACACAGTCATTTTATCCTTATGCCACTTAAAAAAAACCCTAAAAAACGAACAAGTATGCCACCAGAGTAGCTAATAGAGAACTGATTTAACAGTAGTGGGTGCTTTTAGGTGTTATGAATGAGGTTTTCCTTTTCATCCCTCGGGATTATCCTTATATATGGATGGAGACAAAAAAGAAGATGGGTGAAAACAAAATCAGATGGAAAGAGGAAAATATTTGTTTCTTTCACATGTTTGCATTGTGCTGAGTGTAGCAGGGTGCTGAGATGGGCTCCTCAGATGCTATCACTGTAACTGCAATATCATGTAGCTCTATGCCTCGTCAGGCTCCTCTGCCAAGTTCTATAATGTGATCACTTAGTTGGCTGTGTACAATCTTCACAATCTAAAAGGAAAATGCATTGTCTTTTAGATACTGAGATTATTTTCTGTTCCTGTTGGTGTTCAAAATTCATTGTAATGAGGAGTCATTTTATTGTTGTGGTTCCTTGGTTGTGTTTTGGTTTCTGCTGTCTTAATAGAAACAGTGAAACAAATGATTCTGAGAACAGCAGAGCTAATGAAGTCATGTTTGGAGGATTTGTATTTGACGACCTTATATCCCTTCCTTTGTCCCACCACAGCAGCTTTGACCATTTATACTGAGGCTTATGCCCAGCTCCATTAGACTTCCCCCTTTCCAGTCTGCTCAGCTGCCTTTCAAGTCTGCAGATATCAGCTGTGCAGAGGACATTATATGCTCTCAGTAGCTCAGAGCTACTTTTGCACTGACATGCTGGCAGAATACTTGCTGACTGGGTAGCAAGAGGTCAATCAAAAAAGGTAACTGCTGAGCTGTCACTGATGTTTTATTCCTAGTGGGACAGCAATCTGGCTCTGTGTCCTCTATCTAGACATCAATTTAAATGAAACTTGTGAGATTTCTCTTTAAGGCTTTGACCTCGTTCTTATCGTTCTCTGAATTTGGCCAGGAGTTTTGGAGGTTATGAGGAGTACAAGGACAGACAGACAATGTACCTCAAGTATATCAATAATACAATATTTATAAGGGCTAATTAAAAATAAAAAGTTAAATTTCCAAACCAAATTCTCTCTCAGAAATAACAAAAATAGCTAAAAAATGAAATAGCTTTAACATTATTGTGGCTTGTATTACTAATTCATATAGAAACTTTGAATATTTCACTAAGAAAGAGTTTTGATAGATTTTGAGTGAGAGAAAAACATCTTTTAAAGGCATGATAACAAGATATGCTAGTTATGAGTCCATCTAGGCTGAGAAAAGTATATTTGAATCGTGGCACTGACACTGAAATGCTTTTTTTATTTTAAATTTTCATCTGGCTCAGAACCCTTACACTCTTGTTGTGTGGTTTTGACTATCTGTTAGAGCATTCAAGCTGTATCATAAATAGCAGTATTGAAAACATATGCCACAGGGGAAAGAAATATGTAATAAAACCAGCTGTCATTATATGATAATGAATTTCTCTCACTACTGAGCTGGATAAGTGCTTTTCATAGGGAAACAAGTGGCAAATTCAGAAAAGAAAAATGTGTGTAAAACTTTCAAGTTTTTAAGCCAGCCCTAGAAGATATAATTCACTTTTATCAATGGGAAAAATAATCTGGGACTAATTTTGAAGCTGAAAACATCTAGTTTATTAAACTGTGAGTAATAACAGCATGGTAACAGTTTTCACATATGTAGGAGAGAAGTCATTTTAAGGCACTGGTATTAGGGTACATAGTCATAAGAAAGAAGAAATAAATCACAGAAAAAAAAATTCAAGTATTTAAACACTCCTAAAGGCTAGAATTTATTAGACAGAAAAGTAACTTGAAGTCAGTAAAGATTTCCTTATCTGGAAGAAGTGAAAAGCTTTGGCTGCATTATCAAATATATATAATGAGAAATATCCTAGCTTTGGAGTGAGAATTGTCTCAAGAGTTAGATTGTCTCATTGTTCATTCATGGTTTTAATTTCTATGATTCTATGACTGAATCACACATTGAGGTCCCTTTCCTCTCCTGGAGCTAGCTAGCAGATAAAATAAGCATGTATATCATGGCAAATAAGCAGTCAGGTTAGCGTTTGCTTAGCATGGACACAGAGTATTTTTGCTATTGGGACAACAGTCTGTAAATTTCTTTCAAATTCTCTATTTAAAGTAGGTTGAACTCCAGCTGGTGACTATTATGTTCTTTCTGTGGTGTTATTATCTCCAAGGGAATACTGCAAGAACACAACTACTTCAGGAATCTTTCCTTAAGGACAAAGTTCATACACATGCTGCCTCCCACCTACACACCCACCCACCTTGTATATGTATAGATATCTCCTTTAATGAAGAATTGTAATTATAGATCATATTTTAGCATAACTGAAAGCAAATAATTTCTCTTTGGAAAGATATGGGCTCGCTCAGTTGCAGGATGTAGGAACAAAATCAGTAAGAATAAAGCTGCAGATTCTAAATGTGCAATATATTAAATAAATCCACATGACTAAACTTGCTTGATTCAGAGATGTTTTCAAGATGCATGAAGAAGAGTGTCAGTTCACAACAGGAAGAACAAGATTTTTGAATCAGATGTAGTCTAACTCAGTAAGTGAGTAAGCTTGTAGGGTCTTACTGAGCTTATAAAAGCAAAATAACATATTTGCACTGTCAGAGAATTCACTGAAAAATACGCTCATATAAACAGGTAGGATGCAAATGTAGCTTTCATCTGGGATTACAACTTGAAGGTTGCTTGGCATAGTGTCATATAAGTAGTTGCAGAAAAGCTTCTGGTTTCATTGCTGTCATTAGAATTTGTCATTGTCTTAGAGAGCACAGTCTCATTGGTAGTTCTTAGAAATTTTCTGAAATCCACCAATACATTTTTTTTTTAAAATTGTGTTTTGGCCTCTGACATTTAAGGCATTAAGGAAAACTAGTAGGTTTGATCAAGCACAGGCCTCCTTCTGAGTGCTGCAGGCAACCAAAACAGGCCAGGATTAAACTTCCTCAAACAGACTCTCTAGGTCCTGAAAGACCCAGGTGGGCTGATGTGAAGGGAGGGTAAAATCTTTTCCTTTCAAGTGTTCTAGGCTGCTGCACTGGGAGTTTTGGGAGATACAGGCCCATCCAGGAATTCCTACATAATGCCTAGTGGAAGACCTTTTACTGAGACAAAGCTCCAGCTGTTTTCTGACAGACCCTTGCCAATCAGTCACAGCACAGACTGTTAGTATAAACACTGCCCAGCATTGCTCATCTCAGGTATGGTTCTTCCAGAGGAGACTTGGCATAATTTACAGCAACCCCAAGGCACCATTAACGTCTGCTGAAACACAGAATTCTGCCAAACTGGGAAAACAGAGATTCCCAGGTCTCCGTATTCAATTTGGAGAGCTGTTCCTTATTGAATGTTTTGTTTTTCCAGCTCAAATAAGGGTAAATCAACATTTTCAAATAACACATATATGTACCCGTTTTATTAGAATTTGTCTCTCTCACATTTTTACAAAGGCCCACGAAAATCAAATCAAGATAATAGCAGAAATAATTGACCAAAGACTAACAGTTTCTTTAATCAAGGGAACATGATGATTAAATCAAAAGCTTTAGATCTGTGGATATCATCAATGGGCTTTTGACTATTAATAACAATATGTCATCAGTGAATTTTAAAAATGTATTTTTTGGAGGGTGAAATGTCTACATCTAGATGGCAAAAGGTTAGAACAGTACTATTTGTAATTAAATCAATTAACAGTGCTGTTGACAGTTTTTCGAGTGATTTAGATTAAAATATATCACTGAAGTACAGCAATAGTTACAATGAGAAAAGCTCAAATCCTACAATTTCTTAACATCAGGTATGCTTTCCCTGGAGCCTTTAATCCTTAATAGGATCCAAACAGTATTCTTTAATAATTAGTATTAATAATAACAACACTACAACAGCAGCAACAACAACAACAACAATAGAAACAAGAACAGCAAAAGGTCTCCAAAGAATGGCTTGCTTTTTCTTCAGAAACCTTGGCAGAAATATTCAACAGCAGTGAAGCTTTCAAGACACCACTGCTCCCTGTTGTGCTGCAGCCACAGGGAGGATGAGCTTCTTCTATTCCCTTTGTGCACAACAAAGCTCTTTGGTACAAGAGCACATTCAGGCCTGCAGGGATTTGCTAGCCTGGGGAAGCAACAGCAAGAATATGCCAGGTGTTACCATGGTCTGCGGCAGTGGGGAGCTCTCCAAAACCAAGGTACACCCGTGCACCAACCACCATTGCTTGCACAGTGCAGACATACTTTGCATGTATTAGTCCACTAGAAGGTCTAGTGAAAGACTATCCATACATCCCTAAAGATACAGGGGAAGGTATGAGTCTTCTCTCTCCCGAGCCTGCCGGGAAGGAAGATTACAATTTTTTATGGCAATATTTAGCGGTACCAGCTCAGAAATACTTCCTTTTCTTTCTCCTCTTCCTTCAGCCACTAAGTTACAGTTTCCAAGGGAAAAGTTTTTTTATAGACAGCTATGTCTTACTGTTTTTTCTGTCCTATGTATTGGCCAAACAAATATCCTATGAAAAACAGATGTGATTTTCTAACTAATGAAAATATCAAAATGACCGCAGGGAAACCTGGTGAGGTGTTTACTCCCCTCAGTTCTCACAATGTATTACTACTGTATGTGGTTACAAATTTGGTGTTCCTCAGATTGTCTCATTAAAATAGATATTTTGTATTAATTTATTACCTCAGTGTACATTTCATGACATCTCTGTAGAAAACGGCATGAAGCTGTTTGGTATCATATTGTTTTTGATGGACACATTCATCAAGAGGACAGTGGCACAAGAGACACTTCCATTGCCTGCCTTTGGAAGGTCTGCAGGGACAGTATGAGCAACCACTGAGACTGGAAAACAAGGATGGTCCAGGTACTGTGGCCTGGAACCGGTCACTTTCTTGGACAGAAATATTTTGGCTACTACCCATGTAAATCCCATACAGTGGGGCAGAGCTGTGAGAGGGGTGAAAGGTATCATGGCTGGCTGCAGAAGGTCCTGGAAGCTTGTTAAACTGAATATAATCTATCACCCAGTGCTTTGGAGCTCTTACTCACAAATAGGCAGGGGTCAGCAATTTTATGATACAAACAAAGCACAATAAGGTATGGCTAATGTATTGAATTAATAAATGTGAGATCTTTGTACATGCATATTTTAATTGTAAGTCCTTTTAATGCAACTGCAGTATTTTAGTTTTTTTAAAGAAAGTATTTTTCAAGTATTTGATCCCTTTTCTAGTAGAATTTTTCATTGTCATTTCATAAGTGCTCATATACTATCAAACTTTTTTCCTGTTCTGAACACCTTTGGTGTATCTTTTTCTCTACCTTTTATAGAACCATTTCTTCTAATATCAACAGCTCTTATATACTATACTACTTCCTGACTGCAGCTCATTTGTTGAAATTTCTAGTAGATTTTCTAGAATATACTGATAATTTTAACCTTTTTTTTTTTTAATATGAAGGGTTGCTAGCTTATCACAAATTGTCATAAATTCAAGAGTACAATGTGCTGTAGTAGGAAAGTTGAAAGTATCCAATATGTACTCTTCTTTCATTTTTCTGATCATCTCTATTTAATACTGTTAGCACTTTCTCAGAACAGAAAGTGGTCCATTTAGAAATGATTGGATCATCTGTTTTGTCCTCAACAAAATGATATTCATTCACCCATTAATAGTCCCTTGTTTCCTATGCAGATCTCACCAAGAAAGAACTTTTTCTACTTAGAAATCCCCTCTAAAACTCCCAGAATAATGTGAAATAAACAAGTGCAATTAAATATTTCTTAATGTAAAATGTTACAGATTTTTGATAACATCAGAATTTTAAAAAAAGGGAGGAAAGGAGCAATTAAAAAATTGTCAGTTGATTAAATTACTACAGCTACTTTCTTGGGAAAAAGATACGTTTTTTCAGGTTATAGCTCTACCCAAGACTGTCTAATACAGACCAATAATGTTGACATATTTTATTTTGAGGCATATTTTTGCTCTCTTCATTCATTCATTTGCAAGATCTATTTTTTCAGAACAGGAAAATTAACTCTCTAAACAAAGCAGACTTCTTCCAAGCTCTGGAAGGAAATAGAAGTTATATATTTTTTTAATCTGAAAAATATTAAAAATCAACTTCTGTAAAATTTGAAAGGGGGTAGTGTGTCTTGGTGTTCTTTAGGTGAAAGAAGAGCTACAGTTGAACTTTGCTGAAGGGTCATTTAGAGATGGATCATTTTCCCTTCTGTTCTTGCTGGTGCTTCTCAGTGAGGAAGCCAACTCCCTGTCCAAAGCTTGTTTTCCTATTCTGTATAATGTCATGGTTTAAGTGATTTTAATTTTTGGAAATATGAAATACAAATGTTCCTCATGCTATATCTTTTTATTAATGCATATAGTTGCTAAAGTCAGGAATGGACACTTTCTTATTTGTAACTTTTGTGCTAGTGTTTGTGTATGAGGCAAATGGGCTAAGATGTAAAATATTTATCCTGTTGATTTTAAAATGTTAGCATGATCAAGAAGTCTTTTCCAAAATTATGAATCATGACATATAATTAAAATTTCTTGCAATAATGAAGTACAATTATTTGTGATGTGGTATATCTATCCATATAAAGGAAATAATTGGATTTACTCTTAATTATATTTTTCTCTTATTTTCCATAAAATACACTTTAAAATTGTTTCAAGACTTTTTCTTATCAAATGAAGCTTGAAAATTATTGTTCCAAAGAAAGATTCAAAAAAAGAAAAAGATATCTTGTGTAATGTGAGGACTTCAGGTGCAATGGAGTTTAGGAATAATGGTGGATTATCTGACACTCACAGGAAAGTTGTACATGGTAATACCAGTTGAATCACTATTTTATTCTGTTTTCCCACATTTTAAACACCTAACAATGTTCTGCCAGAGACTTTCGACCTAGTCATTCCTAGCCTTTTTGGAACTGGAAACTAGCTTCAGAATTTTGTCATAGCTGTATCCCCTGCTTAAAAATGTATTTTTTTTATTAACTCCTTTGAAAAGCTTTTGCACTTCCTGTTTTCCAGTGGGAAATATTGGAAGGTTCAGTTTGTTTGTTATTCAGCAGTAAGTTTATTTTTCAGCACCTGGCTTTTAGTTTTCTGTTCCAGATATTTGCAGACCTTAACTGTATCTACCCATGGTTCCCTTGCAGTTTGGCTTTCCTAGGTTTTTGATATAATTCTGCTTAGTCCGTGAGTGTCTTAGCATGTAGGTTCACTACTACTGAGGACAGGGAATATTTCTGAAAAGTAGGATGGCAAAAATGAGTCTACATATACCTGGCCAATTAAACACTGGTCCTAAGACAGCTGTGTAAGGATTATACTTCCTACTCTTGCTCTGAAAGTTTACCAACCCTTTAATAAAACTGCTTTGTGCCTTTGGAGATTTTTGCAATCCTGCTAGAAGGTTGCCTCCCTTACTAAACTGATGATGTTCCCAGTAGCTGCTAGATGTCACACTACTCATTCCCTGCATATGGCTGCCTGCCTCATCTTTGTGTCTTGCTACAAGAGCAAGACCAGTGCATCTCATCTAAGAGAAAGTCTCTTTAGCACAGGCAGAATAAAGGAGCATGGCTGTGACTACCTGACACCACAGATACCTCATGTATTGGTTCTGCATGGCCTGGCTTTTTGGTAGCCGGGGAGGCACAGAGGTGGATCCTGTGAGAAACTGCCAGAAGCTCCCACATGTCCAGCAGAGCCAATCCCTGATGGCTCCAAAGATGGACACGCCGCTGGCCAAGGCTGTGACAATTAGAAATAGTGGCAGCACCTCTGTGATAATGCACTTAAGAAGAAATCAAAACAAAGGTTGCACAGGGAAGAGCAGGAGTGACAGTATGTGAGCAGAACAACATGTAGACACCAAGGTCAGTGCAGAAGGAGGGACAGGAGGTGCTCCAGGTGCCAGAGCCGAGATTCCTCTGCAGTCTGTGGTGAGGACCACGGTGAAGCAGCCGTGTCCTGCTGCCCCTGGGAATCCACAGGGGATGCAGAGATCCACCCACAGCCTGTGGAGGAGGAGGCCCATGCTGGAGCGGGTAGATATTTGGGAGGAAGCTGTTATCCCATGGGAGATCTGTGGAGAAAAGGGCCCTGCTTCCACGCTGGAGCAGCCTGTCCTTGGAGAACTACACCCCATGAAAGAGTGAGCCATGCTGCAGCAGTTTTGGGAAGATTCCTGCCCATGGGATGGACTCACACTGCAGCAGTTCACACAGAGCTCTTGCTCATGAGATGGACTCACATCAGAGAAGATCACAGAAAACTGTCTCCTGTGGGAGGGAACCCACAGTGCAGCAGGGGAATGACTCCTCCTCCCCCTGAGCAGCAGGAGAGGCCTCGAGTGAGGAACTGACCAAAAACCCCAATCCCTGCCTCCATGAGCTGCTGGGACAAGAGCTACAGCTGGGAAGGAGGGAGGCATAGGGGAAGGTCTTTATAAGGGCTTATTTTGTTTCTAGTTATCCTGTTCTGGTTTCTTTAACAATAAATTTATATCTGTAAGTGAAGCCTGTTTTTCCCTTGATGGTATTTAGTGAGTGATCTCTCATAGTCCTTACATCAACTCATGAGCCCTTTGTTAAATTTTGTCTGCTCTGTCCAGCTGCAGAGAAGAGTGAGTGAGTGAGTGGCTTTTGTGGGTGCCTGGCATCCTGACAGGGTCAACCCATGACTCCCCAGTAGGAATATTCTCCTGGTGGTACTTTTTGCAGCATAATCTATGTCAGTCATGCCTCATAGGGATGACTCCCCCCAAATCAGGAAGAATTAAATACTCAAAGATGGTTTAAACTTCGAATTTCACATAAACATTAATCTGCCTGTGGCCTTGGAGTGCTCTGGCTACAGTTTGGCCGGGTGGCAGGGTCTGTATTCAAGAGAAACAGAGCAAATCTGTGTAGAACTGGAAACACTTTTGTAAGTCTTATTCACTGCAGATGAGATTGTTATACAGGAATGAGTAATTTTTAGCTAAGTGTATTAGGCCTCCCAAGTGATTTGCATGTATAATCAAATGAAAAGACCTCTGAAATATTGAAACTCTAGATGAGAAAAGTGAAATTCTATTAAGAAAGAACCTCTGCATTTATAACACATTCAGAGAACATATCAGAGTATAAATTTAATGCTATACAGCAATGCTCATCTTACTTTAAAGGTAATTATATAGAAAAAGGGGCATTTAAAATGTATAAGTAGAGGCTTTTTTTTTTCACTCATACAGCATATAATTAACAAAGTTCTTTAAACCTATTCATAAAAGAAAGTAATAAAGCACTTGTAAATAATGGCAGTCTTATATTCTTTACAGTTAAATATCAATAATCAGAATGTCTTTTTTATACCTGGTTGTAAAACTACATTTTTGACATATTAAGTAGAAGCAGGTATTACTAGTGTGACATTTCAATTTTCTAGAGATTTAGACATATTCATATGAAAAGGTTACAAAATGAAGAACTATAGCTATAGAAAGCTGGAATGCTTGCAAATTAAATCAATACTCTGCCTGCAAAACACAAAGCTATAACAGAAAAGTGAAGTTGCAGAACATTTCACGGTAGAATTAAAAGGTGTAGGTGTTGAGACCTTAAAATACTAAGCCGTAGGTGCAGAAAAAGAGAACAAGAGAACTACAGAGGAAAGTACCAAAGCTTGTAGTATTGTACAGATCAATTAATAATTATTTGTTTTGCAGCAATTTCTGAATCCTTAGAAGATACCTTTGAAAAACAAATCCAGATTTCTCCAATGGTCGTGTGCTACACAGTGTTTTAGAGGCAAACACGTTTAGGAAATAAGGGGGAATGGGAAAATACAGAGTTAAAAAACATATGAAGAAAATACAATAGAGGAAAACAGATTAGATAATGAGTGATTGTGGGTTGATTTTGGGTTGATTTTGTTTCTTTTTTCTTCTTCTTCACCTCAGTCTTTTGGAGTCTTTATTGCAGAGCAGATCTCTGCTCTGTCACATGCCATCTTGAATAGCAAGAATGCAGGGTGCTCCCGATAGATTATTCTTGTGTTTGACCTTGTAGGGGTGTACAGATGGCTACAAAAAAGCCCTACCATAGCATTAGGGACTGGACTAGGTTGAATACTACACAGTAGTATTCTCTACATCTGAAACTCAGATGAAATTAGTTAGGGTTAACTTTTTTCCCCTCTGATCTGACTGCATCTAAATTTCAATGTTTAGGAACATCTCAGATTTTTTCCATGTTTACTGCTGTCCATGGAAAGACAGGGTACTTTACCAGTTTACAGTAAGGAGTGAGGAAAAGAAAATAAATTCTTTGCTGAAATTAAGCTCCAGTTGCCATTGCTACAATTCATACACTGTGCCTTTAGAATCACAGTTTATGTTGCACCTAACCTTGGATATTCAGACTATTCAGGTTAGTTTTCCACAAAGTAAGTTGAATATCTAAATTCATATTAAATTGTTGTGGTTTAACCACCGGTGTCAAGCAAGTCCCAGGGAGCTCTTGCTCAACCCAGCACCAGTGGGGCAGGGAATAGAAATGAGCAAACTTATGGGTTGAGATAAAGATGGTTTTATAGGTAAAGTAAAAGCTGTGCATACAAGCAAAACAGAACAAAGAATTAAGTCACTGCTTCTCAAATGCACTCCGGCATTCATCCATCCTCAGGAAAGCAGGGCTTTCTCATGTGTAACTGTTATCTGGGAACAAAAATGCCACCACTCTAAATTTTCCCACCTTTCTTCTTCTTCCCCCAGCTTTATGTGCTCAGCATGGTGTCACATGGCATGGGATATCCCTGTGGTCAGCTGGGGGCAGCTGTCTGGCTGTGTCTCCTCTCAATGTCTTGAGCACCCCAGCCTGCTCATTGGCAGGGTAGTATGAGAAGTAGAAAAGGCCTTGGCTCTGTGTAAGTACCCCTCAGCTGTAGCAAAAACTTCTCTGTATTGTCACTCTATTAGGAACGGCTGGGAAGAACGACACAGACTCTCTCAGGAGTCAATCACAACGATTTCTCCCAGTTTATTGCTTCAGATCTTTTTTATAGACCGATACGTGAAAAGTACAGAAAAGAAACTCTTCTTGGTTAGTAAACTAGCACATCACCATCACTGGTCAGTGGGGCTCACCACCCCTCGACTTTCTCTTGCAAGAAAACAAGGAACAGACAAACAGCACCTGCAAGGCTGTTTTCTGTCTCTGAGGATTGTTTTAATTCCTCCCTATAATTTCCCAGGCCACTTTCTCAGGCAAGACTGAGAAAGCTATGTGGCCTGCAATTTCTACAGGCACTTTGCTCCCTGCTTCACAGTTAACATCCATACTATATTATCAACCCTGTGTTCAGCATAAATTCAAAAAACCCCCAGCACAGTACCAGCCACTGAGACGAAAATGAATGTTCCATTCAAAACCAGGACATAGAATGATTAAAAATATTTTAAAGATAATCTTGATTTTATATTAAAAATATAAATGTTTGGCCTGCATGAACTCAATATTTAATGACAAAGAATATATTACCATATGTAAAGTTTTCCAAAGGCATTGTTTTCCCATTAAAATGACTAAAATTTCTTCCTCATATTTTAGTTAAAAGATAATTATATTTGAAGAGTCTTCAATATTGTATTTAAGACACTGCATATATAGAAACAAGGTATTGTACAGATAGTTACATTTATATCGACATATAAATCTATCTATCTATCTATACATATGTACACACACATATGCATGAATACTTCTCAGAGTACATTAAAACAAAGTAATTAAAATAACTAAACAAAAATTGTTGCTATCCAGATTTATTTTATGACAAAAGAAGCATTGGTTCTTATATTATACGAGTGTTAGCAAACACTTTTGAAAGGTGAAAGGTGAATTCCCTTCATTCTTCCAGATTTTCAGAGCTGGACCAGAGGTAGGTTAGATCAGAATGTGTCTTCCAGGTACTTCTCTCTTGTCTTTCCTTACCATGGAGGAAGACTAGATTAGGTGTAGTTATGTACAAATGGTAGGTGGACCCTGTGAGATGTCCCAAGGTCTTGGTCTTTCACTTACACAGTCTGGTGACCTGGCTGGATGCCACTGTGTTTCCCTGCTGTCTGCATACTCACTTTTCCTTTCCAGGCAAATCCAGGAGCAAGGCAAATGTTGGTGAAACCTGGGGGACTCGCTGCAACACACAATATTGATGCAACCATGCCTGACAGTCTAGACACTTCCCAAATTCCTCTGAGGACCCCCACATAGAGACTTAAAATTAGATGGAATCAATCCAGTCTTTAGTATTTTAATTAAATTAAAAGAAATTAAATACATAAATTGTAGTAATATTACATATTTTGATATAAATACTTCGAAATTTAGAGAAATTAAATATTTGCTCTTATGTTGAGTTTATATGGGGTTCTTGGAGTTCTTTCCTGTATGCACCTCAAGATGATTTTCCTCATGCAAGATATCCATCCTAAGATGAGAGAAATAACTCCTCTGCCTGTATGTGGTTCAAACTCACAGCAATGCTCCTTCAGATCACCCAGTGTGTCATTGTCTGTGCTGAGAAGGGTGGAAAATGAGCAGTAAGTCAGTAACCGTGGACTGGCAAGAAATTTAAAAAAACATTTTATTGAGGTTTTGGAACTTAAACTTCTGGATCAATGTGGAATCAGCACTAGAAAATCCTTCCCTGTGGCAAAATCTGCTGGTACATCTGATTCCTCTTTTTTCTTCATTTCCATGCTGGAATGAAGAAAACTGAAACAAATGAACAAATTTCATTTTGATGCCAAAGTAGCATCCCTGCAATGTGGGGAGGATCTGAAAAAGCAGAAATCTGGTCTATAGTGAGGAGATTCAGACTTCTCTAACACTCAGCTTGATCAGACTTTTGAGCTGAAATTCCCCTGTGCTTGCTAATGATGAAAAACTAAGTGAAAAAAAGCTAGGTGACTGAAGTGTAAGTGCTACATGAATACAAAAAAGCATGCAAACTAAACTCTTTGAACATAAAAGTAAAAGAATACCTGTGTGGTGAAGTTGTTTCTATTTTTTTGTCTGATCATTTTTTTTTTAAAAGCTATCAAACATATTTGCAATTGCTGCAATGATCAGTGATTACACAATGAAAGCACATACCTATTTCAAAGACGTCACTACCACTTTATGAATTCAAGCATGACGGTGAGATATGGGATTATTGAACTGGTAACCCAATGATTAGGCCTCTTTTTTCCATTACAAAGAGTAATTTATTCATAGGATGGGAATCTTTGTCTGTGTTTTGAAATCAAACCTTAAAAATATGAAGCAAACTGCTCATGTTGATACTCATGATTTGGGAATTGAAAGCTGTTTGTTCTTTCAATCTCCTAAAAGTTGAATTTAATATTTTATAAATCTGCCATAGTCATTACCTTTTTTGAACAGTGAGCAAACATTGAATAAAAATGACATAGACTATCTTAAGTCCAAAAGCTGAAGGAAGTATGTGCACAAGTCAAATATGGGAAAAAAAATGAAGACATTTAAATAACAGAAAATTCATCAGCCATTTCTCTACTATAAAAGAAACAGAACTCTACTTACATTAAGGCTAATTCCCTAGTGTGACTCTGGAAATCTTGTTCTTTTCACTGTACTTGGGTGTAAAGCTATTTAAGAAAGTAACTTGCCACTTCACTGTTGTGCAGTATGACACTGTTTCTACAAAAATCACCATTTCAGTAACTTGTTCCAGGAGAAATCCAATGAGCTAAACATCTTGAGTTACTCATTTTTACCCCTTCAACCACTATGACAAGTGTTTCTTGAACCTTGCTTAAAAGTTCTATCATCCTTGCAGGGCACCTGGAAGCTTACCAAATTCAGGCTATTTTCAGCTGAGAGTGGGTGGGAGGTAGTCAAATGAGGATTGGATTATCATGTTTGATGGATTATTGTGGTGGTAAGAAAGACCCAGATAATCACAGCACAGCTCTGGCCTGGGCTGAGGTGAAAAGGCAAATGTGGTTTTATTGAAATATTATCAGTGGCAGCATAGGAGTAACTGGGAAAATGATAAAAAGTGATGTGTTGAAATACAGGAAAGTGACACCAACAGGATTAAAGAAATGGACTAAATGCTGGACACTAATGGATAAAATAAAATAATGCTCTGTGTGTATCAATAAGAAAACTGGGGAATGACTTTTAGTGCAAATAACTTCACAGAGTGAAGTGAAATATGAGAAGGGAATGGAAAAATCACTGACTAGAAGCTGAAGTCAAATTCAATTCAGAAAGGAGAAGATATATTTAATGGGAAGAATGATTCATGCAAATTGTGGCAGGGAATTGTCTAATTACAAAAGTAATTACCTTAATGTAAATTTACCATTATTGGTCTCTGAGGTACGAAAGAACACATTAAGCTACCCATTGGTTTTCTTTGAAAGTAAACTCTACCAATATACTACAAAATAAAATAAACATCTCTGCTGTTCTTTTCAAGTTTCATATCTCAGAGTTCAGGGAGGCTGATAAAATACCAAATGTATTCTTATTCTTGTTATTTTTCTAAATGTTTCAGGAATGAAAAACTTCTACCCATAAATATGATAGTTCATCTTCAGGCCTCATAACTGGTACTCTGCCAATCAAAGAAGCACAGGTGTTACTGCTTGCTGCTGTTTCAGATTCAGTAAAATCAGGGAGACATCTGTAGTTTTGCTTGCTTTTATGCTAGGAATAAGGGAAAGATATACATATATATATATATATGTATATGAAGTACAATAAATTAATACAGATGACAATTTAATAGTAATAATACAAATATATATACAGTTAAACTAACTGAAGCTATTATGGAAATCTGTAAGAACTGAAAGTGTGGCAGAAAATATGCCTCTATAGAAGGCACACAAGATTCTTTAGAATAGCAGCAGATAAGGTGGTAATCGCAAAAAGGATACCTGCTTATTGTTAGAGAAACAACAGGCTTATTTTTAGAAGATCTGAAATGAAGGTTTAAGTCAGTACAAAATTTCATGTCTTGTAGAAGAAGAAGGATGAAGCAGGCAGTGTTTTTTGGGGGAAGGGATGCTGTTGTAGAGGCACGCCAAGAAAGAAGGAAACTGTCTTTCCTTAACAGTTGTAGGCAGAATTTGTACCAGAGCCATGATACTAAGGCTGAATCACTAGAGGATGTGTTTAAAACAGCTTGGTCTATTCAAGTTTAGAAGAGCTGATGAACTGTAGTTTCAGTAGGGAGGAAAAAAAAAGGATTTAAAAAAAAGAAGAAAAGCAAAACTAGAGCAAGGCTGGGGCAAGAGGGCCATATGCTGACTTTCTGAGTAGCCGTTTATGTGATAGTAAAGGTAAGAAGCTTTTGCCACTTATTTTTTGCTACTCTTTTATTACATGTTCATGTGGAAAGAAGGCAGGATGGTATTACACTGACATCCTGCCCCAACTGCCAGAATGTCTTGTTATGGCTTCAAAGACTGGATTCACACAGCAGAAGGCACTGTCTGCTTTACTCACTTGCACACTAGTAAGGGCTCTTTGCAGCCTGTGGGAAACCTGGGCTCAAATTCCTCTTCTGCTGTTGGAAGAAATGTAAGTCTTTTTCATTTCTATGGTAAGAAGAAACTCAATTGCCAGACTGCAGGGTATTTTGAAATGGAGAACTTCTCAGTCTCTTCTGTTCTTTTTCACTTCACATGTCATACTTAAATGTTCTTTGAGTTAGAACAAAAATAGCTATCTAGTTCCTTGAGCACCTGCCTGGAAGATGGAGAACCTGAGGTTTTTGGTGCTGCTTGACTTAATGACAGACACAAACAGGGACTGTGTTATCTTGCTCTCACTCCTGCATGTGTGAGTCTTGGTGCTCCTCTCACCAGGGCTGTTGTTCAACGCTGCACCACTGATGTTCCCAAAGGAGGAACTTGCTGATGACACACAAGGGTGAAACCACTTGATGGCATTCATACGGCATATCTAGCCAAAGTAAATTGCTGGTAAACTTTGTTTTGCATGTGTGGAACATACTTTGGACTCTGGTTTGCAAATGCCAGCTATATTTACTAGCTTCCTAGTGCTTGCATGCTCTTGCCTGTTCATTCTTTCTCTAGTCTAACTCCTAATCTCTATACTTGACAAGGATTATTTTTTTGTATTAAATTCCATCTTCTTCTGATCCTATCAGCATTATTATGTTGTCCTCAAAATGACTTTGTTTCTGTGATTGCTGTTTGTAGTACAAGTCTCTAGAAAACCACAGGCTCTAACATTATCATTGTTATTTTTGATATACAGACCTCACATATTAATGGAAGGATCCAGGGGTGATTGCAAAAACAATATCTCTAATCCATTGAGGTGTGTTTCACATGTTTTCTTTAAAGTAGTTACTAATTCCTAGGATGTAAGAAAGTTTATTATGAAAAATTTGAACTGACTATACCATTCTAATAAACTATTCCTGCTTCATCTTTCATTTTATGCAGAAATCAAATTGCAGATCTTTGTCAGAAGTGAGTTATCTCAGCAGGGTGCAGAACAATAATTATTCATGCCAGGACTGCGGTGATAGACATTACTCATAACGACTCAAATTAATCATACGGCATATGATTGATGATGAGTACATCAAATTGTGTGCTGTGGACACATGAGGACTGTGGATATTGCTAAACATGTCTTTGATCCAAAATCAAGGGTGACTTTTTGAGAGAGGTCAAAGCATCTGACTGTTTCGTTTAGTCATTAATATGGATCCACATATCAAATAAAGGCAATCAAAGTCACTTCATTTTCCAGTGACAACTTTAAAATCTCTGAAAGAAGAGTCTAGAAACATTACTGCTTTGCCATAGAGAATTGCCAGTGAAACATGCTTGCATGCCAACAGAGTGCTGTGTGCTTAAGATCTATATATGGGTCTTAAGATTTTACACGTGATTTCTCAAGTCAAAAGGAAATTTAGCAAATAAAGACAAAAGTAAAATTAACTCCTCACTTTAGGATTATCTTGGTTAGGTTGAAGAAGGATCTGAATTTCCTCTTTTTGAGACTTTTTTTTCCTTAGTCACATGTTGTTAACTGATAAGGATGGGTCAGATTGCTGCCTAGGTTTATCTGTCCCCACTGAAGCACTATGTCTCCACACCATCTCCATAGATTTTGAGTTTGCCACAGAATGGAGAATAAAGGCTTTTCACTTAGAATTCCTTTCTTTTTCATGTCCTCTGCACACATGAGGAGGGTGTGAAAGTAATCTTGGCTCTTGTTCCTCAACATGGCAGTGAGCTGAGCTGAGCTGGCAGGGGTGGTAAATAATCTATACTATAGAGCATTTGCAGGTTACTTTCTTTCTGGAGCAAGTAGGCAGTTGCGGCTGAGAAAGGGGCTGGAACTCTCTGAGTCACAATTTCTTCCCCAGCTTGCTCTGGAGGTGCTATAACTACTTGCTGTCCCAGACATGGGCAATTGAACACAGGCTCAATTTGGCCCTCAATAAAGAAGAAATCATGAGTCTGAGAAAAATTGTTCCATTTCATGAACCAATTTTCGTATGAGAAGACACAGCATATCCACAGAATTTCTGCAAACAGCATAGAAGACAGATGTATATTATCTGTGATAAGAGGAAATGGCTGAATTGCTTATTGCAAAAAAATTAGTTTCCTTGATGACTCATTATTTCAAAAATTGCCTGTCAACTTAATAAGTGGGCTTTATTATTATTATCATCGTTTATTATTTCTATTACAGTAGCACTCAGGGGCTGCAGTCAAAAACTGGGGTTTCATTGTGCTAAGCACCATGTACAAATAAAATTGCTGATGGTCCCTGCCCCAGGAAGCTTACTATTTTGAATCCCCAAACTGCAAAATTTTGAGCATTTTTTTTATTTCAAGTCTCTGGGTATGTATTTTAGCAAATAAACTGTTGACAATTTTTTTCCCGGAGGAATTATTTTCTTTTAAAGCAGAGGAAATATCTAGAAAATGTAAATCCATTAAAAAGGATCTGAATTCCTGTTTGTCCTTAGCAGACAGTGTCATATTAAAGTGCATTATGAACTTGATTAAGAAATCTGCACAACTAGTAACAAGTACTGACATTGAATTTATTGGCTACAGAAATGGGTAGGTTCCAAAATAATGAATTTGGGTTGTCAAAACACAAATGGTCAGTATGCACATATATATACACAGATAGATAGAGATATAGATACGCACACACACACACACATATATAAGATACATTTGGTAAGTAATAAGTTCATAGAATCCTATCCTAGAATGGCTTAGGTTCAAAGAGACCTTAAAAATCATCTAATTTTGACCCCTATGACAGGGGCAAGGACACCTTCCTCCAGACCAGGTTGCTCAGCACCTCATTCAACCTGGCCTTGAACACTCCCAGAGATGAGGCAGCCACAACTTCTCTGGACAACCTGTTCCAGAGTCTCACCACCAAGACATTTAATATCTAATCTAAGCCTACTCTCTATCACTTCGGTACTATTCCCCCTTGACCTCTCACTCCAGACCCATGCAGAAAACCTCTTTCTACTTTTCTTGGAGGCTCTCTTCAGGTATTGGACGGCCATAATTAGGTCACCCCAAAACCTTCTTTTCTCCAGGCTGGACAATGTCAATTTTCTCAGCCTTTCCTTGTAGGACAGGTGCTCCATCCCTCTGATCATCTTCAGGGCCCTCCTCTGGACCCTCTCCAGCAGGTCCATGTCCTTGCTGTGCTGGCTCCCCAGAGCTGGATGCAGGGTTCCAGGTGGGGTCTCAGCAGAGCAGAGCAGAGGGGCAGAATCCCCTCCCTGCCCTGCTGCCCACGCTGCTCTGGATGCAGCCCAGTTTGGCTCTCTGGGCTGGCAGTGCCCATGGCTGGGTCATGCCCAGCCTCTCACCCAGCAGCACCCCCAAGTCCTGCTGGGCAGGGCTGCTCTGATCTGTCCATCCCCAGCCTGTGCTGGTACCGGGGGCTGCCCTGACCCAGGTGCAGCACCAGCACTTGGGCTTGTTAAACCCACGAGAATCCCATGGACTCCCTCCTGGAGCTTGTCCAGGTCCCTCTGGATGGATGTCATCCTTCAGGTGTGTTACCACACCACTCAGCTTGGTGCCATCCGCTAACTTGCTGAGGGTGCACTCAATCCCTCTTTGTCATTTATGAAGATATTAAATAACACAAGTGCAAATACAGATGCCTAAGGGACACCGCTTGTCACTGATGTTCATTGGTACTCTGAATCACTGGCCACTATCCTCTGGATGATTCCTTATCCATCTAACAGTTCATCCATCTAATCTGTCTCTCTCTCTGAACAAAGATTTTTTTTTAGCAGTATCACATTAAAAATATAGCATTAAATGAAAGCACTCAGTACTGGAACCAGTAGAGAAATGATTTACACACCATTAGATATAGGAAAAAAACCCCTGATATTTTAATAGATGCTGAATAATAAGCAAATCATTAGGTACTGTGTCATGATGGCTTTACAGCTTTACCTGTATTTTTAGTAGTAACTGTATCTCCATAACTCCCACCTTCATATATTGTCCATTATTTTTTCCTACTTAATTTGGCAACTCTAATTGACGATAATTTCAGAGTCACTGTTGCTTCTTAAAGTAATTCATATCACATTCACCTTGCAGTATGAGCTGCCCACTCCTTGTATTTCAATGAAGCTTTTCAAAGAGAACATTTTGTTAGGACTTTATTCACTACTTAATTTAGCGTGCTTAAAAATCGTCTTGATAGTCTATAGAAATAATGGTACACCAGTGTTAATACAGTTTATTGGCAGAAGCAGAACCTCAGTTATTTGCCTCAGGCCTGAATTTAATGTTTTCTTTTTATATTAGTTTAATTTGATGTTGGGTAGTCTATTTCTTAAAAATGTAGAATTCAAAATCACAGAGGCAGAAGTTATTCAGTAGTTTCTCTTGGAATATGAGAATGTGATGTTTTTAAATCAAAATTTAAGAGCTGCTTTTACATCTACTTTATATTCCTGTATTGTAGGCTATCAAAGCTTGTTTTGTGGCATTTCCTAGGTGCACATGAGGAAAAACTCCTAAGACTGGTGATTTATAATTTTCTAGACTTTAATTGAACTTTTAATTAGCATTCCAACTCCAGTGTATCCTTTCCTCTTGGTCTTTCTTAAAGGCTATTGATCCTTCCAGTCAATTACACATATTTTTTTCAATTGGCTTTTCTTAGTGAAGTGTCATTTACTTATAAAATTAACTGCCCTGTCCCATAAAATTCATTGCAACACAACACCCTGTGCATCACTGACCTGCCCAAGGTAGTGCCACAGACCTCAGGCAAAGGTGAGAATGGAACCTTACAACTTTATAAGGATTTCATACCAGCATCTTAAATGCCTGGACATTTTCTTCAGTATAACTTTTTAATAAGAAGGGGAAGGACAATGCTCATGGATCAGTTCAGAAACCAAGAATTAGTTCTGGTCTGTAGTGTTCCTGTGTAGTGTTGCTCCAGTATGCATTAGCTGAATATTTTGTTGCTGTATAAAAACATCGAGTCATGGCAAATGTGTTTATTCCTTGGTGTCTGAAGGACAACCATATAATTCTGGTATACATTTTAGCAAATAGGTTTCCAGGATTTTTCCAGTAAAAGTATCCCCCCTTCTAAATATTTTTTGACTGTCTTTTTATCTGTACTTCTCAATTAGTTTTGAAGGATGTCATTGTGTACCCTCAGCCTGGGAAGTGAAGTAATCAGGTAATATTCAGAATCACTGGGCTGTGTAATCTGATTATGAATGTTTATCTTGTGATTCTGCCATAGAGGAGAATCAAAGCCGTGGGAAGGACACACAGAGAAAAATACAAAAAAATGAGCTCTCAGAAGTTTATTCTTCTGAAATGCATATTCTTAACTCAAGCCAAGTTTGTAAAAATAGAGATTAAAAACAAAAAACCTTTTGTGCTATACAGCAAAGCTTTTGTTTTAGAGAACATAACAGATCAGGTAAGTAATTCTTCTGTCTTTATATTTTCTGCTCAAGCTTGCTCAAAACTATTTTATGAAATCTGAAGGTACCATATGGGAATGTATCAAAGTATTTGGAAGAAATTTTGGTTAAATCTTTTGGGCATGCGGCTAGTAACCAATCAATCAGTTCTATGAAGCACTGACATTGCCTGATGCTGTACAGCAGTAGCAGAAGAATGTTAGATTGTTTGTGCTCACAGTGGTTCCGTAAGAGAGAAAGATAGGGGTAAATTGGAAAAGAGTTAAAATGATGACTTAGAGACAATGAGAAAAATCTAAAGAGCTCGTAAAAGCCATAGGCTAGATAAGGATCAGATAGAGATGAAGAGAAGATTATGGAAGTCTGGTGGGAAAAAACTTCCTCAGAAATAGGAGCTCCTAAAGTTATTCTGAAGATTAACCTGCATTCACGACAATAGTATATCTGTTGGGAGGTCATTTAAGATGCTAAAAATACCTTGAAATCAGTAGATCTTTTGAATAAAAAAATTATGCGTGTTTGAATAATGCCAAGAAAACTAGATGGAGGAGAAGCTATTAAGGTTTGTTTATAGGCTACGAGTTCCTATATCTACAGATATCAGTGATGATTCAGTTACCCTCTTACACAAAAACAATTTACAAAGTTCTATTTTTGTCCTCAGAACCTGACGGTATTTTTATAGGGTGGCTATGATTCAAGAGAGAATGCATCTTGCCATCAGCAAGTGAAGGCAAAGTGGGTGGGAGAGAGGAGGGAAGGGGAAGAGCTGTCATTCATTCCTTTATTCACTGAGTATAACACAGGGCAAGAAAGAGACAAGAAGGAGCCATGGTTCTGTGACATGAGTGCAAATCCAGCAACTTCTGGAGCTGTTCCTGCTATGCTGCAAAATACACTAAGATTTTCCAAATTTGCCAGTCTGACCCTACCCCACAACTCACAATATTTATACCAGGGATATATACCGTGCAATACTGAGTATCCTGGTTAGAGTTTCTGGCTAATTACATGATCCAAAAGTGACAGGGAAGCTTTGTGTTACCTGAAGTTTCACATATATTAGGACAAAAATGTGCAACATCTGTTGTGACTCATGCTAACCTGGTTTAGGTTGCGCTGAAACTGCTCATGAGAAACACCCTGCAGCCTTCACAGTCTGGATCAAGCCTAGTTGCCAGGCAAGTTTAAATGCAGTTCATATTTCTGTAGTTATTGCAATAAAAATTTTACAGTCATGTCCTTTCTGAAGGAAGTCCTGATGACTGACAAATGCTCTGTTTGCTCCAAGCTGCTTCTTCTCCGTGGGAAGAGATAGAGCAGCTGAATAGAGCTGAGGCTTCATTTGTTGAAATCACTTCAAGCTCTTCTATGCTGGCTAATTTCTTAATGCCTGCAAGTTTCATCCTCTCATGGAGGCCTCATTAATAATACTGATTTGTTACTTTTATTTTCTGCAGGTATATGCCAGCTGAAGAAGCAAAGTTTTCAGTGGGAAGTAATATTTGTCCTTTGGTAGCCTAAGGTTTTCATTGCTGACTTCTTCACCAATCGCTACTTTCCTTTCCATGACTTCTATGAACTCTCTTGAATTCTATTAAATATAACACATTAGAATATCCTGAACATAGCATTTGATTAAGGGGTGCTGTTTAAATAATTATCTTTTACAAATTATTAAAGAATGCAGACCAAAAACAATGACAAAAAATCAAGTGAATTGTCTTTTGGAATAGGTACTGTTTTAACATTTATTGCACAAGTATAAATTTTTGAGTTGATTTGAGTATGTTTTTTTGGGGTTATCTAGCAGCATCACAGGTAAAAAAAAGTCATCAGTATAGAGAGACTGAATCACCAGGGAAGGTATGAGTGCCTGGACATGTAATCAAAATTTTGAATAGATGTGTCAATGAAAAAAAAGTAATTTGTCGTACATATCTAGCATTAAGTGGAAGTAATAAAAGTGGAAAAGCAAAAATGCCAGTTTTTACAAGCAAGGATAAATAAGAGAATATGGAATTCTCATGGGTTTTAACAAGCCCAAGTGCTGGTGCTGCACCTGGGTTGGGGCAGCCCCCGGTACCAGCACAGGCTGGGGATGGACAGATCAGAGCAGCCCTGCCCAGCAGGACTTGGGGGTGCTGCTGGGTGAGAGGCTGGGCATGACCCAGCCATGGGCACTGCCAGCCCAGAGAGCCAAACGTGTCCTGGGCTGCATCCAGAGCAGTGAGGGCAGCAGGGCAGGGAGGGGATTCTGCCCCTCTGCTCTGCTCTGCTGAGACCCCACCTGCAGTGCTGCACCAGCTCTGGGGTGCCAGCACAGCAAGGACATGGACCTGCTGGAGAGAGTCCAGAGGAGGCCCTGAAGATGATCAGAGGGATGGAGCACCTGTCCTACAAGGAAAGGCTGAGAAAATTGAGATTGTTCAGCCTGGAGAAAAGAAGGTTTTGGGGTGACCTAATTATGGCCGTCCAATACCTGAAGAGAGCCTCCAAGAAAAGTAGAAAGAGGTTTTTTGCATGGGTCTGGAGTGAGAGGTCAAGGGGGAATAGTACCGAAGTGATAGAGAGTAGGCTTAGATTAGATATTAAATGTCTTGGTGGTGAGACTCTGGAACAGGTTGTCCAGAGAAGTTGTGGCTGCCTCATCTCTGGGAGTGTTCAAGGCCAGGTTGAATGAGGTGCTGAGCAACCTGGTCTGGAGGAAGGTGTCCTTGCCCCTGTCATAGGGGTCAAAATTAGATGATTTTTAAGGTCTCTTTGAACCTAAGCCACTGTAGGATTCTATATTCTGGTTCTTACTAATAATGCAGGAATAAAATAATCTAAATGCCATTATGCTTTTACCAGAAATGCTAAGACTCTCTTAACACTAAATAAACAGCTGACTTATTCATTTTGATTGACTTGTAAAAAGCCCAAATATTTTTCCATTATTAGATTTCCTACCTAAAGATGTCTGCAGACAGTTATATGCCCAGGTTTTATCACCACATTTGTTTAATGCGAGATTTTGGGGGTTTGCTGTTTTAAAACACTGGTTTCTGTTGTAAAAGACTGATTGATTTTAAATTTAAACTTCGATTTTTATCTCCTTGAATGATATAAGGTGTTGTTTAATTCTAGATTATTTTTCTGTATCAGATTCTTTGGCTTTTTAATCTTCATGTAGGTACCATTAATCTTCCAGTGATGTCATCTCTGCATTTTAGACTGGCAAAATTTTGTGTCTTCTTATTTCTCTCTTTGATGTGTATATGTATTGATATTTTTATAATGTATATTTTTACATTTAAATAACACTGGTATGTTGCTTTAACTTTCTCTGACCCTGATGTTGTTAATTTGGACACACATTTCAAATCAGAAGCCTGATTTGAAAATGGGGGCTGCAACTTTATTTGTAACAAAAAGTAACTGTAACTAGTTATATAAGATGTACCAAAATCAGGGATAAAGACTTCATAATTTACTATGGGTTAATAAATCAATTTCTTTCAGGAAAAGTTAAATAGGCAGAAAACAACAGACAAGTTATAGGGAAGCTTATTTTCTGTACTTTTGCTAAAATCTCCACAGGATGCTGACCACTGTCCTCTGAAACGGGTGATTTTCTTAGCACTTAGTTCCCCTGTTCTCCTCCTAGTGTTTTCATCTCTCAGGTGTGGTTACCGATGTTGTGACACATCTTTAATAGGCATTCTTCTTTGCATCTTCTGCCTCCTTTACTCTTATCTCACCTTGTGTATAGTGTAGCTTTTCTCTATCAGAGAATGGACACTAGTTCTATCATCTCATAATAGCTTTAACTAGGTACTTTTGTTTCCTCACATCCTGTCTATTCCTACCACTAAGTCAGTTATCTCAAAATTGATTTTACTTTCCTACTTAGAAGTGCCAAGTTAAACTGAAGTGCCTCAGAAAACACTGAACCATAGTAAATACCCTGCACTCCTTTGACTAATTTATTTCAGTTGTTAATGTTTAGTTTTCTAAGCTTGTTATTACAGAATTGGTTTCAAGGAAGCTCAGCAGCTGTCTGTTCCCTGTCCCACAATACTGTGATTAAAATATTGTTTCCACTGCAGACCAGTAAAATGCCCAGTTTCACTGATATATGTTGTGATATATTCCCTCCCTTCTGCTCATCTGCCTTTCTGGTTTTACCATTCTTATTATTTTTTTAAAATATCTATAGCACAACCAACTGCAATTAGATCTTTACCCTCCAAGTGACTCAAACCTTCTGTCATGCAGCTTGCCTATTGATGTAACATCTGTTATGCAGAACAGTTATATCCTATATTTAGTAGGTTTAAACCATTATGACATAGAAATCTCTTCATTTCAATGGCAGCAAGCTGGGGAGTCAAATTCCATTTCTGTGCATGAGTAAGAGGCAACTTCCTTATATGCTTCCCGTTGAAGAATTTTTGGTCATCTGGGATAAATCTCAAGCTCTTGAAAACTTTGAGCAAAGCTGAGACTAAGGTTTGCTTTAGGACCATTTAAACTGAGTCTCAGTTAGTGCTGCTGATAATTTCATTTTTGTGATACTTTGATTCCAAGATCACAAATGCTGATGAAAAAACTAACACGCTCATCCCTGCCATCTTACTGTCTGTGCCAAGAAATTCTGTATGAAACAAAGAAATTCCCCCCTGGAACTGCAACTAACTGATTCCAGCGTCTAGAACAACATAACATATACTCTTCAGATCATGGTCTACCATTCTGCTTTTTCTCTCAGACTGGAGTAAATGCTCATGGTGAGTCTGAAGTTACTGAAGCTCTGTATGAGACTTGCTCAATTTGAACCTTGTCTGGTGTTCTGAAGAAAGGGTCAAACCACAGGGCACCAAGTCAAGTAGCATGTTATTTATTTTTAAATAAATATTATTTAAAGTATTTAAGTAGCATAAATAAATATTATTTTAAGTATTTAAGTAGCATATTATTTATTTATTTTTGTTATTTATTTTTTTTTTTTTAAGATTTTACTTGTTTTGAAATTATACCTTACCTTAACATTTTGAGTATACACCTCTCTTCTTTCTCAGAGATAGCTCCTTGCTTTCAACTTAATTTTTATTTTTAATATATAAATAGCAAAGACCAGAACCATAAGACACTCTGGTGTAAGAATTAGTTTTAAAATCAGATTGGAAAGAAATCAAAAGGAAGAAGGTGTAGTGACAGAGAACTTTTAGTTTAAAATCTTCCAGTTTTTGTGTTTTACAAGCTTTCTTAATTTCTTTTGTTGACTCATGGAAAAGACACACAAGACACACAATCACTTGTGCCAATGATTAGAATTCAGAATTCAGAATTGAGATTACAGAAAAGAGAACAAATATCTACCCTCATTTGTTCACCACTGCTACTGCTCACACAGAGAGGGTCAGTTTTGGGAGCAAAGTTAAAAAACCCTTGTTGTGGTTTTAAGAAATCACTGGGTAATGGAGCCACAATGACATTGGGGCCACAGTCAATGTTGCTGGTTCTGAGAGATCACCCTTTCCGTCTCTCAACAGAAAAATAGCACCTTTTCATTACAGTTTAAAAATAGAGCTAACTAGTCAGTTGGTGTTACAGACTCCCATGCCATAGCTTTTAAGATCTGTTAAGCCCTGATACTTTTGCTTGTGTCTGTGAGATCCCATTTTTTCCTGTGCTGGAATTTCTCTCATCCCTATCAATTTTATGCCAACATTGTTTAATGCTGTACTACTGATGATTTAATTCACAATTACAAAGACAAGAATTAGGTTTCAGAGAGATTTCTCATCTCTTCTTAGAAAAAAAAAACCTATCACACAGTAGCCATAATTTTGATTAATTCAATAAAATATGCAAGATCATTAGCTGGTGCAGATCCTTTGGAGTAAATAAAAGTTGATTGCAATTTGATGTCAACTGGTCTAGCTCCATTTCCAGCAATAGACCTACCCCCTTGTTTATAGCAGTTGAGAATTTAGCTTACTGTTCTGGCACAAACAAACGCTATTATTTTGTACCACTTTTATTTTTAGGTTGTTGTTGAATCTCTTGTAGGTTGCTCAGAAGTTTTTACCTATTTAATCTATCTACTTTGCTTGCTGTGAGTCTGTTCCTCAAAAAATGTCTAAGGCAGGGCAGCAGCCCACACATAAGCACAAGCGAGACAGAAGGAGAAGGAGTGAAAACAAGAAGTCAGTGGAGCACTGCCAAGTTTCACTAGTTGAGGATCTGCTCTGAAACATTTTCAGTGCTTCTTTCAGTCTTGCTAATGCTGGTATGTAGCTTGAGTCTTTGGTTTGAGTCCTTTGGGAAATACACTAGCAATAAGAATAGAAAAGTAATTTAGGTGGCATCTTTGATCATCATTGCTGTCAATCAACTCAGGGCTTGGCATTAACATATGCTCTTCAGAGAAAAAACTAATCTACTCCATTTGGTAACAATTAGAAACATTAATATGACAGAAATGAGAATGAAAACCTGAACTTTTTTCTGTTGGAAGCTTGTAGAATGATAGGAAAATATTTTTGAAATACAATTTTCATTTTCAGCCTCCAGAAGTAACACTAATGTTAGTGAAATGATCTATGTTACTTTATTTAAAGAAAAAATGATTTCCAGATTAGATATCAAGTTTTTAGAGCTGTTTTATTTTAAATTTTAAGCTAATATACTAAGAGAATAGAAACTCAAATAAAAATAAAACAAATCTACAATAGTCTACAATAAGTCTACAACAGACTTACAGTTTAGTTTCCAGTTCTCTGTTTTTACACATTTTCATGTTTTAACTCCCTTCATCCAGAGTCAGACAGAGAAATTTTCTCTAAATCTTAATTATCTTCCAGAAATGGAAGAAATACTCGTTATCTAGTTCTAACTAGTCCCTTTATAATTTTTAAGGTTGAAAAACAATCTCTATTGTCAAATTGCCTAAAAACCAGAGATTGTATACACCAAAATGAAAAATAATTTATATTTTTTTTCTCTGATTATATATTATATATATAGTATATCTTCAGTTCAAACACTGATTTAATTGCATTAATCTCTAAGCATCCTTAAAAACACGACTTCTTTCATGTTCTTTCATTCTTTCAGATCACACATGCACTGAACAATGCTGTGTGTTATGACATAGATGACTCAACCATATAAAACAAGCATATTCAATTGCTTCACTAGTAAGAAAACTGCAAGAAAGCCAGTTGTGAGTTTAACTGAGTTTCTCTTTTTGTCTGAGGTTCTCCAGAAACCTAGGGCCATGAAAAAAGAAAGGAAGCTAATCAGAATCATTATTCAGTATACATTTTGAAATACATGTGTTTATTTTCTCCACAGAACATGAATATAAAAAAAAAAATAAGCGTAGAAGATGGCTAATAAAAAGAGTGACTGTTTCATTATCACTTTCAGTAGTTTCACACTTGGATGAAAATTATTGAGATAGATTATACTTTAAGTGTACTTTTTCTCCTGAAAACTTGGAAGAAAAAAAACCCCTATGACTATAGAACTGGTCAGAATGAAATAATTTGAAATTCTGTGTTGAAAAACAAACATCCCCCACAAACTCAAAAGTTGCCATCACTTTACCCATCTTTAGTTTTTAGGTAATTGTACGTAGCTCCTTAGAGGAACAAACAAAGAAATAAATAGTCCAACCTATAGAAATTTAGCTGATTGTGGCTGGGAAAACTATTTTTACTTGGAGCTGGTAATCATCAGAACAAATTATTGAGACAGTGCACCACAATCTACAATCTTGCAAGCAAGACAGTGTACTTTTTTGGAAGATACGCTGTAGGTAGAGAGAAATATGGGAAGCATGCTGGGATCTGCTCTGCAGGAAATCCAACAGGACAGTCAAAGCAGTCTCTTCTGAGTTTAATTCTGAGAAACTGCGAGTCACACTTTATTCCCCTCAATCGACAATTCTTGTATCTCACAGTTAGAGACTTTTGTGTTATACTATTTCCATGGCAGAATAAAATTGAAAGTGTTGCATGACACGTACTAAACAGAATGTGTTAAGATGTCTGTCTTAGTTACCCAGAAAAAAAATCTGGAGTAACTCAAGAATTTGGCTCATTGATTTAAGACTTTACACTTACCAAAATGTAAGGCAAGTGTAACAGAAGAAGTATCAAAGTCACTTGGAGTTAATCTGTTTTAGGTAAACTGATACAATGTTGTTAAATCGTGTTTATAAAAACCCACAAAGGGCTTAAGAGAATTGGTAAAGAGAACCTAAAAACATGCACTGTGTTGGTTTTTTTTTTTTAATGAGTCACAAGAAGAGCTGTCCTTTCTAAATATTCCTTTACTTCCAACTGCCTAGCCCAGTGCCTACTGACGTGATGCAGAGACTTGGCAGAGCATAAATATTTTTTAAAACTTACTCATTAACACCTTAGGCCCATCCATCAGCATGATTGACATCAAGAGACAATACAATTTATTCTTTTTTTTTTTTTTTAATAGGACACAACATGTACAAAAGGCTTTCTGTGGGCTAATGAAACACACCTGACAGATGTGTGAGTCATTTGACACAATGGGTGGTATTCATGAACACTATCACCTTGCAATCAATGCAGTATAACATTCCTCCTTATTTTTGAATCCCCTTTTCTTTAAAATAAAAGGAATTTAGGAATAACTCCACAGGATTCAAAGCAAAGTAATTTATATGCTCCATCCCTGAGATGCTACTAATAATGATGTTCATGACGTTATCTGAAATTTTATTAGGGAAATAATAAGAACTTCCTGAACTGTGTCTAAGAGATAGACTTCATGTGTTCCATGCCATGCACTTTATATTACTGCACCAAATGAATCCAGTAAAGTCTGATTGACATGAGTGAGTAACATAGCAGTGAAATAAAGATAACTTGTCACCTCTTGCTCATCTGCTCAATGTTGTCTCTAAAGGGTAATAGGTTTCATTATATCCTGCTGTATTTCATGGAGATTCAGCAGGCAAATTATGCAAAACTGAGAGAATCACAGTGGGTTTTAAAGTAGCCTTACCTTTACAGAAGAGGAAAACCAACAAAATGCCTGAAAGAAGGTATCTGCTGGTTGAAAGAAATGTCTATTGAAATAGGCACTATGACTCTGAAAGATTTAAAAAATTTAATCTGTCTTTTAGGTGGTCTAGCAGTCTTTTGACAAATATTTCAGAAGATTCCTCTGCCTATCTTATAGCCAACAAGGCTGGCTGTATTCTGTGACTTAACCTGTGAACTCAGACCTTGAAAGTCAGCCTGATCCACATTCATATTGTGTCACGTGTGACAAGCCCTGGTTCTCATCCTCCATCATGTACTTTCTATACTTTTATTTGGTGGTGCTTGTAGCTCTACTTCAGGAATCTTATATTGATCCAAACAGTGGCATGTCTTCTCTTATGCGATATCTCTGAGATGAAGCAGTTACCTTCTGCATAGGTTACAAACCCATTTCCCTCTAATGACCTAAGCACTAGGCATGGGTAGCCACAGTTTATTTTGAAGGACTGAGCTCTCTTCTGCTCTGTGTGATGAAATCCTGACTGGACAGGATATATGATTACCCACAGAACTCATTTATATTTGAGGCAATTGAGGGTTGAGAATTAATAGCTTGTAGGAAAGATTGGAGAGCAGATGACATTGCAAATTATTTAGCTA
Source organism: Poecile atricapillus (assembly GCF_030490865.1). Lineage (NCBI taxonomy): Eukaryota > Metazoa > Chordata > Aves > Passeriformes > Paridae > Poecile > Poecile atricapillus. Next base: position 153,498,734 of record NC_081249.1, on the reverse strand, counting down.
TCATCCTTGCAAAACATTGTAGTGGGGTCTGGTGCCTGCTGTGTTCTCAGAAGGCTCTTGGAGTAGAACTGAGATATTGATGAACTGTTTTATCAATCTGCCAAATCAGAAAGCATCGCTGTAGGTGATTTGGGCCTTACAGTCCAAGAAAGCTATGGAATTTAAGAAAGATATTTGTTGTCACATAAAAATAGTTCGAGAAATCCACTATAAGTTGGATGCCAGAAAAATGGTGTTTTATTTAGCACAGTTTTCTAGCAGTCAGAGCCAAAGGTACAGAAGAACAGTAATGTAGAAAATACAAAATTACTAAAGCACCATAAAAGCGCCAGACCACCTCAATGTATCCAAAGCTTCACCTTCCCTCTGGTTCTCTTTTCACTTTCTAAGTCTCCATGTAGGTGCAGAGCAATCCAGGCATGGAACGAAGGGTGACTGCCTAGATCTGTAAGATTTCTTAGGTGTTGAATTTCTAGTTCCAATGCCTATAATATCTGCAGGCTGTAATAGAATTTCAGGAATGTGTGAGGGAAAATTGTTATGCAGAAGTCTTAATACTGAATTTTGTAGCCAAGGAAGATTCAACAAGATAAGAGGCATGTTGACTTTATCCCCAGAGGATCAGTACAGTGGTTCCTGCTATGTCCCCCATTGAAAGCAGCACATGCATTTGTTTCTACAAATATTAGGCCTTTCGACTTCATACTGGCTTGTTGACATTATAAAAAAATTCAGTACTTAATCCTATGGCATCTTCTACTGAAACAGTCTAGTTTTTGCTGTTCCTCCTTGCTTCCTGCCATGCCAAAAGGTTTCTCTACAGCAGTTCCTCCCAGAGTCACAATGACACTGAGTCTCCCATGATTCTCTTCAGCACTTCAGGCCTAAGTTATACTACTCTCTTTCCAGCCCTTGTTTGCTGGACAGCTGGTCTCATTTGGATGTTTGTAATGGGAAGTATACACAATCCATATGCTATTTCTATTTATTGGTGTTTCATAAATGTATGTGTAGGAGGTTTTGAGAAGCCTGGCAATTATCCAAACAAATTAGAGGACATTCTAAATTATGCAGATGATAGGCCAAAATCTCACCTACAGCTAATCTGAACAATTAGGGTCCTGTCTACATGAAAAGGATTCAGAAAGGGGTAGATGGTACCAGTCACAGCTCATACTGGTGTTCCAGGGCCTGGTAGAGTACTGGAGATGATTCTGTCACATATGTGATGCTCTTGAGTTTGTTTCCAAGGTCCAGTTCCCATTTGATTGCATAAACTGTTCATTTGCACTTCAAAAAATAAACAAGAACGGGGTTTTCAGAGCATTTCAAGAGAGAACAAGGCCTAAAAGCCAAATATCTGAGCTTTTTGACTTATGCATAGCTCCTTCTAGCAGGATATTACTAACCGCGGGGCACTGTGCTGGGAATGACAGTGGCACTGGTATTAGGAAGATGGTGCTTCTCAGCTTATTTCAAATCACATTGACTACCCTTTTGTTAAAAGCTTCAGAAAGATGTGAGATAACTTATTTTAGAGATTGATGTGTGAGAAAGAACAGAGTAAGAGGGATCAGCTGTGAGTGAATTTGGTGCAGTTAGAGGTGGAGAAACTAGGGCTTGGACTTTTTAGCAGTGAAACCAGACCTTTAAAGCCTCATGTTGTTTTTGGCAGACATTCTTCTCCTCCCCATCTTATTTACACTCCCTGCTCACGTCGGCTTCTTTTTGCAGCGTGTTATTTGCAGAGCAGAGCTTCTTTACACTTCCTTCTGCCAGCTTCCAGATGATCATGAGCCACAGAACAGTCACCCAGAAACCTGTCACCACTGGAATGGTGCACCAGAATGGAGAATATGGAGTTGGACCGCAAACCCTCTACAACAGGCTGTGGAAGAGGCTGAGTCAGCCCCTTGCTCAAAAGGCCATTATAGCATTCAGTTGCTGATCTGCTTGCCATGTGTGATAGCACATTGCTGCTAAAATGGCATATTGGCCCTAATCCTGAAAAGCTTTCAGACATGTATGCATTCAGTGAGATAAAGAACTATAGAGAGATGCCTATGTTTTCTATAAGGACGTCATATTGGTAAAAAAAAGGATAGGTGCAGTGATCTCAAAGTATTTTGTGATACAGAAGTATGAGCAAGAATAGCAATGCACATATACACTATTTGCACACTCACACACACACACACATATATATATACACACATATGTACATTACATCTCTGTAACTGAATAGCATTTCCATGGGGATAATGAGACCCACAAATAGCATAGTTAACAAATTTAGCTTGCTATTTTTGTATCTTTCATCCCTGAACTGCCAGGGAGTAGATTGCTATATCCTCAAATTTATCTTTGAAAATCGTCTCCAAATAACTTGTCTGTGAAACTCATTTGACAAGGTTACTTACATGATCACCTCTTTATCAATCCACTGAGGATGAGAATTAGTTCTAGACTTTAAACTAGCAAGGCTAGTTCTTCAGCTCAGCCTGTAGCAGTTTATGCTCTCAACTCTCAAAATTATTTAGCACTGAGGACACTGTGCAAAACTCTTAGAACTGTAAGAATTTTTATTCTACATCTGACTGAGAGTGTGACATTAAATTTCATACAATATCATATTCACACTGCTTAGTATACAGCAACACATACGGAGAAGGATTGGGAACTTGAGACTCCTTGCAGCTCGAGCACACTAACCATACTGTACTGCTCCTGCAGTCTTTGCTGTCAATGTGAATCAAGAATGCCAGTGATAGACTTACACAACTACAATGTCTGAGCTACATAAATATAAATGAATTACATATAGGCATGTCTGTCTGCTGTGCATGTATCTATATTTTATATATAGATACATATGTAGATTTACTCATGAAAATATTTTCATTTTACCAGTTTAATAGTCTTTTCCTTCAATGAATTCAATGCATAAATACTAATGGTACGTTGCATGGTTGGTCTGTCTGTGCGTTCAAAATTGTTCAGTGAAAAAGAGGGAATTTTGAAAGCAGAAATTGGCTTGAAAAATCCCGTTTTGTTAGTTGATTAATCTGATAACTCTTAATTTTTGTTTGGAGTAAGCAGTGTTTCCTGGTGAAGAGGGATCAAATGGGTTTTTACCCCATTAATGCCTTCATACCAGCTGATGCAGCATGTACTTTGCAGGCCATGTTTTCTTTTTTGCAGTTCTGTGATTTACAGCTGGTACACTCCAGGCTTTCTGCCTTCCCATGCTGAGTCCAGTTTGTTCATCTTCCTACATCTTGCTGCATGCACAACACAATACTTGTCTGGGGAATTTAACAAAGCTATTTCTAAGACAGTAAGTGCTCCTGGTGCTCAGGGGTTAGTAATTTCAAATATGGCTGGCTTCATTGCCTACAAAATATGGTGGGAAGTTCTGAGTAAATTTTTCCCCCCCAGGTGAACTCTTCAATGCTTTATCAAAACATCCAGATCCTTGTGTTTTAGAATTTCTTCAAAGACAGACAACCTTTTTTCTACTGACTGATGTTCAATATATGTAGCTATTGGGTAGAAAAAGAACTTCTCTGGTAAGTCACTGAGTGGGCCTTTGTGCAGGTCAATAGTAGGCTGGTACCTCATGACAAGTGGAAAACCTACCAGCTTACCAATGGCACTGTCAGTTCAAATCAACAGCTATCATGATTTTTCCCACTTTCCATCAGGTGAAGGTTTAACAATGTTTCTTGAAGAAACCAAAGCTCTGAGAACACTAAAGGTAGTATTACATGTTGCTTGTTTGAATTTAATTATTTTCCACTAACCAGCAGTGTGGCTTATCATGATGAGGACAAACTTGGAATCATGTGCTCTCACATAACTCACCTTGTCTGCATCACTGGTGTTTTAACAAAATTGGTTCTGCACTCCCTCTTCTATCAGAAACTGTATTCCCTGAACTAAACCTGGGCTTGGGCCACCCTCTGTAGCAGAAGGGCTGTAAGGGTAATTACTGCAAGCCTCTGCTTTGTCCTGACATGGTTATGTCCACTGGCAGGAACCCACAACTTCTGAACTCACAAACTACAAAGAAACCCGAGGTGACAGAATCAGCAAAGACTGCACCTTGAAGTTATATCATGTGGTATATATGATGTGGTGCATCAAAACGTGCTTTAACCCACAATTGAAGTCGCATTAATGTGTTACCCTTATCCCAAAGCAACTACCTGACATTCAAGTTGTGACTCTTCTTGTTCCAGGCCTTGCTGATCCGTTTGCAAAATCATAGCAACAATGTGATTAACTGTTGCTAATATTTAATTCTAATCTTAGTTACTTATTTTTTTGCTTAAAAAAAGGGTGTTTTTTATCCTAAACAGGTATTTTATTAGTGTTTAATAAAATTTAGTTTTAAAACTAAGACAGACATTGCTTGATCAAAGGTACAATCATATTTTATAATTCAGAATTTTTTTGACTGTATTATGCATCCCCTTTTCTCTAATATAGAAAAATACACACAAAGCTCTGTTCCTGAGGAAGAGCAGGCAATATTCAATGGGAGCACCTTATCACCAGAGACAAAGAAAACTTTTTAGTAACAGAAATTGGTGTTTTTCATGTCTGTGTTTTATAACTGAGTATATGTTGGCTTCACTTTACCTGACACCAAAGATCTTGCATTTCCTTAGAGTGGAGAAACAAAATATACCCATAAAATTACAACATAGGTAAAAATAGATTAAAAACCCAAAAAATGTAATAGGTTAGAATAGAAACAGAGGAACATGAAGTTTTTATAAACACAGTCTTAGCACTTAAAGTTTCAGGAGAGATTTCGCGGGGTAAAACGCGGGTGAAGAGAGGGAGCTGCGCTCGCTGCCCGGCCCTCGGGGCGCACTCTGCAATCTCAGCGGCGGCCACGAGATGGCGCTGCGAGCCCTCGCACGGCGCCTCGGCCGCGTCCCGCCGGCGGCCCCGGCACGGCCCCCGGCCCCTCCACGCCGAAAATCAGGCACCGAGGAGAGGAAACGCGCCTGCAAAACGTGCATGGTTTCCCTTGGCGGGATGAGTAGCATTTGGGCGCCGCTGAGGTGCGGCACGGGCCGTGCCCCGGCCCCCGGTGGAGGAGAGGGGCCCAGCCCCGCCGGCTCGGCCAGCCGCAGTTCAGCGGCAGCTCAGCGCGGCTGCCGTCCCGGAGCAGCAGGGGAAAGCGCGGAGTGCCGCGGGCCTCTCTCCCCGCGCCTTGTGGCGGCTGTCGGGAAAACGGCGAAGCCTGACAGCTTTGCTCCACAGGTAGCGCTCTGACCGTGCCGACATGTCAGTGCCGGAACGGGCGTCAGGCGGCGGCTGCGGGAGTGCCTGAGCCCGGCTGCGGGGCACCGAGCCCTCCTCAGCCCCCTGCCCGGGCCTGGCCATTCAGCCCGTGCCGCGGTCAACTGGCCATTGCCTTTGAGGCCATTGCTAAGCCACGGCCTGCCGGCCCACGGAGATACATCCCCAGGGAAAACAGCTTGGTGGCCAGCAATGGGGACAGGATGCCGAGTTCAGTGCTAAAGCGGCATTCCTGTATTGGGAAATTTAACCTTCCGGCGCCTCTCCCTCACCTCGTGCACTTGCAGTGATTCTGCCTTTTGTCTGCCGTGTCTGTCGCAGAGCAGACACCGTTCAGGGCAGAGCCTGGCTGCTGCTTATTGTGTCTGCACAGTATTAACACCGGGCACACTTGCTGCTTTCACATTGTTAAAATATTCAGTAATATAGATAAGACCTGTGGATGAAACGAAACTGAAATAATTAGGTTTATGCATTTGCCTTAATGGTGGCTGTTGAGTTCCTTGAAAGTGAAACTTATGGAACACAAATTTAGTAATTTTATTTGGCAATTCCAACTCTTTTTAAAAAGGACTTTGTGTACAGCTAAGCTGTTTACCCATCCTCTGGAAATGTGGTGAGTGCTTATATAACATTTCAGTACCCGAGTTCAGAGGGAGAAATGTCTCGATGAAAGTCGATGTACTGGTGTAAATGAAAGTCATGTCAGGGATGAATTTAGAAAACCCCAATTTTTATTAAGAGATCCCCTTCTCTTCCGTCATATGTTCAGATTCAGGATTTTTTTACAAGTTGTGGCTTTCCAAAATTAAGAGATTAAGGTAGTTGTCTATGGAGCTGCTTGGAAAATATAACCTTTTTTTTTTTTTTTTTTTTTTTTTATCATATGAGCCTTTTCAGTGAAAAGAATTAAATGAAATCTGGATGAGAAATTTTGTGCTTTTCTGGCTAAGCAGTCTTGTATGAATTTTGAGAAACAATGCTTGAAAAAAGGCATTGCACTCATGTTGTTTTCCTCAGGGTTTCTAGAGGTATTTGAATTATGAATTATCCATCCTAATTCATTTCCTTTAGAGACAAATAATTTATTTAATAAATATTCGTGTCCTGAATGTATATGTATAGGCCTATTCCTACATATCCACACATGTAGTTTTACAATCTTCCTAGCAGAAGAGGCTAAAAAACTTAATCAAACGTGTATGAGTAGGAGGCATCAATTATTAGATGAAGCGGTTGAGTTCAGAGTACAAGTAATTGTGTAGAAACATCCATTTTTATGAGAGTTTGATGACACACTGAGCCTGACTAGTGAAAAACATTTTAAAGTAATTTATTTTCTCTCTTTGCATGATAAACATTTATTTCAAGGCTCTGCTTATAGTGGGAGGCATGTACTACCTTGGGTCCACCACTGGTGAGGAGACTGACTGCTAGATGTTGAGCTGGCCACAGAGAACAGGAGACTTGATAGAGCTGAATTTATCTCACACACTTATAAAATTCTAATTTTTGAATGTGCCTTTTTTTTTTATGAGTGCATGTGCATTATAGAAAACTTATGGAAGTAGGGAAAGGTTTTGGAAGGAAATCAGAACCATGCCACAGCAGGAAAAAGTATTTTTGTTATGAATATTATAATATGTAATCTGTAATAGCTGGAACAAGAATTCCTGAATTCAGCAGTCACAAATTCTAAAGATTTGAGATGTGCCCTGTCTTGTGGGATAGAGACAAAATGATTCCTCAAGGAGTACAGTTGACAAGTGGTAATTTACAGGGATGTCAAGAAGCCTGCTTTCTGATGCCCCAGACATGGGGTTATCAACAATAATCAGATCCCCATCAGGCTTGTGGAGAAGTGGTACCTGTCTATTGAGTTGATGTTAGAATGTTTATATGAAAAGCTTTTTGTTCAGATCCCATATGTGTTCAGTCTTGGGCATTGCTGTTCAGATTCTCATTCTCTCTTCATTCTCCTTCAGATTCTTTTGGGTGCCCTGGAGCAATGCAGGGAACAGGGCTCCTAGTATGAGGTGAGTGCCTCAGAATAGCCACCTCTCTTGCCTCAGGCCCTGCATCAGGAGCAGGAGCTACAGCTGGATGGCCTCTACCTACATCTCTTTTGATGCTGTGGTTGGGTTCCACGACAGAGCCAGTTCCCAGCTGCTTTTGCCACAAGCAGCCCTCAGCCTTGTTTGCAACAGCAGATAATGAGCTGTCCTGCCCCCTGTCAAACCATTCTCCTGTGTGCCACCTGGCTCATTCTTAATGCCGGGCTATGTCTGCAAGGGGAGAGAGTGGAGCGGGGTCAGGTCACCCACCCACTGATGCCCTCAACTGGGACTGCTGCCCTGGAAGGCAATTGTATAAGGTGGCACCTACTGCTGGGAAAGGTCTCCCCTCTCTGAGACAAAGGACTAAATGAACTGGAAGCACTTCATTTCATGCTTCTGTACCACTGTTGGAGCATGCTTGTGGCATGCCAGCAGTGGGAGTCTTAACCAAACCCAAAAGTTTAACCATCAGCCTAGTCACCTAGTGAGAAACTTAATATTAATGTTAATATTGTTTCAGGCTTGAATAATGAAGATAAAGCCTTTGTGTTACAACTGAAATTTTATTTACTCAATCACTAGTTTTCTTAGAATTAATGTAAAAATCACTGCTTCAGTAAAGAAGATTTTTCTGGGTTTCTACTTAACTACTAATCTTAAGCAGCACTTCAATATCTGACAGGGGGAGTGTTTGATGTTAATTATATTTTGATGTAAGCATAATCATGTAAAATTTGCTTTTATGCACAGTCTCCTATGTGAGTTTATGTTTTTAAAATATGAACCTAAGCAAGGAAAAAAATAAACCATTACGGTCTTCAAAGTTATAATCTGTTTGTCATAGAACAAAGTACCTTGTCATTTCCCACTACATGGCTCTTCCATATAACTCTACCTTTGCAACATTTACTTTGTTATACTTGATTGAGTATAGTACTACAAAGTGTTATTTATCCAACCTAACATTTGTTCCAAGCAGAAAAAGTAAATATTATGGGCTAAACTCCATTTTAGATTCTTATAAACATAGCTTTCAGAAATGTAAGCCTGAACTCAAACATTTGTGACACCAGTGGCCTCTGAAGCTAAACAGAAGTGAATTCTGGATCCAGCAAGAGGAGTAAAGTTGGGCTTCTATCCTTAGAGTTTCTTTCCTTACTAAGCTTCTACTTAAAACATCCAGATCTGGAAGAAATGTAATGAACTGAATTTGCTCCCCGAGCTGGAATAGTTTTGGCACATATATCTGCAGACCTGTTTGGCTACAAGGGAGCTAACCAATGGTTAAGATTATGCACATCTGTCAGTTAAATCAAAGATCCCAAGGCTAAATGCAACATTCAGAAGCAACATATAGGCCAGTGAATTTTATGGAAGACAGTGTCTAGACACCAATAAGCAGTTCTCTTGCATCCACATGCTATAAAACTGTATATAATTGTTCTCATTTTAGTAACAGCTTTCAGAAAATTACTGCTAGGAATACTTAAGAAGAAACATTTTATGCCAGTGACCTTAAAATTGTAGTACAGAGATCTAATTGTGTTTTCCAGACATTTATGCCATGGAAGTAAAGAGTATCTATTTTAAGATAGAAGAATTCATTATATAGGAAAAAGATGCTTTTCCTTATAAGAAAAATAATTGATTTGCAAAAACAGTGGATGTGCTGTTCTTTTATAAATACATTGCAGGTCTTAATGCTTATTTTTATAATGTTACTCTTTGTGTATTTTCTGACTTCAAATATATTAACAGGATGACATGGGAGAAGCAATAACTATCTACATGTGTCTGTGTATGGGCCATTCAGACTGTGTATAATTTTTTTCTAACTACATGGTCTTACTTTCAAAATTGTGAAATATGACAGAGAAATTATAAGCCTGCAAGTAATTTACAACCATCTCCTTTCTGGCTTATACATTCCTAGACAATTTTTTCTGGCACAGATGGTAACATCATAACTGCAGATCTCATTGCCATCCATTGCTATGGCTGCTCCTGGGTGTGGGAAGAGGTGATGATTAGCTAAGACAAAACTTGTTGTTCACAACATCTTGAAATTTTGTTTTTATTGATGATAAAAATCGCTTTCAAATAAACTGAAGATTTTAATGGGAAATCGCCTGTCTCTGTCAAGGTTTTATTTTTTTCTTTTAAGTCACCTGTACATGCAATCATACAACTGATGTTTCCAGTGCTATATATTTCTTTTGTTTTCATGCTTATACACATTAAGGATATGAGAAAGTCACAAATGCAAGACAGCAGACATAACTGGGAAGAATCTGTAAACAGCAACATTCTTTGAAAACACAGACCATCTATATTCTTAGATACTACTGTTGCATTTCAGCCTTTCCATGCAATTATTTATTTTTCTGTGACATTTTCAATGCATTTTGAGTCCACAGGAAGCACACTGTTATCATTCTCCATTCTGCTAAAAAGGATCCTTGCATTTCAGCCCATTTACAATGTATTCCTTGCCTTAGTCACTGAGCTTATTTTAGGAAAGAACACATGAAAATTGGGTATTTTTCATGCTCCCAAAATTAAATGGAGTTAAGCAGAGTTTTAAGTTCTGCTTTTTAGTTTTGCTTTGAATTGGATATGGATCATTTATGTTGTAGAAGCTGAAAACACAAGAAGACCAAAAGAGCTTACAAGTGGAATAAATCAGAAATCCAAATGTTGGAACTCGCGTCAAACCTCACATGTTGTGATTATTTTTATTTCAACTGTCCTCTCTTGTTTGAGGTATTTGCTTTTAATTTCTCAAATTGTATTGGCCCTGCAGTTACTTTGCAGTATCCTTCCCTGCCACCTTGACTAAGAAATTAATTTGGTGGCTGTTTACATTAATGTGTGTAGTAAGATATATCTATCCCCTATGTTCCCATTTATCTCACTTTGAAATGACAAGAATTCTGAAAGATCTTATATCTTGGAACATCAGGAATATCAGCTAATACCTTTCCAAGTGCTTTTGTAGTAGTGCAGAAATGTCCAGATTGTAACGTTTGAAAGTCAGAAGCAACTTTGATATGTGCACTTTCAATTTTTGTGTGAATTCAGTCACCTAAATCCTCTGGACATTCAACTTAGCATTTGACTCTGGCCTTAAGCATCTGACAGAGTTAAAGGAATTTGCGTTCAGTGCATCTAATTCATGGTCCTTAAGCTGCTATTTTCCAAAATTTTTGTCAAGTATTTCTGCCTAAAAATATCAATCTCTAAAAGGCTTGCTGTAATCAGTATTTCCATAAAGTCTAATGACTGAGAGGAGTATACTGGTGATTTTCCACATTGGTTAATCATTTAAATGTTTGACGATGTTTTCCACAGATATTCTTCCCTTTGGTTCTTGACATGTGTTCATCTGTTTTGGTTGACTTAGTGACTTAAGTTTACTGTCTTTGCCAGCCTCCTCATTTGAGATGTCCTTGAATTATTCATAGAATCATAGAATTATTTGTATTGGAAGGGACACGAAAAATCCTCTAGTTCACACCCCCTTGTCTGTTCTGCTAGAGCATGGGAACATGACTAGCTGCCAATTACTCTAACATGGCAGTTGCTTCTTAAATTGGTGGGTATTCTGTGTGCTCAAGTGAGAGCTATTCTAGGTGGGATTTGGTAGGACAATGCATGAATGGGTAGAATCCTTAACTTTTCTGGAGGTGAAGTCCATGTTACCTGAGTGGCAACTTCTGCTTTCAAGTCCACAGGGTACGTATCAATAGAATGTCTCTAATCTTTGCAGTGGGAATTCTGATGACTCTTTTTAGGCTTTAGTATTACATTACACCTAGACACAAGACATATCAGTCTCTCAAAGTTCCTCTAATATGCAATGTACTTCTGTTGGTTCTGTGCCAGATTTGTCAGAAATCTGGCTTTGATTTAGGCAAGTCAAGTTTCAGGGTATTGCCATGCATGTGTCTTGAAGTGCAGCAGTGCTCTTTTACAGGCGAGACTCAAGGTCTGTCTATCAAAGTATCTCTTGGGCTTTTTTTTTGGAACACAGCTATGAGATCTGTGAGATACCTCTCACTGCAGATATGAAACAAATGTGGCTGCCCCTGCAGCATGCTGAGAGTGGAGTATTGCTGTGCGTGTTAGGGCCCTGAAACTCTGCAAGACAGAATGCTACTGACAAACTTTGTAGTTATATTCTGAAAAAGATCATGATACAAATGTAATGGAGTCATTAATCTTTAGAATGCCATGTTTTGAAAACTAAGTTTAGGGCTCCTGTAGTATATGGGACTCCTAAATCTGCAGTATTTTTGACTAGGAAAAAAACCTCTGAACCTTCTTCATTCTGTTATTTTTTAAACACAGTACTTTGCAATGATTTGGAGACTTAATTTCAGCCATAATTTGGAAGAGTAAGAAAATTTGCTTATGTGGCTAATATCTAAATTGAGCTGGTAGTATTCTGAAAAGCGGCTGACTTTTTCCCTTGAATTACTATTAATTGAAACCAGACCTTAATGCCCAGATTCAGTGTTGATAAACTTCCCAATATAAGGAATTGTTAGAAAACAAAGTTTTTAATAGTCAAAATACCTGCAATTTTATAATTAAGGAAATTCGAGGGGGTTTAATTAAAAAATATTTTTTATTTGACTTAGACTAAACAAAAGTTTAAAAGAGAAAAATATATCTAACTAAAGTGTAATAATTTTGCCTAGAGAATATTTTTATGTGTATAGATAATTGCCTATGTTGACACCGAGATTTTCACTGTCATTGTATTTGAGAGAGTGATATTTTTTGAATACCCCAAATGTTCATAGGGCTTCTACCTTTGCTACTTATCTCTACAAACATAATTTCACTGTATTGTACAGGCAGGTATACCGTCCCTCCTGCTCACAGCAGACAAGGATCACTGACACATGTTTGAAGTGGGGGACCTCTGCTACAGTAAAATAGTGTGGAGGGTTTGCTGAAAAATATTTCACATGGACACGATATGGGAGTAAGTTACTCAAATAACATGTAGCTTCAACTCTTGGTCGCTTCAGTAAAACTGCTTGTGGACAGTTACTTAATGAAGTTTTCTCTGGCAACTTGTGAGAAATGCTTCTATACTGATGGACAAACCAGATGGGGCAAATCTGGAGCACCTTGGATCTGGTAGAAGTAGCTCTACTCAGTAACTTCCAACATTAACAAATTTCAAACCAATTCTCTTTAATGAAAAAGTTCTGAGCTCATTACTAAACTCATGGGCCATTTTGTTTGCTTTCTGAAGATTTCAGACTGAAATTCAGCTTGCCATAAGAGCACTGACTTTTCAATAACCTTGATTTATCTGTCTTTGAAAGTATAACCAAAGTGATGGCCTTGAGCATCTTACAGCACTCTTGGGCTTGCTCAATGACTTAAGTCTCTGTTTTCTTATTCTGAATGGTACTGGCTGACCGTGTTTAGCATGAATTTTCTATTAGTCTTCTGGAAAGTTTCTGATATACTGATAAACAAAGGATATGCAACATTACCCCCTTCTGCTTGCTTGAGGCTGTCTGTCTTTTATCCAAATGTTTGTTCTCTTCATTTCATTTTCCCTAAACAGATTTTATTTTTATTTGGTCTTTCATTTTTCCTCATGAAGAACTTTTGAGGAAAACCTCAGTGTTTTTAGTTGACATGATTAAAGTTCTCAGGTAGTTTTTCACTCAGATGTTATTTCTGCAATAAGCTTTAATAAGAAAATAAGAGACATTTTCTAGCATCTGAGAATGTCACGTAGGAAAAATAGAAATGAACCTGTGATCAGCATCCGGCTCAAGCTCCTAGTGCTCAGTGTGGGAGCTGCTGCTCTTACACATATTGTGCTGCTGCAGAAGTGGGAGGAGATGAAACTTCTGCCATTTCTATGGCATCACTCAGCAAGGTGTAAATGAAATATGAAAGAAAACCTCACAGCCCACTCAATGCAGAGACAGACAAAAAGATAGTGCTTTCTATTTGCTGCTGTGATATGCTATTTGTTGTGGTATTAACCTTACACGGTGCCAGAATGCTTCCTAAGATTTACAGTCTCAGGTCAAAAGGGAAATGATTTCTTGTTAGGTCTCCTTCTTTTTTTCTCTTTCCACCAACATGCTGCTGCATGTCAAAACTGATTTTGCAGAGCAGAGCAGGAGTGAGGTGAAAAGAATGACTGGAGGATCCTGTTCTGAGAAAAAGAAATTGTGTGTCAGTAGGCACAGTTTGCAATGAACTTTAGGGTAAAAATGATAAAAAATCTGAACACTGAATTCAGCTTCAGATTCAGAAATGTTTGCAGCCTTCATTTTATTGAGTTGCAGTTCATCTGGGTGATTTGGAGGGAAGGAGCCATAGGTGGTAATGCATCCATGCTGTGTTTAAATTCATTAGCACAGGGGAGTCTGTTTGTGTTGCTAGGTAGCTCATTTGGTGTGACAGCAGTCTTTGGATACAAGTGGTGCTCATCCCAGTTTTGTCTCTAAGTCTTGTCCTCATAGCTGAAAAAATCACTACCTAGATCTTTGTGGTATCCTGCTCACTATTTTAAAGCCATAAACCAGTCTCCTGGCAGCCCCCCTTTTATTTGGCTGGAAATGTTCAGTGGCTGGATCTTCTGAAGTAGCTCCTAAACTGGTGTAAATAATTCGGCTTCACTGATGTCAATAATAGTATCAGGCCAGTTTACACTAGCTGAAATTCTGTCCTTCAGATGCAAGTCAGCCCCTAATCTCCATGACATTCACACAGAGGCTTGTATTTCCCTCTGTTTTTCTAATCCTTGTGTGTCCTTTGTAGAACTCTGTGATTTGTGCTGAAAACAGTGCTGGGAAATGGGATGAAGTGACGTGAATACTGGTTTAAAATGCTGGACATCTGAAACCCTGCCTTGTTCTCACTGAGACTTCTGTGTGACAGCACAATTATTTCACTCTTTGTGCCTACGCTCTTCCCGTCACTCTTCCAGGCTTAGAGAAGCGTGGGGATAAAGTCAGCAAAGGTTGAGATGGTGCAGTAACGGAGTCTGCAGTATGATAACATCTCAAAAAACCTCACTATGGTCAGAGAGACACATCCTGTAACGCCTCTGTGAACTAGCACAAACTGAAAAATACAGCAGCCTGCAAGCTGCTCAGCTACTGCACTGCTGTGTGAAGGAGGGATTGTGTGTGGCTGGACTTCTCAGCATGCTGGGGTCTCCTCTAGTTATGGTGAGCACAGACACAGCAGGGATCCATACCATGATCTTTCTACAAGGCTGCACAGGAGGAACGGAAACGTGCAGGACACATATTCAGGCTGATTCAGCCTATAGATGTAAGAACTCTTGAAAGACAGGATAAAGTCTAGCAGGAGGGGTTTGTATAAATGACATTCTGGCTAAAGCAGGGAGCATAATTGTAAGAAACTGCAACTTGTTCCATCCTGCAACTCTTACCCGTGATGACATGTTCATAGGGAAGGCTTTGTGATAAGAAATCAAACCAGCAAGGTTCAAAGAGAACCAGATGCCTTTGTACAGGCATGAAGGCAATCGGGTCATTAACACCTGCTGCAGGCTGTTTCTGCATATGGGGAAGGCCACGACAGCGCTCATGTAATACTTGTGTTAAATCTTAAGAAGGCCAAAGAGCCCTTTGGTGCAAGAAGTGAAAGACCTGTATTGGAAGAAGCTGCAACACAACTGGATGAACAAAAGTTTGAAAGGCCATTTGAAAACCAGGTTGCAGAGGTCATGGGTCTGGTTGGTGGAGCTGTACATCTTCCATACAGCAATTTAATATTAATTTGTGGTGTGGTTGTTGTAGACAGGATCTTCTGTTTCTGCCCTTTAATGAATTCTAAGTAAAAGAAAGCTTCTTTATTATTACAAATTGAGAGGGTAGGAAAAACTGGACTTGCACTGCTGCAACTGAAAGCCAGAGGACCAGTGCATTAGATGGGTTAATAAAATCTCAGCCTAATCAGATAATAGACACCACCATATAAATTGCTTTTCTCTAGAATAAACTGTGAAGGCATGTTTTATATATACTATATATGGGACCAGAAAAGGGCAGGACGTATTCTGTCTGTATCAGACAGATCATAAATGTATTATGTTATAATGTTACTATAATATACAAATACTGCTCAGATGTACATTTTAAAATAATGCCATGTGGCTCTTCTAAGAAAATTCCAAAATTATAAATTATTTACATAAGGATGATCTTACTTTTTTATTTTAGATTGTAAATGCATGTTTACAAACCCAGAAGACATACATTCATTCACCTAATTTATGTCTGACTACATTATTTTAGAATTGTCTGTGATATTATCACAGACAATTTAATTCAAAGTATTAATTTCAGTTTCTAATGAAAACCAGCATTCTGTCCTTATTCTAGGGAAAAAGATGGATAAGAAACAAGCTGTTGGAAACAGCTGAATTTTGTAATATATATTGTTGCTGTTAGATTTATTTATGTTTTTTCTACACTTAATTTTGTTTCTATACTTTTTGTCTATTATTTTCTTTATTTTCTGAAAAAAAATTGGCAGGTGGTAAAAAACAAACCAAAACACAGAAGATTTTGGATCATTTAAGTGAACTATCAGGTAGAAAATGCAGTTTAATGTAGAAAAATGTTGAACAATTCATCTGGGAGGAAAGAATCAGTGTAAGGGATCTGTACTAAATATACAGTCATCCAGCATACTGATTAGGAAAGAGATGGAATAGTTCTAGAGAAATGACTGCAAACATGAATGCTGGTACATTGTAGCATTAGGAATTTTGAACAATATACTAGGAAAGAGAAGGTAACAGCTATCATAGAAGCTAGATTGAATTTCGTTCAAAACAGGATTTCAGTTTCTTGCATTTTTTCCTGAGGAAAAAAATGGAAATAATTGCTCAAAGCAAATTTTCATATCAGTGAAATATTTCCTTTAACATTTACTTGGAAATGTCTGTTTTTTTCAGAGTCTATTCTCTCAAAAGGTACTGCTCAGGATAGAAAAAAAAAGCCAAAACAGAAATTCTATACAGAATTCTATACAGAAAAGCTATACAGATGCACACATTATTTACAGATGGAGGAGTATTGATGCTGTCTTAGGCTCATGCTCCTATTAAACTGAAATGTAATGCAGAGAGTACTGCATTTAGTGATTAACTGCCTTCCAACTAAACTACTGGAATGGTCAAGAAATCCTTTCTGGTTTTCAGGTCTCTCAGCCTGTTTTTCTGCCCAGCGGTTTCTTTACTGAGATCACAGGTAACCAGGAAAACATGCTGGATTGCAGAGGGTGCTGAGTTAAGCTCTTGGGCACGTTGGAGTAATGTGTTAGTCTTGTTAGCTGTTTCCAGATTCATGCTTTTATTGGTAGTGCTGCAGAATATGGTCAAGTGCTGTGTCCAGCACTTCATTTGCCCTGCTTCCTTAGATTCTCATAATGCAAAATATCTTTTTCATATTTCTGCATCATCTATACCTATGCTTCTCCAATATTCTGGTTTAAAAGCCTTTTGTGCTGTCTCAAGGCTTTTTTTCTGTAGGACTAGGAAGCTGAAGTGTGCTGCATTAGCACAGGGCAGCCTGTGTGTGTGTGTGTGTGCAGCCTGTGTGCAACCCTGCCGGCAGCAAGGCAGGACCACAGCGCTGCTGGGCACTTCTCTCCCGGGACAGCGGCCCATTGTCATGCCAGTTTAGGAGCTGCTGTAGTCTCTGCCTACCCCAGGAGAGGTCAGTGGCTGCTGAGATGGAGCGTGTCTGTGTCAGCTACTCCTGTTTGCAGTGCAGTATTTTAGCATTATCCTGATTTACATGGGCAATTTAGCTAGACAGGGACCGGGCATCCGTGCCTTCCTGACAGCACTGCAAGCAAGACATGATGTCCAAAAGAGAGGTGAGCTGGAGCAGGAATATGTTATACAGAAGCATGATGTCATGGGTGTTTTAATGCATCACTGCACAGGAACAGGAGGTTACCTGGCAGCTGTGGTGGCAGGGCTGAATATATTCTGCCATAACAACTGACACAACAGCACTCTTTTGCCATTCAGAAGAAGCACATTTCGGCAGAGCTGTATGATGTGGTCCACACATGTATCAGAATCTCTATACCTTTCATCTCTGTACTATTTTACCACTGCCATTTAGTCCTATCTTTGAAATGGCAGAAATTTACATCAAATGGATGCTACATGCCATCTATCACATCAACATTCCTGCACAGCTAGATTGGAGCAGGTGACCACATAGCCTGGCTTTATTTTTAAATACATGCTTATTTATTCACATATATGCTTATGAAGAACAGGAAGAAATATTATCTGTTTGAAAAAAGTCACTGCAGAGATCCTCACTCAATACCGTTTGCCTGACTTCATGTAGAGGCCAGAGACCAGCAGATGGCAATCTCCTCCTGTCTCAGGAAGAGCAGCATTTTACTGCGGGGCCCTTGTACTCATCTTCCCATTGCTTATTGCAGTTTACTTGAAGGGCAAAAAGACCTGGAAAACGTAGGCAGCCTTTGTTAGGCACAGAATGTCATAATATGGCAAAGCAAAAGTGAATTTCTACTTTATGCAAATCCTAGCTGCTTGCATCTGAGAAAGAAAAAGCAAGCTAACCTAATAGAATGAATTTGTATTAATCTTTTTCATTTTGAAATACAGGACACGGGGCTATTTTACAGCATCATGCTATTCCTCCTGTGTGCTGCTAATCTTTTAATGCACCCTCTTGAAAAAAAGAAAATTGTTGATTTCTCTGTACCCTACATTTCCCTTTTCCCTCCAGTGTTAAAATGGGAAGAAATAACGTGATCTTCAGCTGACATAAAAAGGAGTCAAGGAACAAAAAGAAATTTTTCTTCCTATAGTGACAAATTTGCCATGCTAGAGTAATGTGTCCAAGCAGCAGTGTGAGAGTCTATTTGAGCATTTGAATTGGAAAATGGATGGTATTACAGGTATTGCTGTGTAATTTTCATACACATTTTTTATTGCAAAAGAGAAGATTAATGCTGCTAATTTCAGTCATGTGAAACTCTGAGCTGATAAGGGAATGGGATTTTTTTAAAAAGCAAATAGTAGTAGCAGAAAAAGGAATACTCTTATCTTGTGTTGGAAATAATTTTTTCAGCAATCTCCCCATATTGTTTTTAATGAATCTGCATTATTTCATGAAGTATCATACTACAAACATTTGATCATCCATAACATAACGATAGAATGATGGAAAAGAAGACTAAATTAATATTCTGGATATTCTGACACTGGGAATAATATAAGAAAGTATCTCTGTGAATGTAGAATTTTCTGTACTATCTTTAAATGTGATTCTTCATGTGCTGTCCATCTGGTACCCTCTACAGTAGATTGCAGTCCTGATGTACCATGTTAGTTGCATATTACTACTTAGCCGAGTGGCATGGGCATCTCTTTATGAATAGCATTCATAAGAGAGCAAATTAAATGCAGCCTGTATCAGTGCCTTGTCCTGTAGGAAAAGATGGAGGGAGAAGTACCGGAGGGAGAAGAACTATGCAAAAACTGGAAGGAAACCAATGCTCTCATTGCGGAGCAGGAGACCTGAAAGAAGGGAGTGAGTATTATAGCCAAGGCTGATTCTTGCACTTTGTTTCACTTCATTGAAAGGATTTTCATCTGATTATGTAGATACTGTATGATCTGCAGCAGGTTATTGACTATAATCAGACACTCCACCATATATAGCTTACTCCAGCTTGTAGGCCCTCCTGCCTTTTACAGGCAGCCAACTTTTCTTTATATTAGAAAACCAAATGGGGAGGAGTCCAAAATGCTTGCAGCAACATTGTGTTTCGAGCAAAAGGTAGAATGATGGGCATGCCATAACAGAAATAAAAAACTGGCTTGTATTAAGATGGGTGCAAAGAAAAGAAATAGGCTGTTTCAGTGGGTAGAAGGAATTGCTTTATGAGGAAAAATTATAAAACCTTATATTTTCTAAATGATAAGTGATACAAGTGGTTGAGTACGTGCAAATATAGTTTTGAAAATATAGGCTCAGTTGCACAACAAATATTGCTGGAATTATTTTTCATGACGAAAAGGAACATCTCTTGTGATTATATTAAATAGGAAAACAGAAATTAAAATCGCCTTTTATGCAAAGACCTTTATGTTGTAAGCCATCTTCCAAAGGAAATAATACACTTCCACTGCTTGAAACAGCTAAATGTTCATTGTATAACATAAGATGGGAATATAAAAGCACTTTCCATCTCCATCTTGTGTGCTTAAAGGACAAAACAAGTGCTATTTACAATTTATTCTCATCCAGAGTGAACTGAATGTTTGTTTACACTATGGTGGCAGAATGAAAGAATTATTTTCAGTACCTACAAATCAAAATTTGTCACAATACCTACATTTGGTAACTCAGTTACACAATGTCCTTTGTGGATGACAGGGATACATATTTTTAAAGGTGATTAAGGGTGCACAAATAAAGAAGCAGCTAGGCTTGATTTAAATGTTCTCAATCACTCTTTAGAAGGACCAGTTGTTCTTTTTTTTAAATTTCCATACTGTTTATATGGGGAACCTGCACTCCTGTAAAGCCTATCCTAGAGTCTTAAAATTATGGGTAGCACCTCGCTATGTATCTGAATATATGTGTGTGCTTTCGAAGAATTTGACTTCTTTTCCAGAGACAGTCATGTACTTTTGTTTTATTCAAAATCAGTAAACAAGGCTACAATTTAAAACTCTTTTTCCTCAGCATTTGGGGTGATTTTACACCATGCTATGCTCATGTAAATGACTACAGAAGATGCAAAGACTAAAAGGAAAAAAAAGTTGGCTTATTTTTCCTGACAACAGAGAATTCTTTTAAAGACCTGATTTGTGTTCTTTTTTTTTTTATCCTAGGCAGGGACTGAGAAATCTGAGGCTACCGTACTGGTTTTAGGGCTGACACTGGACTTAACTGCTACATGGGTTTTCATCAGCTTCATTCAAAAATTTCTGGAATGCTGCTTAAATGAAGCTTCTCATTTCTGACAAAGAACTAGGGATGGCACTGTATGTCTTTCTGGTACCCTAATCACTTTTGGGTTGCAGCTCACAGTGATGAAAGTTTAGCCAGCAGGATTAAACTAGTCTAAGGATCGTTTCATTCCATCAGTCCTGCCACACACGTTGTGACATAAATGTTACCACAGGACTTTTGGGGGGATTTCCTTTCTAGAACATTAGGCCTAGAATAAAATGCTTCCAACTACGTTGCCATTGACATTTCCAGATGAATTCTCAGAATTTCAATCCCTTCTGGTTTTGTATCAAACCCACAATTTTATGGGACTGCCATTCAGGCAGGGATATTCTGGTGCAGCAAAATAAATTAACTTGTTAGGTAGCATAGTTCTACTGAAGAATTTTTTAAACTTAAAATATACACTGAAAAGAGAATGGAAAATTTTATATAAAGTGGAGGAAATAAAATATTTATTGTGCAAATTCAACAGTGTTGGACTGTTGTGCCTGAATTTTAATACCTATTGGTGCTTTTTGTTTTTGCAGTAGGAAATAATTTTAATTTTTGTTTTGTTTTCTTGGTTTTTCTTGAATTTCTTTCCAGTAAACTAGTGTAACCCATGGCTGTGCTCCCAGTGAGAATCGAACTCTCAGAAACCATGATATTTTGCTCAAAATCTCTTTTCATGGGCAAAAAGAAAATGCACCTGAGGTAGGCATATGCATACACATATAAAAAGCCAGAAAGGCTTTAGATGAGTGAAATGTAAGAATTGAATAATAGTTAGTCCAGGTGTAGCTATTACAATTAAAGCAGGGATAATAAGATAGTTAAAACTGTTATACAAGCACTTAATTTCTATCCTGTTCCTGATGTCATACTCACCTTTCTGCTGCTCCTCCTGTTCCAGTGTTTGCATTCTGCTGAGGAGGTTAACAATGAGTTGTCAGCACTTCAAGTCCTTCTCTGAGGAGTGTGATGTTCATGATGATGATGATTACTTCTTCACTGAAGGATTCACTTGTATCTTTTTCTATTTTAGCTAACATGCTTTTACATCTTGGTCCTTTGTTGGTCTGCAGATCCGTGCTAATCACAATTTACCATACTTGGTACTTTTAATGTATTTTAGATAGTATTTCTTTGTATTCTTAGCTACCACTAGGCTTAGTTTTGGCCATCTCTAGCTCTGCATTTCTTTAATGGACTACTGAGGAATTGTTTACAGCTGTGCAGCCTCCAGAGCCAGCCTTCTTTCTTCCCATGCTTGTTCTCCACACCACATTCTTTGTCTTTGCCTCTAAAGACCTCTGCATGGTAGGCTTGTATTTCCTATGCTACATTATTATGCTAGGTTTGTAAAGCTATGGTGACATCATACAAAAATCAACAAAAATGAAACAAATTAGCCATAGAGACTAGACAATTAAAAATACTGCTCTTACTGCTAAAGCGTGTTGGTGTAACCCCAGATCATCCCAGCTAAATACCTTGCAGCTGCTTGTTCACTACTCCTTCTCTCCCAGCTCACATAAAACCCATGGGCTGAAATAAGAATAGTTTAATAATTTAAATAAATTTAAATTAATATCTGAAATAAAGTAAAATATTAAAATAATAATAATGAAAATGAAAATAAGAAGGAGAGAGAGGAGTAAGAACGCTTCAAGAACAAGTGATGCAGAATGAAATTGCTCACCATCCACTGACCAATGCTGGCCCTGTCCCAAAGCAGTGATCAGTACTTCCTGGCCAATTCTCCCCAGTTTTTATGATTTCTATTCCATACCATCTGTGGTATGGAAAATCCCTTTAGCCAGTATGGGTCAGCTGTCCTGGCCATGCTCCCTCCCAGCTTCTTGTACACCTCCTCATCTGACAGAGCATGCGAAACTGAAAAATCCTTGACTTTGGGTAAGCATTGCTTAAAAACTAAAACATCAGTGCATTGTCAACATTATCCTCATACTGAATCCAAATCACAGCATTGTATCAGATGCTAAGAAGAAAATTAGGTCTATCCCCAGTGAAACCAGGACTCCAAGTAAAACAAAACCTGCAGGCAGGTCAGGGAAGCTTGGACAGAGTAAGCCTGGCAAACTTCTGTCCTGAGGGAGTGCAAATTCAGTATGAAGCTTATGGCTTGCTGCTATCAATGATGATGGTGTATTACAGAGCTACATGGCTGTAGGAGAACAGGTGGCACTGAGCAGATTTCCTGCACTGATATTCCCTAACGGTGAGGCTGTAATCTTTTGTATTTGATTAGTTTAAGCCAGCTTTCTGACAAACGACTGCACAGCTGATGACCCGATACAGTCAGAACTTAAATAATACAGGAAAAAATGTTGTGGCAAAAAGACAATGATGAAAGATGTCTCCACAGAGAGTGTTCTCACTTGGTGTGAGAACCGGGTGGTGTTTTCCTCTTCAGCCATGGGGAAGAGTCCTCCACAGCAGGTGTAGAAATCATCAATGTTCACTCAATCACAAGGGAAAATTTGAAAATGAAAGCTGAAACCTTCCACTTGGGGGAAATAAAGTTCAGGTGCAGTGCCCAGTAATTCTCTGCAATTGAAGTTACACTGGTTATTTGCAGGTATTGGGCCAAAGGAAACACTTATTTTGATTTATGATCATTTTGATTTTTCATATGTGCCAAAGTCTGATCTTCATGATCAGCTTGCCTGCTTTCAGCTCAAGACCTGTGAAGAAAGATAATGAAGTAATATGTCACCTTTTCACTTTGGTGAAAGAAGTTGAAGTCAAACATAAAGAAGAGACAGTCAGGGCTCCATAAGCTAAGATCTTATTTATGCTGGAGCAGAGATACCTTTATTCTGATACTTGCTCCTAGAATATATATTTTGTTACATAGGAAATATACCTTGGATCCGTAGTCTTTATTCTTCCATCTCTGGAAGGTTTAGCTACTAGGCTGAATATTACACTGCAGTAATTACAGTGCAAAATTACATTTTGTCTTCCTTTTGTTTCTATCCATCACCATGATACAAGAATCCTTTACGTCTTTTTTGGCACAGTCTCAGGGGGAGTAAGGTGATGGTCAATCTTTTTTGCAGAAGTGAACTCCATAACCTAGCGACAGCCTTCCCATGGAAATGAGAAATTTAAGATATTTTCCCCAGGGCTCAAAGGAGCAGTGGAGTAATTTTCCCCCTTTATAAACAAGCTCCTTATAATATTATTATTTTGAAATTTGACATAATTTCCAGATATGTTTTAAACAAAATCCCAAATAAACTTATGATTTGTGTCTGGGGTTAGTATTTTTTAAGAAAGCTCTTGGAACATGTACAAGATGAAACCTCTCAGAGAGTTTATTTGAAAGAAACCTAGTTACTGACCTGTAAGTGGATTTGCATCTGCTGGTTGAATTATAGCAATTTTGTTCCCAACTAAAAATCCAAATGAACATGTTTTAAAAACATCTTTAAAAAATTGAACAGCTTTTAAAAAACTGAAGGCTTAAAGAAGGCTGAGTTTACATAGGAAAGTATTATAGCTCACTATGCAGAGCACCTAATATTAAAGAATGTTATCAACATGCAATACAAAATCAGGCAGACATTACAAGCAGCCAGGCAAAAGCAAAATATCATACTAGTTGCTTCCTAGGCAAGGAATATCCTGGTATGGATAGAGTTACATGAAGAAAGGGAAAGAATTACAGTAAAATCCGTTCTAGCAGAAAAAGGCTGCAGTGTGTCCCACTGCATTGCAGATTACCTAAAGGGAAGAACATGCAACTTCTTCAGGCAAAAAATTATCTACAAAGCTCTTTTGGTGAGAGGAAAGGGTAGTAGCTGTAGGTGCAGGCAAGGTAGGAAAGGGCAAATGCAGACTGAACATCAAACTGAGAAGAAGCTGTGAATTGTAGAGAATGTTTTTGAGGAACTCTGAAAACTAGCCTTTAAAAAGCACCTTGAGAAACACAAGATTATCCTGCTGAAAATGAGAGAATATGGAGATGTTTCTATTTCCTCTGCTTTGCATATGAAATGCTAAACAAATAAATAACAAGACTTCCTTTCTTATTTCAGAAATGTACTTATCTTCCTCTGATTGAAACATAAAAATAGGTAAATAATGATGTAGTATAAAAGCTGTTTTTTTGTAATTTTTTTGTAATTAAAAGTAAAAAGATGATTGCCTTGTACTTCAGATGAGATTGTAAGACTGAGACAATAACAGGACAAAGGTGTGCAACGACTGAAGCCTGGGAAGTTCTATTTTATGCTACACTGGTACTTCTTAGCAGGAAGGAAGTATATTTGTGTTACAGTGCAACAACTAACTACCCTGAGTCTTGGAGTTAATTTCCATAGCTCTTAAATTCACTCCTCTCTTTCAGCAAACTGCTAAGTGTTAAGATCAGTTAGGCTGTGTGTCTGTGGCTGTTTTGAAGAGTGACATATACCTAAGAGCAACATTTTATTTCCTACCTTAACTGTCACTATTACATCCATGAATTGAAAATAATACTTCAAGCACAGCTATTATTTATATACTCCCACTATATTGTTATTTTTTCAAATCAAAACTGTTGCATGTGCATGCATGCCCTCATCCATTTGAATTTCACTTTATTTTACCTGAAAACCATCCAGAGAGGCTCTGTTCTTTATACAGGGAAAATCTCAAATTCTAGGTAGTGGATTAACATGAGTATTTACAAACATTAAGATGCAGATTTTCAATAGTATCCAATTAACTATTTCTATTAATCTCAGCAAGCACATATTTGCATTTTTGGCAGATAAAATACTTTTGTAAATCTGTCCCCTGATGTATAACTTAAATATGTATTGTCACTTTCCACATGTACAATATTTCTGAATTTTCTTCTTGCTATAGTTGGGATTATCACATCACTGCCTTCCCTTTTGGTTACATGTATGGAAGCAAAGAATGAAGAATTGTTGAAGTATCTTTGGAAGAATGCCAGGTCAGTGAATCACTGATATTAAAAGCAGAGAAAAAAGTCCATTGGGTCACCTAGTCTGACCTTTGTATTCTGCAATGTTAACCATACAATATACTCTCTAACCATTAAATCTAACCTTTTTTGATGGTTTGTGATTCTGAGTTGCTAAAGGTGGGACATGCAACTACTTTCAACTTGAATATTAGTAAGGAGGAAGGATAAGGATTGTAAAAAACATGGATATCCAGACTCTTACTATTAAGAAATTCTTCTTTTAAATCTCAGTTAAACTGTTTTCTCCTTAGGTATAATAGCCTCTTTGAATTTTCATCCTTGGGTAGTCTGATTTACAGGCTTAAGACCAGAAAGGCATTATGATAAATTTTTACTCTGACCTCATGAGTAATACAGGCCATAGAATTTCATCCAGTGATTCCTTCAGTGGGGAGAATTCTTCTTTATGTCTATATAAGTTAATTCATTTCTTTCATTAATTTTGAAGAAAGTATTTATAGATTGAGATGTTACTCTTCCCTGTTTGACAGCCTTTGCTTTTCAACACCACTTAAAATTAGGTGGTCTTGTTGGTTCTCTCATAGAGTTTTATTTTCCTGTCTTTATTTTGTCTGAGAAGTCTTCAGAAAGTGCTAGATTTGTCTATAAATAATAATAAATGGCAATACAATAAATAATTAGACTTTTCTTACTTCAGAAAATGTACTCATCTTCCTCTGGTTGAAACATAGAAATAAGTAATGATGCAGTATAAAAGCTGATTTTTTTGTAATTTAAAAAAGGACATGACAGAATTCAAAATGAATGAGAAATTTATGTAATTCCTCAGAAGTAAAATGTCAGTGATGTGAAATTTTGAATAATAAGTTATTCATGTCCAGAAGATCTTTAAAGGGTAATGAAAAGTCATGTACAATAATTACATAACCTCTTCTTTGGAAAAAAACCCCAAACAATAGTCCAACAACCGTCATGAAAAAACAGAGGATAACAATTCTAATGTCTCTTATCTAATCAAAATATGTTTCTATTTTAATTCACCATATAGGTTACCATATGAGGAGTTATTTTCATGATGAGTCATATGTATTTTCTTTCCAAATACGTATTTGAAATATATGATAAATATTATTTTTTACTCCTATTGTTATCTGTGCAGTTGTTGCCCTATAAGACTCAGTTTTCTTTACTTGGTGTTCTCTCTACTCACTCAGTTTTTCAAATTTCCATGGCAGAGCAGAAACTTGACATGAGACAAATCTTTATAGACAGAGCTGATAGATAGGCTATATTGCAGGTTCTAGCACACTATGTGTATAGATTTAAATAAACTTCCTTGAAATGAGAATGTTATGGTTTTTATAGTTGTTTCCAAGCCCTAGTTATTTCCAGAGAGTTAAATTTATTTAAAAGGCAAATATACAGACACAGACAAAGCCCCATATCTCTAAGATTTGTTCCTAATGACTAATCTTAATAATTAATAAGTAAATAATGACTGATCTTCACAAATTCAGGCAACAGAATCTTTGACAGTGCAGGACATTGAATTGCCTTTACAATTTGGATAATATTTAAAAAAATAGTTCTAATCGAAATTAAAAATTACAGTTGTTATAATAAATCATTGTGGTACTTTATAATATCTCTCTGCAGGAGATGATATAAATGTAGTATTTCTGGAAGAAAACATCCTTCTTTTTATTTTGAGTGCAGAAAAGGGCCCATAATGAGTCCTTGGAGACAGTACTAATATGTAACTTAGTGAAGAAATTAATAAAATCTGCTTTTTTTTTTTTTTTTTTCAAAAATGTTGAATGCATAGATTTGTGAAGAAATACTTTCACAGATTTAAATTTCAACTATCCAGGTAAGTGCTGCACTCGCTATTTTCTAACCAATGCAAGCACAGAAACTGTTTAAATGCCACCATGGAAGTGACCTGAAATTACCAACATACCTTGATTCCCATGCTGGAAAGCCACCTGGAATGTGATTGAAGTCAAAGGCCCACAATGCTGAAATACAGACTATTTTGTGGAAATATGTTTTTTGAGTAGCTACTCACGCTCATGACTGGTACAAACCCATAAAAACAAGATTGAACTATCTTTACTTAATCTTACAAGTTATTTCTTATTCATGTATCTCCTTCCAACAATATACCTTTTATTTCTATCACAAGTGCCACATCCTTCAAGCTGCATCGCTCCTTTTGGTTTTCCTATTTTTACCTCTCTGCACACAGCTCTTTTCATTCTGCTAGTAATTGAAAAAGATTTGGTTGGAAGAAGAGATGATAGTCAAGTCATGTTCTGCTGGGGGTCAAGCGTGCACAGTAAATCTGGAAAACTTGGAAGAGTGTAGCAACGGTTGTGTTGTTTAATACATGATTGTATTCCTTTAATTTTGCTTTTTTTGAGAAGAATAGAACTGGTCCTCACTGGAGTGTGATAGAATTAGATGTTGATAGTTCTAGAAATTGATGTTACTTGTATCTGCAATATATGCCAGCAGCAGAAGAACCATGAGTAAGTTAGGGATGACACACAGTTGGTGATTTCCCAACCAATTCACAGCACTGGCAGCTCTGTAGGATCCATGATGTCTCAGAGCAGTGTTTTGAGGTTCTGCCACCAGATGGTGATAAAACACGATGAAGAAAAGGAAAAAGTTGACACAATAGATATGATTGAAAGAATGCAGCCATTCTGTCGTCTTCCAGACCCATTCTCTCATGTGCTGTGGGACATGTAGTGCATTTTGACTATGGCAGTACAAGAATTCCATGGAGTTAAACTTTGCAACACCTGCCTCTTGGAGCCTATGAAATGTCATTGCAGACTCTGTCAAAGGCCTATAGTAAGAACATTTGAAAAGATGAAAGGAATGGTGGAGCTGGAAGGGGAACAGGGCAGTGGAAGGAACTTGGCGTTGAAAGAAAAACCCAGGGAATTCAAACTGTAGGGATTAGTAAAGTGTGAAATAGTTTAGGATAAGGAAATTAGGGAAAGTGGGTAGAAGAGAGTTGATTAAAGACTTGGGTGCTTTGTACGCAGAGAGCTGGAAAAGCTTTTGAAGTTTGTCTCTTGCTATTTGCAACATGCGTCACTTGCTTGGCAAATTATTTAGCACACTATATAATGTTTGCAGTGTTATCAAATTACAGTCCCACTTTCCTTTATTTTCTTTATTTTTGCATTCATATGCAATTTTAGTGAAAGCTTGTTAGATCTGTTAGTGCCTTTCAGCGTCTGATGAACATTTGCTACTTCTTTGGCTCATTTTGTAAATGTTCTCATATTTGCTAATCTGATATTTTTATGCATTTATAAATCACTTTGAATTACATGCCTATTAGTAATATTTTTAAGACATTTGAATCATATTTAGGATGTTATTTATTACCTGTGATAAGCATCCAGTTTATGTAAACAAATTCAATTTTTCTATCAGCAGAGGTAATACAGATCTAGAGTTACAGCTAAGAGTCTTCTGAAATGTCCATGGGTTTTTTTTTTTAAAAAAAAGGCTTTGTGAATTTTATATTTTGGCTGACACCCAGGCTAGCAGATTCAAAGAAACAAAGAGAGGTTAAATATATTTGAGATTCATATTGTGGTAGATACAATTGCATAATTTCCTAGACATTTCTGCATAATGGTGCCATAATTCCTGCTGTTAAAATTTGCTGTTGAGTTTAGCCATCATTATAACTAAATTCTCCTGCAGACTATAACAGCAGGAAACACTGGAACAATGTATTAGTCACAACAAATTAAATTAGCAAATAGTTACCAAGATTCTGAGACAGTAAAGATAGAAAAGATACAACACAATGAGTCAGTTTCAGTTTCTGCTGATCTGAGGTTATTACCTACTATGTTGGGGAAACGAAGGTCTAAAGACATATTTGAGTAAGCAGTGGCCAGGTAACCCTTTCAGTTCTACTCACTTTTTGTCTAGTTCCCAGAAGACAAACATCTAGGGATTCTGAACTGGAAAACAGTATTTTGGTACTGAAAAGTCAAAGCCATCTTAATACTGACTAATCTTCAAGTTTGAGTTTAAAGAAGTACCTGCAGATGAAAGAGCTCATCTTCACTTAGAACATTATTCATCATTCTTAATCAAAAGCCATTTAAGTCCACCCCTGCTGTAAGAAAGACAATCAGATTTTCCAATCCAGTCCAAGAAATGTTACATTGGGTGTTACAACCCTCACCTGAAGGTGAGAGTAACCCAAGTACTTGTTAATAGATTCCTTGGGGTGGCTTAGAGTGAAAGAACATTGAATGGTCAGTGTTTATATATATATATATATAAATATATATATATTAAACATATATGTATATAGGTTTATTTTATGAACATATTAATTTATTTTATAAATGTATATATGTTTACTTTCAAACAACTTGGTTGCAAAGGAAAGCAGGTATGCAGCTGCTTGTGTTTTTTATCTATCGTAACATAAAAGTATAAAACAATAGGAAAAGGAGGGGAAGGTGCGGGAAGGGAAGGTGCGGGAAGGGAGGGAGGGAGGGAGGGAGGGAGAGAGAAAGAAAGAAAGAAAGAAAGAAAGAAAGAAAGAAAGAAAGAAAGAAAGAAAGAAAGAAAGAAAGAAAGAAAGAAAGAAAGAAAGAAAGAAAGAAAGAAAGAAAGAAAGAAAGAAAGAAAGAAAGAAAGAAAGAAAGAAAGAAAGAAAGAAAGAAAGAAAGAAAGAAAGAAAGAAAGAAAGAAAGAAAGAAAGAAAGAAAGAAAGAAAGAAAGAAAGAAAGAAAGAAAGAAAGAAAGAAAGAAAATAAAAAGGTAAATAGCCACCACTCATATATCCAGCAATGAGACCTGGTTGTTGCAATTTCTATGTCTGCTAGTCGAGGTGATGGTACCAGTTTTGTGAAAGTGATGGTCACAATCTTGATCTGTCTGGGGAAGCCCAAAACCACCAAGTGCAGTGTGTTAATATGCTCAGGCTTGGTGGGAATGCCTAAGTGCCTTCCCTGGCTCAGGGAGTTTCACACTGAATGATGTAATGCTGTGGATTACAGCACACTTTGGGAGTCTTTAATAGTTGATGACACCTTCTAAGATGTTACAGCTGCCTTTATGTCAGCATAGCTGAGTCAATTGTGCTTCCTCAGGAGAAACAAATACCTTCAGGCCTAAATGTGGATGTCCTGGTACTTCCCCAGAGGGGAATTTTCACAGCTGAGTCACTGATTTAAGGACTCTGGCATGACGAAAAACACTATCCCACCTCACAGGATTTGCCTCTTATCAGTCTCTTTCCTTGTCTTGTTCAACACCTAGCTGCAGCCTCTAGTGATGGGTGTGTTTGAATCTATAAGCATTAAGATTCCAGTCTCTCACAATGTGCTACTGAACATCTTTAAAAGCTGATCTTCCACAATGGACACAAAAAGTCAGCAGCAATTTTGTCCAGAGTCTCACAAGACAGTTTAATTTTGCTTGTTAGGGTATTCAACAGTTCATAGTATTTTCCCTTAAATTAAGCCTGACTTGAAGTTTTTTTTCCCAGTTTAATTCTAGCATTATTAATCTGTTCTAAATAATATCTCTGCCTCCCTTGTTCTTCCAAGCAGCTAGACAATAATTGCCTGTTTCTCTTCACTGCTATTGAGGGATTCCACTGGTCCAAACATCCCCAGTGTATTATTAGTCTAATTTTATTTCATCGTCATTACAATGAATTAAATGGAATTATAAAATTCTAAGCTTGGAAAGCAGAATTAGATCTGTAATTGCATTCACATCAGAAGCTAAATTTCCTTAAATAATTTTTACTTTCATCTAAAATTCTTGTGGAAAACTCTTTGCAGAGATAGGTTACCTACATTTTTCCAACATATTTTGGGCTGCAGCAGGTTCCTTATGAAAGTAAGGTGTTAAATAAATCACAGTTGGAAAAAGAGTGTTTTGCTTCCAGAGCTGCTGAGAGGCAGGCTTTGTGCACGGCTGTGCACATTTCTTGGGTGTTTAAGACACGGTGGAACTTTGACCTTGGCAGGCTAGGCTAAAGACATTGGATAAATTGGAGGCTTCTGTTGGTTTTTGGAGAGCTTACAGGGTAGTAATGGACTTTCTTCTAACCTTCACAACCATTTGGTGACATGAAAAGTGACACATACTCTATACCAGAGATGTCGGTGGGAATTAAACATTTTGATACTGAGCTAAAGTGTTAAAATACAATGGGAAACTTGAGTTAATACCACACTGGGGATCAGTTCTAGCAGAGCTTCTTTCTCTACAAAAAATGGAAATATATTTTTTTAAGAGAAAGGAATCTCTTATCCTTTACTGAATGTACTTAGTCTTGTGATAGATATGTGTGTGTGAGTTTATGTTTGAGAAAAGATTTTGTTTTTTTCTGTGAAGTGGATGTGAGCCTAATTTTAACTGCATTTTTTCTCTTATATCTTAGGTATGGAAACATACCTTCTAATCTTTGACATGATTCCAGCAGGATGAGTGAACAAATTTAGCTTGTATTGAAAAATTCCTGTATACAGATGGACAATGTGGAGAGAAAGATTCTTATCACTTTCTGAAACTAGAAAGATTTTTCTTTGTTTCTTTTATATATCAACAAATTATGCCATCAAAGTGAAGGAATGGCTTGAGAGTTATTAGATTTTCAAAAAATTAAATATATGAATTAGATAGGAGTGATATATCTCACTGTCAAATAATGGTGTGAGATAGTGAAAATGTACTGGATTTTCACAGCTCTAATATTAAGTGCTGTCTCAAAACAGTAATTGGAAATACTTTTCATGGAAGATAAAATCCTAGCTGAAACCTGATTTCTTTCTTGACCTTTAAAAATATTGCATGGCAAATTTATGTTTCCATCTAGTCAAAGATCACAGAGAATGTAAGTATTATATTTAGTGTATTGTATATTAATGTATATAGCTATGTATATAAATATATACCAACATATGGTTTGCGCTAAAAATGTAAAATTAAATATTTGCTAGATTTTCTTTTCTGTCATATTCCTCAAGTATTTTCTCAACGGATCTTTGTAGTGATTAATTTATATCATATGACATACTGACAGATATTCAGGACAAATCCAGAGTATGTGAATGCTCCCACAACTCTCTCCAGTCATAATAATTAATATGTATTTTTCTGCCTCTCTAAGTGAAAAGGCTTATGAGGGAAACAAGACTGGGGCTTTGGGAGACAATTCTTCTGCTTGTTTTTCATGTGTAGTAGAGCATGGGTCATATAAGTATTTAGACCTAGAAAGAAAAGTGCTTTGTTGATAGGCTTAGTTTTTTTTAAAATTTTATTTTTTGTTTGAATGTTCCTTCTTCAGAATGTTTGGTTTATGCAATTTACTTTATAAAAAGCTTTGCTTTTTAGGGTGTTTGCTTTCTCCATGTAATGAATAATGGAACATATAGTAACAGTTTATTGTAATTCCCTTATATTGCATGTATGTAAACAAAAGGAACCATCACTTTAAAGCTGAAGAGATGTTTCAAGCAGCCGAAAATACATGCGAGGAAACAACTGTCATGATGCAAAATTATGGTCCTTGAACCTGCACATGAAACCATCTGATTGTGAAGTCAGGCACATTCCTGCATCTACCTGGAGCCTATTGGTTCAGCCGTACAATTCGAGGGGCTCTTGAAGCCTGTCCATGACTCCTTCTACGTATGTAGGCATCCATTCAGTTCTGGTTTCTCATCAGAAAATTACACCTTGTAATGTAGGTCTTTAGCATAGAAAATGTAATGGATTAACTTGGTTGAAGTAGCAGGTCCAGGTGGCTTGAAGAGCGAGCTCTTGATGATGTAGTTTGTTTAGCTACCTGTGTGAGGCAGTCATTGGTCAACATCTGGAGGTCTACAGGAAACTCTTGAAGTTATACAAGGCATTTTGAATAGGCTTCAAATTCTAAGGTCTGAAGCACTTCAAATATCAAAAGCTTTCAAAGAAACAGTAATTTTGGCAAAAGACTCTCCAACCTTTTCAAAGGATCAAAGGTTCCCAAATCCAGTGAAAACAAAATTAATCCCATAAATGTCCCCTTTTTCTTCCTTCACCCTCCCAATATTTCTATTTACCTGAAAATAAGTGTTAAAAAAGCAGCTGGAATTCTAATTTACATCTCTTCTTAGAATTTGGGACACCAGTGATGATTGCTTTATTACACCATAAATGAAATCCATTGACCTTGATAGGAGTCAGCTCTCAGAAACTATGAAAAATAATTTTTTCAAGGCTGTGATTTTGCTGTAAATCCGAGCAAAGAATTTCTGAAACCTTGTTTCCTTTTTTTTTGCCTGGAATATTGGTTTCCAGATAACTTGGTTTCCAGGCTAGGTTAGGAATATAGTCAGAATTTTCTGCCATATGGAATTGATGTGACACTGAGGAATGAAAGAGACGTGCATCCTCAGATACATCAGAAGACTTCTATCCTGTTAAAAATTATCTTTTTCTGACACAGAGATTTACTAGAGGGATAGTTCTTTAAATCTACAGATATATGAGATTTAATGTATAGATTCTGATATACAAGGATGGCTCTTGCCCACAGGACTGCAAGATCTTGTTGCAATTCCTGAACTTTCCTACACCTTACTACTAAGACAGGTCTACCAAATGAGGTATAAAATATATGGTTCAATGATTTGCCTAAGAGAATGGCAAACCTGCTGAGTACAGTTGTTAGGAAATGGGTGTAATGTGAGCAGTCTTGCACATCTTGTCTCCCTTCCTTAGCTCCCTCCTTTTTTACATGTCTACATGTAAAAATATTTCAAGTTTTCTCCTTTGTTCTGATATCCACCAGTCTGAGCTGTGGCTCTTGAATGTGGATATGAGAGTTCTTTATTTTCATAGAGAATTATACCAGCTTCCTCAGCCCATTAGTAAATCTGCCTGCCTGACTCCTAGGCAATCGTTAGTGTATGACACTTAAAAGGTGAGAAGTGTAACGTGAAGTCTCAGTGTGGTAAGATTAAAACTTCTGGTGCACTTTTCACAAGAGTACCTTTGCGAACTGCTCTGTTGGAGCAGCTTCTTCTAGCATACAATAATTAGAAAGAGCAGGAGGAACCACTAGCATGAATATATAACATTGAGACTGCTTAGCTTATGGAAAAACATAGCATGTTTCATGCTGTGCAGCAATAATGTACATGTATCCATTGTAGCACAAGCCATGCAGTTCTTCCCAGGCAAGAGCCCTTGCACCCAGCATAAAGAGTGCTCCTGATTCCCGTTTGCTTTTTTCATTCAGGGAGACACATTTATTTAATCATGTTGACTATATAACATTATAACATTATAACTCTACTGCACACAAAGCAGTTTTACAATACTGTTATAGGTATGTTATTGCCTTTACTTCATGTGCTGTCTCAACACGAGAAATTGTCTTTGTCCCTCAAGTGCTTGGGAGATAATTGTGGATAAACCTTCAAAATTTTGGATTAGAAGGAGCAAGCTTCCTAAAATATGCTGTGTTTTGCCAGACAAAATCAGCCAGGACTAATGGCCCTCCCAATAAGATAAATGAAGAAAAGTTTTACTTGCAATGTTGAATAGAATTTAAATACCAGACTCCTAACCTTGCCAAAATAAAGAAAATATTGGACAAATACAATTTTCATTCCTGAAGATCTAACAGCACAGAAGTTTTAAGTGCCTGCAGAGTAGAGCAACAACAAATCTATTGTCTTTTAGGTTTTTAGGTTAAATAGATTTTAGACAAATCTATTGTCTGTTTTTAAGGTTTGCAGTCCTTTATTTGTCCACCTAAAATGTGAGATTGATGTAACACTCAGCTAAAGTGCTCTGTGGATTTAATTCTATCTGATCTCCAAATTATTAATTGACCTGTAAGAACTGTCCTGAATGAGACTCACAGACTTAACAGACTTCATGCTGCAGCCTGACAAAGCCCACAGGTCACAGTTTTTACAGCTTCTTCACACTCCTCTCACAAACTGGTTTTGATAACTTTCAATAGCAAGATGTATGGAATTGCCAAGTGACTGACCTAATATTGAATCTTCTCCAATTATTATAAATAAAGAACCAAACCAATAAATGCAGCTATATCTCTCAAAATATTTCTGGGTAAAAATATCTGTTCACTGAAGAATGTGATGGAAACCCTCAAAGTTACTTTTCATATTCTCTACTGCTTCTGTTCTACTCCTATCTATCCCTTGTTTCTTTATCTGGACACATTTCTATACCTATCATATGTTTCAGAAAAAAATAATGTACATGGGGCAATTGCTTATTCATTATATTAGGTATAACTTAATTTTTTTTATGCTCAATATTCAAGAATATTCAGTATTTTTAATTTTATGCTCAGTATTCAAGCATACTAGCTATTCTGTTTGTAGTATGAACCTTCACATATGATGGGTGATTTCTCTGTTTGTTAGCAGATGAATATTTCTCATTTATTATTTCTATCTGTACTTACTAGTTTTTTTAAAATAAAGAGGATAACCTACTCAGTGGCTAAAACAAAACCAAAGGTCATGAAATGTAAAGATCTTTTAAAATATTTGAAGGGCATTTTAAAACATGTACATATGTACAATCACTGAAAAATTAAAAAATGTCACTTTTTATTTAACTGAACCATAACAGATGTGCATAGTTTATGGAAAAACACTATGCAAATATTTCAAAGCACAATCACCATCAGTTGAATTTGGCAGAGTAGAACAGATGTGTCCACCTGTTAAGAGATTAGGCTATCAGATTTGGGTATGCAAGATGTGATTGAAGCCCATAGTGGGAGCTATTTAGGAATGCATCCAGGTTAGCAGGAGGTAACTGAGATTCTGATTACTGTAGCATTCCACTTTGCCTAATTCAAGTCATTGATCGCTTTGGGGAAAACAGAATAGTACACCCAGGAGCACTGAAGGGAGAATGAATATCCTACACTGTGTGAAAACAGTGCAGAAATTATACCTGTTTTCCTATAACAGTGAAAGAGAAAGAGAATGGGAAGTTCTACAGGGGCTGCAGAAT
The DNA here is from genome assembly GCF_030490865.1 of Poecile atricapillus. NCBI lineage: Eukaryota > Metazoa > Chordata > Aves > Passeriformes > Paridae > Poecile > Poecile atricapillus. The sequence goes on along the minus strand of NC_081249.1, from coordinate 153,462,321 downwards.
AGAGTGGACTCCAAAAATAGTTATTTATTCTGTTGAAATTTAACATCCTGAAAAGCAAGCATAATTATTGATTCAACTACTATAGCAATGTTAGTAAGTAATTTTTTTGAGCCACTTCAATAAGCTGTGAGAATAATCATCTCAAAGCATACCCAATGCACAGAATATCACATTCATTTTAATGTGAATTTTGTTCAGCCAGGACTGGAAATTAATTCTGCTTCCTTGTATTTCTTAATAGAGAACAGAAGCATATGGTAAAAGAGAAATCAAAGTCAGATTTTAAGCAGCAAAATGCAAATAGAACACAACAGATATTGTGGTGGATTTGTATTTTCTTGAGGAAAAAATATTTTCACAGTTGTTGCTGAAAAATATAACCACATCTGTTTTGCCAGCTCCTGTCTTCTGAGTACTCCTGATTACTTCATACCTTTGGTGCTGTCTTACTCTGTAGTTCTATTATTCTGCAGAAAAACTATAATTTATTCAACTTCAGGGGTTTCAAATGAAGTTCTAATTTGGTGTCATTGTTGATGATGAAGTGTGAAGCAGAAAAACACTGGTAGATTTTCAAATGCTGGCTTAGTTATATAAATGCTAATAATGAAAACTCTGATTTTGATTTTCTATGCTGATATTAATTTTGTGTAGATAAGAGTGAGGAAGAATACAAGTGACAGTAAATTATAATTAATTCCATTGTTCTTACTATTTAAATATTTACTTATTAAAATTGCTGTCTATGGTTTGTGTTACTCATCTACAAAAGTACAAACTAACTGACATGTGAAATTTGAATGCTTAAAGGTATCAAATGCTTAATTTAATATATGACAAGAAAAGTCCTAAGAAATGCTGTGTGAATATGGCAGACCTGTCATCGAAGGATCAGAAATACAACTAAATTTCTGGGGTCTCATAGTTATGGCAATTGTTCCATTCAAATCCATTTTATTTGTAACTTTGGGACTAGAAAAGAACATGAAGAGGTCAGACCAGGATATGGAAGTACACAAAATAAAAAGAAGGTATATGAGAGAAATCCTCATGTTCCTTTAACAGAGCTAGAAAACACAAGGTGTTTTCTGTATAGATCTTGTCAATGGAATTTCTGGTTATTTTTCAACTTATTATTTAGCATGAGATTATATTTTTGTATTTTGTTATGACAGCTGATGAAATGTTATCAGAGGACAGTCTTTAACTTTTACAATTCTGTCAGTATCAAAGTGGATCCATCAGTTGGAGTTGGATAGCTTGAGCTTTATGGCAATTTGAGGTCAGGAGAAAATTCTATAGCTCTTGCATTAAAATTGTTGATTTTAGTTTGCTCCATTTTGACCACTTTTTAAGCATGTTTTATAGTGTGCTCAGATAAACCTCATACATTCTAAGGAGATATATGCATATATGAGCAATTATCAGCCCCATTTTCTGAAGCCTGTAATAGTCGAGAGTAATCTGATAAAAAACATTTCTCAACATTTTCTATAATTATTGCATGGTTTTGAATCTCAAGTCTTACTTTAAACAATAATCCATTTTCTTGGGGAGGTAAAGTAAGGCAATGTACAAATAATATTGTGAGTGTATTTGCCTCTGTAAACATTTAAATTTATATTTATTAATTTATTAAGTAGATTGCTACTTTGACGGACATGACAATCTGAAATTGTGAAGAAATATATTTTCTAATTAGAAAACACTTTCCAAGTTAGAAGTTTTATTTCATATGAGAATTAATCTTTATCTTACCCATGCTAAATCTTTTATAGTAAATGATTTTAAGAATGTTATTAAGGTTCCATATTGGTTTTCTTCAGAAAAAAAAAAGAAAACTTTTTACAAGTTCTTTGTTCTCTCCTCAGAGGAATCTTTCAGTTGTGATGACTTGGACCAAATGGTTCAGTGCATTTTCCAGCTAGCATTCAGGTAAGAGAAGCATGAGACTAACAAATTCATTTTCATGCTAATCAGGATGAAATTGAAGCTAAACCCAGCATAAAAATCAATGAATTAAAATTGATAATTTTTAGGGTGTCAGAACAAAATATAAATAATATAAAGATAATATAAAGATAATATAAAGAACTAGAAAACAAACAAAAAATTTTTTTTTTCTCTGTCCATTGGTTTTTGGCTATGGTCATTTCGATCAGAATATTCGAAAGGCTTTTGAGTCAGAACAATAAGCACACTTCAGGGCCGTGGGCCCCAAATTATGCTTGCTGCTGTTGACGAGGATGTAAACAAGCTGCTTTTAGTAATGTTTTTTCTATTGTTGGAATGAATAAAGCTGTGGTTGCAAACACAGCTGAAAGATAGGATGGGTTTTAAATACTTTTGTTCCTGCTGAGCCATTACCAACACCTGCAGTTAAAATAATTATTGCAAATGTTTTTCTTTATAAAAGAAGGGTAGTTAGTAGTAGACCTGTCTTGTTATGGTAAATTAACATCTGCACTTAATATGATTCCCTTTGGTTGTAAATATCCTGAATTAAAGCTCGTTATCTCCTTTGGAAAGTATGTTTTATGATTTCACCTGTTTGTACAGAGATAATTAAACATTTCACTGAAATACAGGTTGGATGACTATAATCTTATTTTAGCCATCACAGAAATTATGGAATATTTTTACAGCAAATATTGTGAGTGTTTAATTAAACCCTACCTTGAAGTAAAGCAAGCATAACTACTGAAGATAGCAGAAATGGATTAGAGATTCTGAGATTGAAGAGCTGAATATAAGAATTAGCTATCTTGTCATTATATTTTTTAAAGAAAATGTTTTCTTAATCATAAAAACCAAAAATTAAACCACTTTATATTCTAGGGCTAAATAAGAAAACCAGGAACAGAAGTGGAATAAACAGGAAAATTCTTTGCCTTATTTTAAAAAAGAGCTTGTACTGTGATTAAAATGGAGCTACTTGGTTTATATCATCATCAAAATAGCTAAAAGTTATGCATAGTTTTTCTACATGCAAATCCTCTAAAAATATTAGGAGTTGAAGAATTTATTTTAGAATGTTACAGCTTCAAGCTATTTTTATGTCTTGTCTTTGACCATGCATTTTAACTTGATCAGATCAGAATTTAGCAAGCAAGCTCTCAGTTCAGTGGTACTTTCCACCTGCTGTCAGAATTCAAACCTATCAGAGTAAGCTCTCAAAATAAATTGTTAGTTTATATATCAGAATAAGCCTTATCAACTTAACATCTGGTGCAAAATTATTTGAAACCTTTGTTGACCTGGGGCTAGAGTGATTTACATCAGATAAGGAAGCTAATTTGTGTTGTAAATTGTATCCTAGGTTTTATTCCCACTTTGCAGATTTCATTATACAAACCCATCAGTATTAAGAGCTTAAGACAGCCATAGAATTGCAGAATGGTTTGGTTTGGAAGGAACCTTAAACATCATCTAGTTCCAGCCCCTCAGCCATGGGCAGGGACACTTTTGACTGGACCAGGTTTTTCAAAGCTTCATCCAGCCTAGCCTTCAACATCGTGTTCCACTCTATCCAGCTTGTTCCACTGTATCCAGCTGCTCATTCCCATTTCCTGAGTGTGTAATTCCATGTCTTTGTGACTGCATGGATATTTTTTGGTCAGGGTGTGAACAACATAACTGAGCTGATGTTAAAACATTTTTAAATTAATTGAGTGCAGATACTCCAGTGTTTAAGAAACCTCCACAGAGGAAAAAGCAAGCACTTAAAAAATGTGTGTACTTGTACAGAATGATATTTTCCTTTAAAGAGATGCCTAAAGCTTCTGACTCTTTGAAGGAAAAAGATGCAGGAATTCCTTTAGTTAAATTAATATCTGTGTGTTTTTCTCCTCTGTGAACCTGATTTAAAAAATTCTCCAGCAGAGTATAGATAATATTAGAAGAAATGAAATAGAGGAGCTCCTTTAAAACGAATGCTGTCTGCCTATTTTTTTTTTTTTTCCGTGGTGTTTCTGGTAATAGGGGATTTGGAAGGGATATTTGGACAAGTTTCTTTTTAAAGCATGGAGCATTTCACTGATCTCCTTAGTACCATTCATTTTCTGAGCACTGCATTCTGGACTGCCATCCTCTCATTTAATTCTTCTTCCTAGCCTTACATACATTTAACTAGATTGTTCAAGCTAGTCTTACCTTTGCAGGAGTTTTTACTTTTCTGAAAGATCAGAGTAGTACGGCACACTTGCTCCCAGAGAGTGCTTGCGAGTGATGCTACACAAATCCCTGCCTCTGAGATTGAGGGCATCACCCCTATTATAAACCAGCTATTGTAGGGGACCAAGGTTAGCTTCTATCACCTGTGGCTGGGTCTCCCACATCACAGTGTGAATGCAGCATTGTCGAGACTTTGAGCAGATCTCTGCTTTTCATGTTTAATTTTGTTCTTTTTTCCCCCTCTCAGTGAATTGTGATCTGCAGTCTTTTGAATACTAAGTGCCCCAGAGCTGCTGCTACAGGCACCCAAGCTCTGCCAGTGTCAGCTACAAGAAAGGTCAATATTTTCTTTTAAAGGAAAAGGAACAGTGATGATCATAATTAGGTTGACTGTATTTCAGGTTTAAAGAAAAACAATTCTTAAACCATAGCTCTTATTTATGGGCTGAAGCTAGCATTGTTTCACTCAGCTCATAAAAATTGACTGAAGTAGGTTATTAAAAGGAGGTGTTTAAAAGTTCAAGCCACTAGGACTTATGTCCCCTCTACTCTGAAATAAAGTATTTTTTTTGAATTTCAAGAACTGTTTCGGTCAATTGCAAGTCTTGGAATATAATGATTTTTGAAGGGCGTTTCTGATGGCTTATATCAAAATTGGCAGGCATCAAACACTTTCTCCAGCTTGTGTAATAGAACTGTACTCTCTTTAATTCACCTATGATTTAACTGGTGTGTGAAAGAACTTTAACACCTATTGCCCCCTATAAACAATTACTAAAAAAAAACCCAATCTCAAAGCAAAACAAAAAGAAGAAGAACATGTTATATTAAAATGTATACTCTGTTACTTGTGATTCTCTTGGAAGGACTTTTTGTTTGTTGGTTTATTTAAATTCATTTCAGAATACAAGCACATGCCAAAATTACAGTATTTTTAAGAACCTACAGAATCTGTCATGAATAATCAATATTTTTAATCAGCTGACTAGTCCTGGGTTACTTTAAGGTAATAACAGATCAGTATAGTTTTGTTGACTTCATAATGAAAAAAACCCTATGCATTTCATATTTAACTTAACACAACTGAGCACAGCATCTTGGAACTAGGCCCCAAAATTTCAGAATAAGGGCAAAATGGGATGGAAACAAAATGAATAATCTGTGGGGATGTCTGTTATTTATTAAAATGAAACAGTCTTGTTTAATTTGAATTTAAACTTGGTAGTGATCATCCAGACATGTCAGTTGAAGGGTATGAGAGAATAAATTGCTTTAAAGACAGCTGAGCAAAAACCAAGGGTTCTGATGATACTGAGTGATTTGAAAATGTTACCAATTTTTCTTAGAGATGACAAGATTTTCTTCCATGCTATCAAGGAAGTGTTCACTGTGAAGGATTCACCTTGAACTTTTTGTGCTGTTACAGTGACATATGTTTAACATCAAGTTGTTTTCCTGGTCCATGAACACAACAAAATTTCTTTCTAAAATTTTTTTCTTTTTAAAGCCTTGGAAAACAGACGGAGAGATGTGATTTTACATAATGCAAATGCATCTTTATCCCCAACAGACTCAAATTCTATAGTGTTGTTTTAATGAGATATTATTAGTTCTTTCTGTACCATTTAATTATAATTGGTATGATTCTTAAATCAAATATAGGTTATGGAACAACAATAGTGTTTACTTTCTATTTTTTTAAAATAAACAACCTTAAATCATGGCTTTGGATAAAGTATTGGGATGATTTAATATTGCATACATAAGGAATATTTTTATGATGAAGAGCTGCATGTATTTTTTTTCCTGAAGATATAGTTTTGTTATGAATACATATGAGTATGTATGTATTTAAGGATGACTGAGACCAGTTGAATCAGAGGCTAATTCCTAAAATTCAAGCTTTGAAATAAGAATGTAGAGTGTATTAACTTGAGTATAATATTAATTGTATTTTTAAAATGTGATTCAAGCTTATGAATATATGTGATAGAATTTTACTGATGTCCTCAAACCAGGCAACTCTGCTGAACATGTCCAGACTGTCTCAAAAAAAGGTGAGGTTGGTTATGCATCATTCTGTCATTGATTGCTAAAAGAAGACTTGTTGTTCCTCTTGAGTCCTGCCTTGACTAGCTAAAATGAATTTTTTTTTTTGGCACTTTATTGAAAAAGCTGCAGCTAAGTCTTTTTGTTATCCGGAAATCATTTACATTTCCATTGTTTTTACCTTGCCAGAATGGCAATTTTCCCTTTACCATCCAGAATGGATGCCACCCTGGTTTATAGTCCCAGCCTTCACCACTACTTTATTAGTACAGATTCTTACAGGCCCATGTTCATGCCATCATTTGCCGTTAGCAAGCCTGTTCCTGCAGAGACCTCTGGAAAAAGGCTCAGTATGGCAATACGTGGCTGCCATTCGTGCGTTAGCATCTGCCTTGAACTCTCCGATCTGCAGTCTTTTGGCTCATCCTGCGCACATTCATGTAAACTTTGTAAATGTCAAGAACAGCATGTAGGAAAAGTTTTGTACCCTGTTTTGTAATGCCTTTTTCTGGTTGCAAATATTGAAGTAAAGACAGGAAACACTATGAATTTTAATTTCCTTCTGGTTCTAGTTCTTTTCTGTTCAGACATATGGAGGAGGTTATTGAAATTCTGATTCTGCAAGTTTCTCTTGTCATCACTTGAAAAAATTTTTAGTAATGGAAAAGCCGTGTTACTTGCAGGACATTCTACCCAGAACTTTATTAAGCAAGCCTCAACTGATTGCATGCACATCCCAAATATTCTTGCAAACTTACTTCATAAATTTTTAGAGCAGAGAGATTATACTAGTTCCCAGGAAATGGTAAAGCATATTCAGATTTTTTTTTTTTCCTGGCTTATTCTGAGGTTTTTCCACATTGTATATAGTGTCTGTACCAGAACAGAGGGTTTAACCTGTCTAAATTTAAGCTGAAAGTCAAAATTCCAGATTCCTTCCTTATTGTCTACAGAGCAGAATATCTGCTGTTACTTCAGGGAAGCAGAAATAGTTAAAACTCTTTTCTACCTTTTAGCCTCAAGACTCCAGGAAACATATGGGGATGTGGTGCAGGTGGGAGCCCATGCTGTGAGAAACAGTTGCCAGTGTTTTAAGAACCCAAATAAAAGTTAGATTTTCCATGGAGAAGAAAAATTAGCCAAGGGCCAGTCAGGTGTTCTGCCTTCTATTTAACATTTGCCTGTAAGTAGAAGGCCTCTGAACAATCTATCAGGTAAATTTTTTTTAAGTCATGGGCAATATTCCCTTAAACAGTGAATATATTGGTTCCAAATAGTTTAAGAAGATCAAGTCTTAGCTCTCAGTTATGAGAGCTGATGAAGGAGCTTGGACTGTGGTGAAGGCCTAGTTTATAACTGAAAAGATTGGTATTAATTGGGGCTTTATTGACATTCACATACACAGGATGCACAAAATGTTCTTACACTTTGTAACAAATTACAATATTGTTACAAACCTACTTCCGACAGAAAAAATATTAGAAGGGTCACTGTAGTCCAACAAAATATTTTATCCTTCTGCTGAGGAGGTGTGATGATTCTCTACCATGGTGTTCAGTTTCTTTCAGCTTATTTTTTTAAACTTGTGCTTACCAACTGGACCTTCATATCTAATTAATACCAGTGTACTCTTTAATAGGTATATTTAAATTTTGAATCATTTTAATGAGATATTATCAGCTTCAGAACTGTTTAGTTAAAATGTTGATATGATCCTTAAATTAAATAAGGGGTTTCAAACATAAAAATGTTTACTTTCTATGCTACTTTTTTAATAACCTCATGTCATAGATTCAGATTAATTGCTAAAATGCCTTGAACATTATATATATAAATATTCTTTTAACGAAGAATAGCTGTGTGTAATTTTTTCTGTTAAGACAAGCTTTATTATGAATACATATGTGAGAATGTGTTTATGTATGACAGAGCCCAGATCCCTTCTATCAGAGTATTAAGTCACTGAGCAGCACAAGCATCAGCATACTTGTGGCTGTCAGACTTGTTTTGTCTGGTGTTTTCTCTTGGAGTTTAGGTTTACCTTACTTAGCTGTAGCAATAACTGCTTAATGACCAGGTGCCTCTTATCTAGTTTCAGTTCTATTTAACTTTGTACAACTGTGTGCAGTAATTATCATTTATGGTTTTGGTGCTAGCAGACATAATGGGTAGCTGTGCTCTGTAAGAATGAATAATTTCTGCAGTGTGATGCTGACGCAGTGTTAGGGACTTAGTGTAAAGGTTAGGTTGACAGCGGAAACCTTGTAGGTGTGAACACAGGCTGATAAGCAGAGGCTCCATGAATATCCACCAGTGGACAATTAGTAAAGGAAATACAAACTTAGAAGCTGAACTAAGGCAATTTTTGGGTAACAGAAAGTGTGAATATAATAGCCTAACATATACAATGCACCTTATTAAGGAAAATTGTTTGTAACATGAAGTTATAGACCAGTAAAGAAGATCAAGGTCTAAAATGAATTAAAACCCCTTATAAGAGTGTGCCCAAGCGGACCCAGGAGTGAGGAGAAAGGGAAAACTGTCAATAGTGACATCCTGTGCCTCTGTCAATAGCACCACACTACTCCTGCTGAAGACATCAGGGTTCTGCCATATTTCCAAACATCTTGCCTCTTCACCACATCTGTTGACCTTAAGACCAAGAAGCAGAGGGAGAGTGGAGATAACACCAAAAAAAGAGGCATATAATGGGAGATCTTGCTAGGTAACAGCTTTTACCTGTAGTACCATTAAGCAACTCCTTTTTTATTTCAATAAAATGAAAACAAAAACAAAACCAAAAATGTTTATTTCAAAAAATGTGTTCCTACCTCTGTAGCTGAACTAATAGTAGTAGTTGTTTGTTGCATTTTGTTTCTGCTTAAATTTTTTTTAAACTACACCAAAGGTAAATTTTTTGCTTGACATTTTTTCTGTAATAAGTTCTTCAGGTTAGTGAGATTTAAGAAAGTTGCATTCTTTTGCCTCTACATTAGAGACACACGCTAATGTAAAGTTCTTTTACCATAGACTTGGCCTTAGCAAAACAAATCATTCAATCCTTTTGCTGAAGAGGCATGATTGTGTACTGGTACCATCCTTTTAAATTCCTTTCTCCTTAGTTTCCTCACCTCTTACTTACAAACTTGGTTTTTAAAATTAATGCATCTTTTGTAAGTGTATTTAAATTCTTTGGCTTTTGGAGTAAATGATGTGATGAGCAAATGTAGAGAACTCTTTCTAGATTGATTTTTCTTCAGGAGTTTTCTCTGTTATGCTGCCAATTTTTGCGACTAAGAGCAGATTATCTCTTCCTGTTACAACAGCAATCACTCTCTTATTTATGTCCCTGCTTCTTCCAAAGAGCAATTAATAAAGCTAAAATAAAACCTGCATAAGTCAATCCCAAGGTCTCTAACATGGATAAACAACTTGCAAAAATGTAGTTTGCTTATATCTGAGTAACTCTGTGCTGAAGTACAAAATGTGGAGGTTGGGGGTATGGTTATCAAACAGTCAAGATCTTAAATTTATTACATGTTATTATTTTGAAGGCAGGAAATAGAAGTTATTTATGATACAGCGGGATGTGGAGTCCCCAAGTTTCATAAACATTTGAGAGTATTATGAAAAGAAGCTTGTTGAATGTTGGGTATGGAGATCACCTGCATTTTATATTTGCAGAAATCTATGGCCTATCCCACATAAAAATCTCTGTATGATGGCTGAAGTCAATAAGTATATTCATATTAATTGCTCTAGCACTAAGCATAGGTGCAAAAACCACATTTCTATAAAATTATGTAAGTGATCAATAGACATCTGCATAGGAAATGGACAAGTATCTTGGAAAATTATATATATTTAATTTGTAATAAATAAAATAGCTCAGTTTTGATAGTAGTTTTATTTATTAATTGACATGAATGTTTAGACAATATTGAACACTGAAATAAGGAAAATTTTTTTATTTGAAAACAAGGTAGAAAAGTATTTTTAAGTAAAGAACCAAGATTTCCATTTAGCAAAAAACTTTTGTTTTTTCTCCTGACAAATAGAAAATCGTCTGCTGTTAGTTATGTTAGTGGTGAAACCTGTTTACCATTCAGATACTATTACTCACTTCTAGCTTGAATTGATCTGATCTTGTCTTTCTGAGATGAAACATTTTTTGTGTCTATTTATGACACTAAGAAACTTTTTGCATGATAAGAGAACAAACTGTCTTTTGCTGTAAAGTTCATGAAGTCCTGGCATACACTTTTCAATTTCCTCTGAATATTTCCCTACTTTTCAGTATTTTTAAAATAATGACAGGATACTATATTCTAATATCCATCTCACCTGCCTCATATAAGGGAGTAAAGTCTCATCTATTTGGCTACTGACTAGTTTCTTATTCATTTATGGGTGACTTGTGTTAAGGTCTTGGTTGCGAAGTTACACTTTAAGGTCAGACTTAAATCCATTATTCATCACAAACTCCAGATCCTGGAATTTCTTCATCAAGACAGAGTTCCTCCATTCCTACCTGTAAAGATATAACTCCAGTACTGTTTAACGAGGCTCTTGACCTTGATGTGGCCTTTAGTGTAGAATTACATCTATCATGAATCGGAGTAGTATTTTATTTCAACCTTCAATTTTCACACACTTCATTAACGAAATAAATTGTTTTTGTGTCTTTAGGTATATTAATTAATGCCTTATTCCAGTATTGTATCAGTGCATATTTGGCTATTAGAAAATATCATATCAACATATCAGGGGAAATGTTCTTTGTGACCTTGAATAGCTCATAATTTATTGTTCTTCAATACTTTATAATGTTTTGTGGGATAGTTTAGGAGTAGGTCACACTCAAAATCTCATTTCTCACATATGACTGGACCAGCATAATTTTATCATTTCACATTTTAAACCTCTCATATGTTGGTTCATCTTCTCTCACTCTCTGTATCCTGGTCTCCCAAAAATGTGCAGCTAGGCTAAATTTTTTCACATTATGAGTCATTCCTATAATATGCTTGCATTCTGCTGACTTTACATGGTGGCAGATTTGGCTAAACTGAGGATGCATAGATGAGAATTTTCTTAAGCATTCCAATATCTTCACTTTATTAATCTATTCTGCTCATGGTGGATTTATAAATGGAGGTCAATATCCCATGAACTTAAGAGCTTTCATTAATTTTACTTTTCTTGTACAAGAACAATGTAATAACACTGCAGAACTGAGGGACTGAGATTATAGACCTGAACCCATTACCTTCGCAATTAAGCTTCTTGAATTACTTAGTTTTCATTTCTGTTAAAATTTAAAAGATTGTGACAGACTAAAGCATGAGGACTGGCTTATCATTGCAATTTGCAAAGAGCTCTCTAAAATGTATGTTTAAAAAATAAAAATATCTACATACTACAATATTATTGCATCGATACTTTCAAATGACGTGTCAGGTTATTCATGGGCACCTACAAGAGAGATAGAAGAATGTTGTATGAAAACATCACAATGGAAGCTCTTTAAACTGTATAGAGACCATATTTTGCAGCTATATTTTCAGTGTGGGTAATATCCACAAATGAATATTTGTTGTCTAGTGATCCGGGTATAAATAATGAGGAGCCATGACCAAGATGTACTCCAGCTTGGGGTCCTGCCCCTGAGGTGAGCTTGCTAATACTCATAGTGCAGTGTCTGAACCATACTTTTCTGTCTTGTCCAGTGAATATTTAAGCAATGACATTGAACTACTTTCTGTGGGGAATATCTCAGTAAAATCCCCTTGGCAGAATCACTTTCTCTAATTTAGACAGAGAAGGGATTTTAATTCAAGTCTCAAACATAACATATATGATTTAGAGTACATCCTAAACTAAGAAAAGTGAAATAATGCTTTTCACATCAGGTTTTATAAGCCTATTACCTTCTTTCATTTAACATTGAAACTAAGTAAACATTTTATATTGGAAAATGATAAAGAAGTTTCTAATCTAGCTAAAACATTAATCAATTGCTTTCAAACTGACTGTCAAACTAAAAGAGAAAAAATAATTTCTATGCAGGGTAAGATTTTAACTACATCCAGCATGTTCATGCACAGTACACATCACCCATAGCTGCCTGTGTAAAGAGGACAGTAGTAACTAGCCACTTCATCACTCAGAAGGGAGGCTCATGAAGTTTCCATAACAGAATATGAGTGCTGAGAGCGTGGGTTTCAACACTGGTTGGTGAAAAAAGCCTCAAGGCACTAGCACTGTTGATTCACAGCATATCTCACTAACTATGTAGATTTATTGTAAATTACTGGTTTTGAGGTTCATTCACAGAATAGAAGTTGATGGGATTAAGATATTTCACAATTTATAATAAAATTACAAATCTAATTAGCTCCTTATATTTTTGTGCTTTAGTAAGATACACTTTTAAAGTGTAGTTAAAGATACACTTTTTCGTGTTTCAGTATACTTTTAAAAGTATAATTCATGAGATTTTCATAATGAATGGAAGGCTTCTCCAATTTTAAATATCAATATTCTGCTTAATAAGAGCTACCTTCCACACTTTCTTGTTTGTTCAGAACAGAAAGGAAGACACCAACTGTTGCAGGAAAACACTGCTCAGTTCATGCAGCTTAAATCAAATCATGCTCAAAGTGGTTTATTGATTCATCAACGACACGCAATTAACCAGAAACCAGTGAACTACATATTCAGGCTCTGCATCAGCAATACAGCAGACAAATGAAAATACAAGGTACTTGCAAGCTATTAAAGAACATTACAAATTTCTAAGCAACCTTGAAAACTAACACCAAAATCTTCTAGGCATCCCCTGCTTCGCTCCATCATTGGCAGAATGGGAAACCAGCATTCCCACCCTATGGAGCACGTGCCTTCTTCCCTGGCTTGCTTGGAGGGGGGAGTGCTCCCGCTCTCTGTTCCCTGCCAAAGCTCCCTTCACAGACACACCTGGGCCTGTGTCCCTGCATACTTGCCCTGCTGCATCACCTCCCTGCCAGTGTTCCACTGGGACACTGCTCTGCCTGGCTCTGCAGGCTGGCTTTGAGGGTGCTGTATCACTCCTCCAGTTTGTGCTCCAAGGTCTTTTTCCACAGTTACAAATTTTCATACTTTGTGCTTCTTTTGAAACTGACTTCTTTTTGGTTTCAAAAGTCTCCTTGATGTTCCCCAGTTATGTTTTAATCCAACTGACAGTTCTTTAGCTTGATCAATATTGAAGAAATGACATTTCAGACATTGCGATCCATTTAAATACTCTGCCCTCACTGGTGTTTCTGCCCCAGCAGCGGGTCTTTTCTGAGTTGTAGAAATTAGGTTTGGACTGTGCAAGTGCTTCCATGGTCAATTAATGTATAGAATTGAGACAAAATACTCATATGCGTAGGATAAGGAAAAACTGTCGCTGTTGGAGCAACATGGCAGAATCGATTTATCTGTTTTAGTGAGCATTAACTGAGAGGCCATCAAGTATGAAAGCAGTGATGTGCAAATTAAAAAAGATTATTACCTGCAAAAAAAAAAAGGTTAGGATCAAGAAATCTCCTAAAATAACAACTGATCAAAACAAATGTGATTTGACAGAGTCACTTATCATCTACTTGAAGTGATTATAGTTTCTATTGGTTATAATGAAAGGAAAATGGAAGATTTACTATATTATTTGCAGGGAAATTATCTTGAGATTGTGAAGTGGAAACAAAGCTTTGTCATTGCATAAACAGTGAGTAGCCACTCTTGTCTGTCTTTGTTTCTTTTCTTTCCTGGTACTTAATATTTTCTAGCAATTGTTCTGATAAAAAATTTGTGGGGATTTTTTTAAAGCAATCAAGATTTTTGTGAGGGACTTCTTTTATTTTTTAAGGGAAATAACTTGTTATTGAAGTACAAGACAATAAGGAAAGATCAGTAGTATAGTTTATGTTTAAGGATTACAGATTTTAAGGAAAGAATACAGTTTTTCATTTTTCATTATACTGCCAGGCCACAATTTTTGACAAAACATTGGCATTAGAAAAGCTTAATTTGTGGATTTTTTACACTGGTGTCTATCTTAATGACATCAAATATTGGTGGAACTGGAAAGAATGAAATTTCTCATAAAATATTTGAGGTATACCCATGTCAGTGTTACCTGTTGATCAAAGAAGTGCCAAACCCAAGACCTTATTCTCCTTTATTCAATGCAATGACCATTGTCCACTGCCCGCAGATGTCCAGTTATATTGGCCGTGTGTAAAAATCCCATATCCATGGCGTTTACTTTGTTTTGCTTTTATTTGTGGTGGCCTAGTGCTGCAGAGACTGGAGGAAAACAAACCAAGCCAATCTGTGGAGGATCACAGCCAGCTTGGGAGAAGGAAGAGGAGAGGAGGTTCATGGCCAGTAACACACATTTGGCTGGTTTCCTGGCCATTGTGAAAACTGCAGCTGACTTTACCTGACCATACACAGCTCAGAAAATCAAGTATTAATAGATTAAATGAACTTGATGATCCTTTCTAAATGCAGGGAGAGGTACTATAAACAGTATAGCTGTTTCTAAGGAATAAAATGAGAAGCAGCACTAAAAATTAATAAAAATTACAGGTCCTCTTAACTACTTTATAGTTATACTTCTGGAAACATGGTTTTATGTGATTTGATATGGTGATTTGATAACTGCTTCAATGTGTTAAAAAGCAAGGAAATTTGAGAGAAAGGGAAAAAGATTTTCTAAATGTCGCCTCACCACTTCATTGAAACTTGAAAAATTAGATATAAATAAAATAAGTTATTCAAAGAGTTACATAATAGTAGAGTATGCTTTTCTTAACCCTCAACTGCCTTTTTTTTTTTTTTTTTGTGATGGAAGAGAAAAACTGCTTTTCTATTTTTAAAGAATTAATTACTGTTTCTTATTTTAAAAGGATTATTGATTCAAATAAGAATATACATTCCAATTGTGTAATTAAGTCAGAAAAACAGCCAATTGTTTGAAGTTTTGTTTTATCTTTAAGGGAACTATTTCATCATTCCAGAAAGGAAGAAAAATACTAGTTTGTTTTTGATGTAACTTTATTTTAAGAATACAAGTATATTATCCAGATTTTGAGATCAAAAATAATTTGCTTTGGGTAGGAAGCTCATTTGAATCTCCTTTGCTCTCATTACTTTCCATCCTCAATACTTTCGTGTTTGCATTTTAAACCACATCAATCCAATTACTTCTTGCTAGATGTGGTGAGCTGGTTTTGGGTAGTGGGTAAACTCCCACCCAGTAAACTCCCACTCCCACCCACTCACTTCCCCCATTTGAAGGTGACTGTGAGTGACACGGGGCAGACCCTGCCATCCCTCCACAGGGAACATACCTGCAGTATCCATGCTGCCAAAACTTAAAACTTATGAGCAAATTCTGTGCCTGATTCTGCACAATGGCTTTAAAATACAGGAAGAATAATCAAATACTGTGGATGAACATGCTGAGTAGTACTTTTACCATAAATCAATGGGAATGTACAAGAAAGATTACTGCCAGACACGCTATTTCAAATTGCACACAGTGAATTTTGCTTGTAGATTTTAGGTATTTTTACACAGGGCAATGGCTGAAAAGAATTTCACAACAGCAGAAACTTCAGACTAGGCTAATATATTATTGCAGCTTATTCCAAGAAAATTAATAAAATTCCACAGCATCCTTTATCTCTGAAATTCAGGAGTCAATAATTATCCTATTTATCAGTGACACCAACAAGTAAATCTCAGTCTAGGCTTTAATACCCACTCAAAAAGAGTCCTGATTATGTTCCTACATGTCTATCCTCTTCTCTCTTTCACACTTATTAAATCTGGGTACATTTGACTATTGCTCTGTATTTGTGGTAATGAAATCTACAGTGTGACTTTGTACTTTATCCATTTTAAAAGGCTGACACATTAGAAGAAAAGATATAGAGCATGTACATACTAAGTCATGTTTTCAGAGCAGTGAAAATGGAACATACATGAGGCTATAAATGAACCAGCTGCCCTGACTCCTAACTCTTGGAGAAAGATTCTTCAAAACCAAAACCAAAAATTGACTTCCAGGCTGGATATGTTTCCAGTTTTCAATGTGTCTCAGAAATGTTCCCTTTAAAATACTGCTTGAGATAGCTAAAAGTCTGCAGAAAACAGCAGGAACAAAACTATCAAAGTGTCTCTCTCTCTCACTCATAAAAGTGAAATAAAGCCTGGACTGTACTACCTTCAGCCAGTGGGAGCAACTGTATTTCAGGCAGTTAATGAGAGGCTCAGAAGAGGGGTAAGGAAAGTAAGGCCTGGGCATAGCTCTCTTCACATTAGTACTAACTGCAGAGTGACTTCTCCCTCTCTCATGAGCCTCAGATCATGTCTGCCAGGGCACAGCTCGCTTCACTTAACATCTGTCCTGTCTCAGACTGGCTGATGTGGTGTGCCTTTTTCCACGGGGCCATAAATGGCAGAGATGTGACACTGTAACTGGCCATTGTCAGCTCACTGTGAAGCCAAGTGAAGGTCACACGTCTGCAGTCGTCTCTCTGATATAGCTGGTGTCAACACTTCTTCTCACCTCTGGTTTATCTCATTTAAAACTGCAGCGCCTGGCCTCCCTGAGGACTTTCAGCAAGGTAGCTAATGCATGTATTACAGTATAATCTCACCTTTTTTTTTTTTTTTTGACAGCAGAGACAAAGCATGGAAAGTATCTATTTGGAAGAGTAGAAGGCATTTGAACTTCTGTCCTGTCTGGAGATTTTATTAAAGTAGATGACCATTCATTTTGTAGACAATTTTAAGAATCCTATGGTAAAAACTGTCAGGAAGTTATTTTTCAGCTAGTGGGCAAACACTTTCTTGCAATGAATCTGGCTCTGCAATGAGAAAATATTCTATCTGTATGTCTTGCTGTTTCTTTTACAAAAATATTTACAGGCAAGAGCCTTTTTTTCTTCAGAACAAATCTGTTCTTTCTACCTTATGCTCAGCTGAAGTCATAACCCACTAAGATGCATGACAATCTCTAGCTGGGGAAAAAATTATGGTTATCATTCATTCAAACTTGGACAAGGAACAAAAATGTTAAGTTTTGGATTTGAGCAGGACTATTTTCCAAATGTTTTTTGAGTTCCCCATGGAGCATGAACTGCTCTTTTGTGTTACTGAAGGGTGGATATGCCAATAGGCTAATATTTACCAGGTTACAAAAAGATTCAAGCCATGTGAATATTTGCTCATTCCTGATGACTTAACGAAACTGACAGTCATGTCACATTTTATCATGACATGCATGAGACAAAGAACAGCATCATAAAACACAGCTCAAAGCAGTATGTCATGTACAGCAAAAAGTATAAGGAGATACTGTCTGACTTTGAATGGAGAGTAAAAATCTCTAGTGTCTCCAGATTTTCTTTAATACGAAATGTCATGCACCCAACCTTTGAAATATATTGAAAGTTGCATGGCTTTCTGCTGCAATATTTTCTTGTTCTACTAATTGCCTGTGCTTCACCATATCAAGTTGTATTAACACCTTGCAGTTGGTAATGGCATGGTTGAGGGCCTCCGTAAAGATGATGGGACAAACAGATTCAGTGGATTCCATTGTGAGAGTTTACTGTGGGCAGCCCTGCCAGGATGATGACACTGATGAAGGTGTCCTTCCAGGAACAGAGGGGTACCTCTAAATCACCTGCCTCTGTCCTTATTGGGGACTTCTGCTAGGTGTAATGTGGGAATACCACACAGCTGGTACAAACAGGTTCAGAAGATTGCTAAAACACCCAGATGGCAACTTCATGCCACATGTACTAAGAGATTGATTTGATGCTTGTTAACAGCAAAGGTGGCATGAGTGAAGTGATTGACAGCTCTCTTGACCAGTCTCCATGAAGCAGTTGAATTTTTTTCAAGTGGCCAAAGTTCAAATAGAATACTGTGAGGGACAATTAAAAAGGCTTTTAAAAATATGTTAATAGCAAAAGGCAGTCCATAAATTGTGTTATCCCATTTTTATGATGAGGACAGTCAAAAACAGGGCATAGGTAATGGAGAGATGTTTAATATTCTCTTCACTTGGGTCTTCAACACCAGTTATAGGCTCTGAGACTCTCAAAGTTATGAGCTGGGGGACCATGACTGGGAGAATGGTAGACTCCCAGTTGGCTCTGAACTTCCTTCTCCAGCTGGATCCTTATGTCTATGTGCCCTGGTGGGACTCATCCTAGAATGCAAGAGCTGGCTGGTGTCATTGTGACACTTCTCAGTGATTTTTGGAGTCCTATGGGGAATCTGGTGAGGTCCCAGTAGATTGAACCTGATAAATGTTGTCCCAGTTTTCAGGAAGGGTGAGAAGGATAACTGACATTACAGGACTGTCAGTTTCCCTTCAGTATCTTATGGAGAAGATTATTCTGGGAGGTGTTGAAAACACCTGAAAGACAACACAGTCATTGATCACAGCCAGCACAGCTTCATGAGAAGGAAGTTCTGCTTATCACACCTGATTTCCTTTTAGGACCAGGTAGTCCTTAAACAACCCATGTTGTTGATCAAATGAAGCCAGTTGATGTAATCTTTTTGAATTTAAGTAAAGAATTTGATACTGTCTCTCACAGAATCCTTCAGGACAAAATGTCCAGCACACAGCTTGATAAACACATCATGGGATGGGTCAGCATCTGGCTCATGGGTTGGGCTTGAAGGGTGACAGTGAATAGGGAGACATCAGACTGGGGACCTGTCACTAGTGGGGTTTTGGAGGGCTCTGTCTTAGGGCCAGTGCTCTTTAACATCTTCATATATTACTTGGATGCAGGACTAGGAGGGATATTAAGCAAATTTGCCTATGATATTAAATTGGAAGCAACTGCTGAGCCCCTTGAAGGCAGGGAGGCCCTGCAGAGACACCTTGACAAGTCAGAGGTCTGGGCAATCACCAACCACATGAGAAGAGCAAGTTCAGCAAGAGAAAGTGCTGGATACTGCACCTGGGGCAGGGTGATCCTGGATGTACAAACAGACTGGGGAATGAGATGCTGGAAAGCAGTGCTATGGAAAGGGACTTGGAGGTCCTGGTTGACTGAATCTGGGTCATCCGTGCCCTGGCAGCCAGGGGGACCAACCCTGTCCTGGAGTACATCAGGCACAGCATGGCCAGCTGGGCAAGGGAGGGGATTGTCCTGCTCTGCTCTGAGCTGGGGCAGCCTTACTATGAGTTTTGGGTGCTGCAAAATAAGAAATATATAAAGCAGTAAGAGGGCATCCAAAGGAGGGCAGTGAAGGTGATGAAGGGTCTAGAGAGGAAGCTATTAAAGGATCAACTGAGGCCACTTGATTTGTTCAGCCTGGAGAGGAGGGGACTGAGGATCGATCTCATAGTGGTGTACAGACTCCTCAGAGGGGAAGTGAAGGGGCAGACACTGAACTCTTCCCTTCAGTTACCAATGACAGAACCTGAGAGATGGTTGGACTGAAGTTGTGTCAAATGAGGCTTAGGTTGGGTATTAGGAAAAGGATCTTCTCCCAGAGGTTGATTGGGCACTAGAGCAATGGTCACAGCACCAGCCTGACAGACTTCAAGAAGCATTTGGAAAATGCTCTCAGGCACATGATATGACTCTTGAGGTAGTTTTGTGCAGGGCCAGAAGCTGGAATCAATGATCCTTGTAGATCCTTTCTTACCCAGGATATTCTGATTCTAATAATTCTAACCTTGTGATATTATACACTGTAGTCCAAACTCATGAATCTGTACTCAGAATTGTGACACTTCACATTACTATAGCTCAATGCCACAAAAATGTGCTTTTCTAGAGGCATACATTCAAAGGAAGAGTTGAATGCTGGGTGACTAGTTTACTTTACTTCCCAGGGGGAATTATAGGCCTCATTGCACATTTGTATTTTGATATATTCTTTTGGGCTTAAAAAAAAAGTTAGTTAAACTCCTAAATCAGAAATTTAAACTTGTTAAGCATTCAAGTTCTATCCAGGAAAGAACATAAGTATATATTTGTGTTTACATCTAATTTTGCTTTGGTAGAGGCTCTGTTTAATCTGTCTGCTGAACAGATGACATCTTTATGAACTGTTTTTGTACTAATACTATAATTGTGCAGGTGATGATTATGTTAGATAAATGACACAATATAGTGTCTTAAAGATGGATTCCTATCACTTATGGCAAGTTGAAGCCACATAGATCCTTGGGCACAGTTCTGCAGATTTCGACAGAATAATGAGGATTATTTATTATCAGTGATGTGCCTTTCTCCCTTACTGCAGTATGCCCTGTGAAAGTGGGCACCTATTTTAAAGGGTACCTTTGGGCTATTTCAATCCCATAATTCTAGGGTAAAGGAACTTTTTTTCTTAAGAACACAATAATGGTTGAGAAAACAGATATTGCAAATCTTACTTTTCAATAATTTTCATGTAGTTTTTCAGTAAAAATATTCCAGGTATTATTTAAATTGACTTTAATAAAGAGTGAAAGTTGCCAGTTGACAGCTCATTTTAATATTCAATTATTTGTTTAAAATGCAGACTTTCTGTTCAATTCCGTGGTGCTCTTATGCTGGCTGTATATCCTGGGAATGTTCTTCTAATTTTTTTCACTCCGTGATGTGAAACAGCAACCTCCACTACTCCAAAAATTGCATGAGAAGTGTATCCCTATGTCAGTAGTGATACATTTTTCTCCAAAACAGCTGCCCAATTTTGTGAGTATTTGAAAAAAGTATTTGAAGGTAATTATTCTGTATTTCTAGCTCATAGTTTGCTATAATGAAAAGGGAGTGGAGAGGGTCTTGAGACTATTTCCAGAAAAAAATAACCTTCAAGCAAGTTCTACCAAATGTTGAACATTTGCTCTATATGTAATTAGTAGGAGGGAGGGGGAAAAGGAAAGTGTAATTTTTCTCTGAGTGTGGATTACTTACAGACATTCTCTTTCCTAATACTTAGGTCTTGTGGTAGCTCTTTTTTTTTTCCATTACCCCACAGCTATTCATTAGCTGATGTGCCAATGTCTGTCAGTTTCTCCTGTGGGACAATGGTGTCTTAATATTTTAGCAACAGCACAGAGATGTAATTATCTGTAAATAATTTAGCATGTGTTTCATCCATGTGGAAGCTATCCAATCAGTCAAAGCAAAAAACTCCCAACATTTCCTATCAAAGTTTCAGTCTTCTACAATATGTTTTTTGTCATGTTTGGATTCTCAAAATCATTCATTAGGTATTTCTTTCCACAAATATTTGGAACATCAAAACCATCTTACGCTGGGGATAAATTCAGACATGATGTGAATAAGCATATCCTGAGAAATTTGTGATGTTTAAACCATATATAGTATTACTGATTATTGTGTGCCTCGTTAGTATTTATTACCTATATTCAGGAAGAACATACACAACTTTAATTAAAAGTTTTTAAAGATAAGACTATTAATTATGCAGGTTATATCTTTTCTTCTCTCTGATCAAGCAAGCATTCAAAAATTAATTTTCATCAGCTTCTTCAATTTTCCTGTTAATTTTCTTCCTTTGCACTTTACTATGACAGTTTCATAAAATGAGAATGAGATGAAAAATTAAAACATTATTCACCACATGGGCATTCAGAAGAAGAATTTAGTTTGCTGACACCAACATCCAAAGGGTCCAAAAGAGGCAGATCTGTTCTGAACATTAGTGCTAGCTGATTCACACGTTAGTTATGTCTGCCATCTGCTTATGATTTACCTAGCTTCTAAAATATGTTGCCTAGAAATAAGTGAGTGAATGTGAGTAATCCCAAGGAATAGAATAGCATTATTTCTTCTTGGGAAGACTGGAATGCATATGGCTCTTTCTAGGACCAAGATTAGAAAATCCTTTTGAATGGAGGCCTTGTCTCCTTACATGCAAAGAGTTTACCGTTCTCTGGCGGATATATACGTGGATATAAATGACATATTTGATTCATGTTTGACAAGGTTTGACATAAGATGTTTCCAATATGTATAATTTTTAGCTAAAAGAGGAGCTGACTTCAGCTATTTTGAATGTGTAAGTTTCACTTAAGGTGGTGAAAGACTGTGTATTTACCTGAGTATGTGTGTGTATGGGACAATTTATGGATAATCTCACTTTGCACTGTAATCTCAAAGGTTTCCCTGTGATTCTGAAGTGAGAATAATGTGAAGAATAATCTCTCCAGTCCTCAGTGCAAAAATCTGTGTGTACCTGTCTATAAGAGAGACATTTATTAGCTAGACCTCACATAAGCCATGAAAATCTATGCTTAGGAGGGATATACTTGACACAGCAGAAGTTCTAGCTACTTTTGCTGGGAGATAATGATTAAAGAAATACCAGCTTGTTTAAAAGTGTGAATTACACTCAGTTTCAATGACATGGGAATAATAAGAATGAAAATATTTGTTGAAAATTTTTAGTGTGCTATACCAAAAATGTAAAGAAATTGAAATCAAGGGGGTTTTTTAGCAATAAGTAAGCACTGTTATTGGTTATTGAATGAGTCTCTTCTGCTTTGGTATTGTTGTTATGCAAAAAAAATTATGTTTGAGTGACCAGATGGAAGATATATTGAATTGTTGAAATATATTAAGCATAACACCTTTCTGAGTGTAAAAAATTAAAAGATGGAGGGACAAACCCTGAGTTTTTTTAACAGAATTTAATATTATAATGGAGCCTCACTAATTAGAACACATCTGACTCTCCAGTGTCAACTCCTAAAAAGCTAATGGAGCAGCAGCAGTAAGGATTCATAGGACTATGAATGTGGTACTGCAGATCACACTGGTGGTTTGAAGTCGTATCTTTTGTGCAGGATATGTTTTAGACATATTTGAATAATATTTGTGAATAATATATGAGTTAATTTTTTTCCCAGTTAATTATCAAATGCATTATTAATGAACACGTATTATTCAATTGACATTTTAGAAGCTCAAATAATTTTATGCAAATAGATTATTCTAGATTTTTTTCCCCATTTTTTCTGTGTTTTTTCCCTTAGCTAAGTCAGCTTCTAAATTTTGTTGTACCAGAGAAAGGATTCAATTCAATTTGTTTTTATTATACTGTTAATGTGCATTTCTAATGTCCCCATGGGAAATCACTGTAGTGTCATTAGTGTGCTGTAAATTCACATTGGAGCTTAATTTACAGTAATGTGACTAAGGAAAAGACTTAGTAAGTACATATGATTTTTTCACAGAGGTTTTAGTCTTAAAACATGTATATTCTTCCTGCAGCAAAATACCCAGTTTTCATTAGACATACACTTTAACTGACAAGTTAGGTATGATTAGATTAGAAAGCTGAATATGGAATTAAATTATTTTTTCCTTATTATTTTATTATATAAACTCACAATATTTACTCTCAGGTAGCCTACTATTAAAAAAAATAATATGTTACTGAAGTATGCAGTGTTTAAATACATGCATCTTAATCTGGGTGTTTTATGGATATGTCGATTTATGAATTACCATGCAATTAATGTAGATTTAATGAGGAGCTTTGACTATTTATAGTTTTATAATTCAGGCAGCATCTCCTCCTGTCTATTAAGATTATAAGGATTTGATTGTGGAGGACATATTTTCTTCATGTGTGAGTACATTGACAAGTGCAGTGGAGCCCTGGTAACTGATATGTCTCGATAATCTTGTCTAATTGACATCTTGGACATTTTTGAGTTTTCACATTGCCAGCTGCATTGACGAAGCGTTGCTAAATGATAATATGCAAAACTTGCTTCCAGAGCTCAGATGAAATAAATAGTCTGTACTTTGGAGCACAGTCTGTGAGCAATAAAGTCTTACTAAACTGTAGAATGGTGAAACTCTGATGCTTTAAGTATTGGATAGGGAACAAATAACAGGTGGGGCCATGCCATCATACAGCTATTTCTGTAACTGCATCGTTCTTTTTCGAAAATATCTCCAAAGGAAAACAATCCCCAACAATTCATTCAGTAAATGGCAGAAATAATGATCCTAGAGCCAATCAACAGATGTCCAATGTCCTGAATTGTCCATCATTGCAGTATTTCTGGCCCCTCTCTCTTCCCTCTACCAGTCTTGCTGTGGGTGTGGGAACAGCCTAGAATAATGTGCCTACTTTTTTTTTTTTTTTTTTAGTGTTTTCATAGATGGGTAAAGCTCTAGAATGAAATTAAGCTACACAGTTATGAAAAAGTAATGAGACAAAAATTATGTCACGTATATCTATCAACCTGGCTTCAAATAGAGAACGTGCTTGTGCTGTACATAGATTCCAGGAACACACTGTATTATGCAGTGTATTCTGAAAGTGTTCTAGCACATTTGATGAAGTCACTGTTCTACCAATTTAAATGTTAAAGGAAGAGCAGAGCAGTGAGGATTGGGCAGAGCTGCTAGTAGACAAAATGCTTAGAAACTTTATGGCCTCAGACATTATCCTTATTTCATCTTTACCTGTTCACAGCTTCCCTATGGCTGATACCCAATCCAGGGCCACTGAGGCAAATATAAAATTGCTATGGACATTAATAAGAGGATTTCCTTTATATTGAAAAGATTATATTTAATGTAAAAAAACCCAAATATTCAGCAATAAAGTGAGTTTCAACTGGAAAAGTAAACAGTGTCAATGTATCTTTGAAAATTCCATTCTGAACAAAAAGTAACTGCAAAATGTCTCTAAAAATAACTTATATAAGTGACATTTATTATGAATATAATATATGATCAGAAGCTGATTGAAATAGCAAGAATGATAGAAATATAATGAGACTTATCAGGACTAGGTGTATCGAGATAGATGGAAGTTAAAAGGTCACTTTTCCTCTCTTTTGTTATTTAATTTGATTTGTACATGTAGAAGTGCAATTTCTGAGTATTTTAAATATAGTGATGTCATAAAAGTGGCAACAAATCCAAACAAAGATCTCAATAAAATCACTGAAAATGAAAAAAAGGAGTCTTGGGAATATGATGTAGGGCTAAAGTTGTATAGTGGAAGTGTCAGTCAAAGTAAAGAACCTTATTAAAAGCATAACAGTGACATTTCATGGTGAGAAATATAGATAGAAAATACAGCAAAATATCTATGTTACTTTATGAGATTACTTTAGGGACTTGGAAAACAACCAGAAGTTACACAAGAATGGAAAAGGTCTGAATGTAAGGTGGTAGAATAAGTATAACCGACCAATCAGACCAGATAAATCACAAGAAACATTTTCAAGCAATAAAATGTAATAAGAAAGACTGCATAAATAAACTGAAAGAACAAAATGTTTTACTCATCAGAAAGAAAAGAAAATCGTGTGCAACATAGTGAAGACATGTATGGAGTTCTTTTTCTACAGTATTTGTAAAAAAAATCCATGGTGATTTATTCTTAAAACATTTGAAGGTTGTAGGAGGTATAATAGATGATGAATGGGTGAAATGAAATGTAGGTAAGTCAAATGATTAGGCAGTTTATGAGACACTACCTAGGGTGACTTTCAGTAGTGGGGCTTTGGTCAGGTTAACTATAAGTTGATCACAGGTGGGAAAATAAAGGCTTGATCTTCTTGTCTCTGGTGTTATGTCATAAGGCAAGAAACATGATGTAGTAAAAGATCTGCTAAAATTTCCACCAGCAGTAGTTTCTTTTAGTATTTTTGCTTATTATTCTTTTTAACTATAGCACATAAACCCTTCCAAGTACTGAAACAAACCTTTCAATAGGACAACTGGATCTTATTTTCAGGTTGTGAACTGGGGAATAAAGACTATTAGCCAGATAAATGCCCAGTGTACGGAAAATCTAGTTTATGATCAGTGAAGAATTGGATCAAATCAAGACAAATGAAGGAAGATGACAAAATTCCCCCTGTATCCTCTCCAATTTAATTTGAATCTCATTATAATGTTCTCATACTTTAACATTCTCTCTTGTATCCACATGACAGCTGTAAGTAGCATAGCAACACATCTGTGTTTCTTCACCCACTCCCCAAAGAAAGGCTAATGAAAAATATTTATGCTTTGTGTTTATGTGTTTATTGTAGCATTTCTATATATATGTAGTACTGGAGCAAAATTGTAATTGATTAGAATCATAATCTGGTACCTCAGAACAGCCTTGGAAAGGACTAATTATTGAAGAATATATTGGGAACAGGACTTTTTTGTACCTCCACTACCCTACACTGTGCTTATAAACCAAAGGCACAGGTCTATAATATTGATGCAATAAAGTATGTATTAATGCAGTTTCCTCTTTACTGTAGTTACACATAGATATTGTGACCAAATTTCAGAAAGAAATCTACCTTATAGGGGGTTCTTCTAACTTTAATTGCTGATAATTGTACCTCTTCAAAATAATCCTAATCCACTGGTTAGGGTGCAAGAGATAAAGGACTCCAAAGTATTTTTCATATGTGAAATATCTTTTAGTTTAGTCAAGTTAAAATAATACATCTTCCCCCCAATATAAATTAATTTCTTGCTATGCTAGACTCATTGATGTTGTATCTCTATTCACAAACAAATCAATGCCTCTTTTAATTATTTCATCCAATTCTAGCAGACCCATGTTCTATTTAACATTATTATGTGCATGTGTCAATATTTCCCAACTCCATTTCTATTCTCTTGTTTGATTTAATGTTTGGTAAGTGTTTAATATATGAGTTCTTATCTTACCTTTCACATTAAGTGAAGTAGAAATTAATGTTTTTCAGTGGTTAAATTTGATCTTTAGGGAAAATGCATTCAATATAATTCTTTAGTAACAACAAAAAATCTAATTAAATGTGGAATTGTTATAATTTCTCTATTCTATTGTAATACTTTCTGTAAAACTGAGTATGTACTTATGCCTGCTTCTGGTGTATAATCAAAGTAAGTCTCAAGTTGTGTACAACTAAGGTAAAGTTAAAACTCAAATGGTGGATACTTGCATACTACACTGAAAAAAAGGTCTCAGATTCCTGTTCTCTAGTTTAGTTGTCTTGAAACCTACAAGCTGTTCTAGTAACCACATATTATTAAAGAAATTATTTTAGGATGTTTAACTGACAAGCAGATGAAGTCTGTCAATGATTACACTGAAAAGCTTTGGAAGTCTGTGAAGTCAAGGATCTGATAAAAGCTCTTTACCCTGTATATCTATGCTGTACTGATTTTTGAGTATATATATATGAATATACCTAACAGAAAGCTTAAGGTAGCTCAGCCTCTTTGGAAATAATTTTTCTGTTCATTACAAGCTGTCTAGTTGATTAGACCTCAGAGGAAGAGAAGAGATTTTCATGTTAATATCTTTCCTGTGGTAGTCGAAACTACTGTAAACAATACAAAGAATCTGAAAAAAATATTGTGAGACAGATTAAACTGAGTGTATAGAGGAGTTAATGAATTAGGGTGTTAAACTTGATCTGTTTTCTGTTTTGCTGTCTTACTGGGCTTTTTTTTTTTTTTGGATTCAACATATTAAATTCTCAGGGGGTCACCCTGTCAGCCTCAGTTCTGTGGCCTGGATTTAGTTGAATCAATCCTAATTGAAATTCTGCACAGGTCTGGTATTCTGTGGAGATTGCAGATGAATGACAGTGCAGTGGCAGGAAAGATAAATATGCTGGCAAATGAGATCCAGGGTCTCCACAGAGGATGGAATAAATTACTTTACCAATACAGTGGAGGTAATATGCTGGAGAAGGAAAGTGAAATCAAAGCTGGTTTAATACGAGGCTTGTTAAAAAACATATAAAAAAAAGCACCAACAATACAGTTAAGATTTACTTAAAATACAGATTTCTGATGTGAATGTATTTAGGACACTTCTTTTCTATTGTGAATAATGATCAATGCATACACTTTAATTTCATTTATGCAGACAGCAGCTTGCACAATTTAAATTCGTGCAGCATTCTGTGTGTAACTTGAGGCCCAATGGTAACTGTGGTATAGCATATTGATTAGCAATTTGATAAATATATGAAATGGCACACTGCATTTAAGGTGCTTCATGAAAAATGTATTTAAATGACCTTGGCTAATTAGCGTGAATAGCTTTGAGGCACTGCTGCCTGAATGAAAGACATTTTTAGAGTCCAGAGATTTAAAAGGTTTCATGACTGGATGAGCAAAATTTAAACCAAGAGAAAAGAGCAAACATTAATTTTCATAGAAATTAAGGTGAATTAGATGACCTGATAGAACTTTTTTCAATTTCTTGCAGGTTCTGTACTGTTCTTCTAAGCATATGCCTGTTACTCCTTTCAGTCTAATTGCTAAATTTCTTAAATAACCAGGATTTCAGCACTCTCGTCAGAAGATTATATTAGAGTCTAATGGATCAGAAAGTATTTCCTAATATACATCTAAAATTATCCTTTTCTCAATGTAAGCTATTACTTCTTTAAGTAGTTACGGTCTGTTGTGATACTTCAAATAAATCCTTTCCTTCTTCTGTGCCTGTATCCACCTACAATATGTAAGTGATCACTTAATGAAATTATAGGAATATACCTCTTTTATTCTCTTCTCATAAATCAGTTTCTTCCATTACCTAACAATAGTCTTTTATTTGTCTTTCCTGAGCTAATTTTTGTATAGTAGTGATGTTGTCACAGTGCCGAAGTTAGACGGAAGTTCTAATCCAGGCTGAAAAGAAACCTTGCCCCCTGTAAATGCTGATATCCATTGGCAATTTTCACTGTCCATTTTCAATCTGGTGTTTCATTCTGCAGCTGGCTTCGTTTTCCCTGGTCACACTTGAAACCTCCTTTTATCACTACTGTTTTCCTCACAAAGGCATTGGTTTTAATGCGTAATTTCACCGGAAGTGCTAGCTTCCCCAAGTTCAGTCTTTATTTTCAGTCTGTGTTTTGAAAAGTGTGTTCAGAGGTAATTTGGCATGGATATAACTGAGCATCACTCAGTGAAATCTCTGTAGGCTGCTGCGCTAATAAGAGAAATTTATCTTATACATCAGGTAGAAGAAAGTTTCCTGGAATGGAGGTGAGAATGGTAAATCTGACTGGAATGGTCTCTTGTGAAGGAAATGAGATCTCCCTGATGGTGAGCAGTGAATGTGCACAGCCAGCCAAACATTGCCATAGATCAGTGTGGTGCTTATGTTACCTAGGGTGCTCCAGTAAGAACGCTCTTCCAGCACCAAATTTCATGAACTTTAATTCTGACTTTGACTAAATTGCAACACTTTTAGTCATACTGGTTAATACAATTTATCCCATTAAGAAAGCCCTCGTGACGTGAGGTGGTCTTGGGTTTCTACTTGTGTAATATTCTGTTTCTGGACTGTATGTGACAACTGGTTGAAATCATCAGCACAACCTATATTTTTAATTTTTTCTCCAGAAATTATGAATTTTTAAGATTAATTAATAGAATAAGTCACTGGATAAGACAATTGTTGGGATGTCTCATAGCAAGAAGAATGAAAAATTTTTTTTTGTAACAAGGCTTTTTAGTTAATTATTTTTAATGGAAATATTCTATTATATTCTATATAAAATATATTATTTTTATATAAAATAAATTGAAATTTTTTAAAAGTGAAATCCAGCAATATTATAACAGCTCCTTCTTACTGACTTTCTTTTTTTATTCAATTCTAATGTATATTTTCAAAGTATTGCTATAGAATAAAAGGACAGTGGATACAATGGTAATAATTATTTTTATTCTGGTCATCTTGGCTTGATGGCTGGAATTGACACCCTTACTTTGACATCATTTTGTTCTGTTTTTTGTTTCTTACAGAAAGAGACATTCATTGGCTTTCAGGAACTTCAATTTGCTACAATAATGTACTAAAATTGCTGTGTTACTCTTCTGTTTCTTATTGATTTCTTGTCCATATTTAAATACATATAGTTTCTCCTGTTCCAGAACTACCACGTGAGATTTTGATTCTTTGAGGAGACTATTCTTTCAGAGTGAGAAATACACACTATAGAGAGACAAACCATTCTTAGTTTACTGTTTTTCATACAAGTGAAACTGCTGAGTGAAGCAACTTATTGGAAAGTTGTAATACCTTATCTATGATAATTTACGAGTGAGGATCTTGTTATTTACTATAGTGGTCACATATTTTACATATGAGTACTGACAGCCTTACTTTAAAATATATATGGAGATTGAATAAAAATTATATGGGCTTAGGCTACCTTATAACAATATATTTGTAGCTCTGCTTTTTGGTTTTCAGTAAAAAACACCTAAAACTTAAAAAACCCTAAACTATCATACTTGCACAGAATCTTGGCTTTGTGGCTTATGACTTTTAGCAAAAAAAAATTCACTCACCTTTTAGTGAAATTAAATTACAAAGGTGAATGCGAAAACCTGCATTACTGTGTTACTTTCACTGTAAAAAACACTCAAGAATGAAAGTTTGAGTAAAATTGACTTAGTTGGTGCATTTTAATTTTCTACAGCTTGCATGATTTGATTTTGTCCTGATTTTCAAGCTCTTTTTCCAGTATTGCCTTATAGACATCTACTTGTGATATCCAAGTGTACTCACTAACTTGTGCATGTAACTTATAATCTGTTCTTACTAACCTCTGTCATAACACAGAAGTCTGAAGAAATATCTTTCCTATGAAACAAATGGAACAGCACAGAAACAAATTTTCAAATTAATTTATTGTCATTACATTTCTATCACATCAGCATTATGAAAACATATTCTGTTAAATTTTCATATGCACCACCATCAGTGATGTTGTTGCTGATTTTATTTTTAATTATAGGAAAACTTTGTGTTTTATCTTCTGTAATTTGCTTTGAAAAACTCCAAAGTGTCTTCACGGGACATCTCATAAACTTATTTGCTATTAATGAAGTAGGTCCTAAAAATCATATGCTAACACTTCTTGCAATAGAAGAGTACACAATTCTGCGAAGTGTGTGATTTAGATTAAATTTGTATTTAACTCATCATAGGCATCTGAGAAGTTGCATTTCTTACCATATTGAAATTTACTGCAATTAGAAAAAGTTCTTAATTGCTTCTTATCTGTCTACTGGTTGAAGTAAATGTGTTTGCAAATAGGCCACGATATTAATAAAAAAAAATCATTATTAAGAAAGAAATATGTGAGCACTAGAGAAATTAAAATAATAAGGATATGCCTGTGAGAAAAGTGTCTAGAAATATCCTATTCCAATTTTCAAGTACAGCTTCTATACAAAAGTTCAGGTTGGTTGCCATATAGTGCTGTCTGAAACAAAACCTCCCTGATAAAAATAATATTGTACTTGAAAAGTTGCTGTGGTTTCAAGGTAAATTTTTTTGTCTGTTCCAAAATATCACTACCCTGTTGGAGTCATCCCTCCACAATGATGTTTATCTTTTGTATGATGTGCTATGTACCACGATGAAATTTATCCATTGCTGTGAATCTGGATTACAGATCTTGACCCAACAGCTAGGTGTGATTAGATATTTAAAATACAGTGTATTAGCACTGTTAACACTGTTCTGGACTGTGATTCAACTTTCAATGTCTTTCCTGAGAAACTGGTTTACACGCTTTGATTTCTATTGATTTTTAAACATAAAGAAAGCAATTATTGCAAAAAAACCCAAACCCAACCCCCAAAAAATGTTCAATCAAGAAATAAATTCTACCAAAAAATTCCAGTGAGAAGAGTTCAGCTTAACGAAGTTTTGTACACTGTAAGCTAAAAATGATTCTGAGTTTGCATTAAGTAGATTGTTCGCATATTATTGCACTTCACTTTTTATTGCATATCCAAACATTTCATTATCAAGGTGGGGATCTAAGGTATTAAATTATTTTCTGAACATTTACTACAATACTCATACTATTTTTGTTTAGTAAAAATACTTTTGCAGATGACTGTTCATATTCAGCAGCAATAAAGTAGATGACACTGCAGATACAAACAGTACAAATGTGTGGTTTACAAAGGTAAACAGTTGAGAAAATTCTCTGGGCAACTTGTCCCAGTGTCTCAACACCTTCATTGTAAAAAAATTCTTTCTTGTATCTGACATAAATCTACCTGCTTTCAGTTTAAAACCAGAGCCCCTTGCTCTGTCACTATAAACCTTGGTAAAGAGTCTCTCTCCATTTTCCTTACAAACTGCCTTTATAAACTGGTCTGCCTGGAGGCTTCTGTTCCCTAGGCAGAGAGAGGATGTGCTGGGACTCTCAGGTTCAGCTTTTTTTTTTTTTTTTTTTTTTTTTTTATCATCATAGGAGAGGTGTTCCAGCTCTCTAATAATTTTTGTGGTCCTTCTCTGGAACTGTTTTAACAGGTCCATGTGTTTCTTGCCCTGGGAGCTCCAGAGCTGCACACAGTAATCTAGGTAGGGTCTTAGATGAGCAGAATCCTGCTGCCTTGGCACAGAAGCCACCCTCCATGGACTGACCCCCATGGAGATGCTTCACAGCACCACCACAGGACATGACACAGCAGTGTGAGCCACTCATCCATCACAGAGGTGAGGAGGCCAGACCTTGTGCTCCACCCCTCAGCTTCTGATATCACAAAGCTCTATACAGGCTACTTTTATCCTCCTGTTTGCCTCTAAATTCAAGCAGCATTTAGCCTATCTGATATGTTCATCTACTTCCCTCTGCACTGGATGTGATCCAATGAGATTACTTATTTGTATAATTGGGACTCTAATAATGCAGATATATGTTTTCAGGCGCTGAATTTAGGTTGTCCTTTAATTATTCGTTTTCAAACAGATGAGGGGCCATAAACCAAATCACATTCATAGAGAAGTAATATAAAAATGCGCATAATATTGATAAAAATATTACATTACCTTACTTTTATTTTTCTCCAATGAGCACTGCAGTATTTGTTCTGGATATATTTCCTTATATTTATTATGATGAATAATGACATAATGTGTTGGGGTGGATGAAACAGAGAAACCCTATGAATGTGATTGTCTGGCAGAAGATTCTGAAAATATGAAGCCTAGAATCGAAGTAGAAATGAAAGCCTGCTTTGAGTCATTATTCTGAGTACTAGTTACCATATAACCAAAGAACAATAGCCTAGCCAGCTAAAGGAGAATCCCTGCTGATAAAACAACGTCCTTCTGCTGATAGAAAGTCCAAAGGTCAAGAAGCAAGGGAAGAAGTTGTAAAGCTCTTAGAGTTTAAAATGCAACACTGTATGTTAATATGGGGATTCTTATAGGCTGTATGTAAATTCTTTAGTGGGTGTATCTCATAGTGATTGGTTACTGGGAATTAGAATATTCACTATAGGAAAAGATGTATTGTAACAAGAACTTCGCTCTCTTAGCTGCTGCCCCTCTCTGGTTTTCCCTGCTCTCTCCCTCTTGTTTTTCCCTCTTTCCCACTCTTACCCCTCTCCTGTTCTCCCCGTCTCTCCTCTCCCCTCCCCCCAGACCACGTGGACGCCGAGGCTGGTGGTGGACACGGGTCTCTCCCTCTCCTTTACCCATGTAATAAATTGCTTATACCTGAACAGTTTGACCCAGGAGAAGTCTCTCACCGCGAGCGAGTGTTTTGAACATCAATAACAATGGTCCTGAGAAATTCCATGAGTTTGTTTTAAGCAATGTATTTTTCAAGTTTAAGTGATGATTTTGACCTCACGTGCATTACTTTATACCAAAACTCTATAAAAAGATTCCTATCTATGTAAATAATTTACTTTTGCCATTTTCAGCTTCTACTAATATATACTTTGTCTTTACTAGGAGCTGTATGCTTGCTCACACACTAGAGTTTTTTGAAGAAGTATCAGAAAGATCTTAAACAATCAAAAAATAAATTGTAAAAATAAATTATAAATAAAATAATTTTATTCCATAATTAATTCCCTGAAAATGGGAAATTTGATGTTGCTTCTACTTTATTTGTAAATGATCCCATAACAGAATCTGCACATTTGTTAGTAAAGGGCCTTTTTATTCATCTAACTGTTGATTCAAATGAAGTACACAAAAAGGATCATCTGTGTTTATTCTCAGAAAAAAAGTCAGCATTTCTCAATAGTAAGAGATCAAAGAGGAATGTTGCTATTTTGGGAAATAAAGCAAAATAGCTGTTTCTGCTATTCAGAAAGGGAAACTGTAATTTTGTAAATGTCAAGATAGGGAACTCTTCAGAGTCAGAAGGCAATAAGTGAGCAGCAGAGGGGAAGGTTCAACTTAATATCTACACCACTAGGCACAAGATGATGGTATGGAATTTCCATAAAAAGTATTTACTGTTTTTACAAGTATTTTGTGCTAAAAGGAGAGTGCAAATGTTTCATTGTATACTTCAATTATGCTAATCTTCACCAAGGGACTGTCTGCCACGTGTGTGAAAGGCACTTGTGGAAATATCTGAGGTCTAGGTGCTGCAGTATGAAAATACGTTAAGCAGACACCAAGTTTGAACAGTTGTCATCAAAGTGGCGCTGCTAGCATTTGTAATGATGTCCTGCAGAAGCTCTGCTCACTTTTACTGACAAGCAGGCTGGCCAAATAAGTTGTCCCTCTCCTGGCATTTATGCCATGTGGCAATGATGTGACCGACCTGTTAGCAGGCAGCGCGCCATCCCGACAGATGGGCATGAAAGCAACTAGCCAAGGATATTTCCATTCTATGTGCAGCAGATGTACACGCCTATTAAAAGTGTTGCTCCCTGCTGAGAGAATCAAAACAGCAGTTTGCCTTGAACTTCTTTTTTAGAGTTGGTAGTATATGGCACCACTAACCCAGCTCTGAACTTGACTGACATGGAGTATCCTGAGATACTGTGAGGAGAGGACAAGGAGCTCAAGCTAATCTCTTGTACTGTTGTTATTTAATTCTTCAGGAATTTAAAATTTTTTTGAAAGACATTATGCCAATGACACTTGACACAGAGAAAACCATAGAGCTAAGAGTATGCCCTCTATGGCTAGCTTTATCAAATATGCAAGCTGTACCCACAGAGACTCTAAAAGTTGCACTTGCAGCACAGTACTGAGAAAAATATTCCCTTCTGAGCAAAAATTAATTGTGGTCATTACTTTGATGCTCAAAGATTACAAAGAGCAAAAAAAGTAGGCTCTATCACTGTATGAGTAACAGAACATTTAATTTAGGCTATCAACTGTATTTTCTAAACTAGAGTAATATATCAATAGAAAGGGTATAATTGAAAATACAAGCTGTTTTTCTCAAAATTATTGAGAAAAATAATTTTGAGAAAAATATATAAATAATGTCCTTTTAGCCATAGGGATAATATATGGATTAGTGGCTTTCAGACAGTAGCTTTTTGGGCACATCTGCATTTTTTCTGTCTGCAAAACAAAACAACTAAGATATACTCTTTCAGGTAATTTCAAATCCTCATATTCCAGCAAAGCCCCCATTGTGACTGTTTGTATTTAAAAGACTTTCATTAGTGTTATTATGAAGTTGCTTTGAAAGAATTTGCTGAGAAGTCATATGAAATAAGACTATGTCTAAATCTGATACTCTATATCTCTTATTTTAAGCTGGGGTACATAGCAATACAGGGAGCAGAGCACAGTGAAAATATCTTGTCATTTAGATACAGTCTTTACTGCTGTCAGGATATATAATGCATTTTTGTCCTCTATTTAGAACTTGTGGAAAAAAGGAAAGACTTCAGTCCTTTCAAAATGCTTTATTACCCGGCCTGGAAACAACAATCAATAGAAATTTCCCCTCTATTAGTGTTTTAGCTTCAGATCTTCAATTACTGCTGAATCAAAAATTTGTAACCTGGCTCAAACCTAGTCCACATTTGTGAATCAGCACATAAAACATGCACTCTCCATCAGTGGGCAATGCTTGCTGTCTAGGATACTGCCCTCCTCCTGTGAGTATGAATAAGTTCTGCAAGAACATTATCACCCCTTCTTGCCCCAGTTTACCCAATTCCATTCTATAAAAAGTAAGGATCTCAGTTTGATATAGTTTGTTACTTCCTTATCTAATCCACAAAGAGCTTCTAATGTTGAAAATAGCTACTGTCCCCATACATGAAAACAATCAGGATTTGGAACATAATAAACTCACCTTTTCATTTTTAAGTGATCCTTAAAGCCTATATTTCTAACAATTTTTCCTCCTCCTACTGATTACTTTCTGTTCTTAGATCTTGCCTGGATATGGTCTGACAGAAAACTTCCTCCAAGCAGCCTAAAAACCCAATCTACACAGCACAAAAATAGGAAACGTCTTTCTGCTGCATCCTGTTTCTGATCATTTCCAGAAGTGATAGACTTTTGCTCTGCTTAGAAACAGATGCCTAACTAATTTCAGCTAAAATCCATCCCATCTCTATTATTTCTTCCCATTTGGGGGCCGGGCAGACAAAAAATGAAATGCTTTCCCACATGTCAGTAATTTATGAAGCTCTAAATATTAATAATTGTTCGAAATCCAGTCCTGTGCATGTTATATTCCCACATCATGTTATTTTCCTCGTTTGCTTGTGGAGGCTTTTTGTTTGTTTGCCTGTTTATGTTTGTTGTATTTTTTAGTTAAACACTCCTATAGTAGAAATTTTAGGGGATTATACTATGCAAAGTTTTCTTATTTACTTTGCTGTTGTTGAATTGTGGGGATCCAAACTATGATTTTTGTTGTGAAAAATAATCCATGCTCTGAAAAGTTTAATTGCTAATTATTTGGGACATACCAAGAGTTGGATGAAGGAATATTTTGTCAGTTTTACAGAGATGTAAATTAATTAAAAATCTGATTGTACAACAAGCCCAGCAGACAAAAGAAAGGAGTCTTGTGTTACTCCATGATACAGTTCTGAGATGTTTCTTTCATTTTCAATCTGCTTTGCTAAAAGAGTAATTTAGCACGTTGTGTTTCTATATATATGTATAGGCTTGTGTCTATATCTTACCTTTAATTTTAGCCTTGTGCACAGTTTCAGACAAATACATCACGTGTCTGAACAGACAGCAATTTTCTGTATGTTTTGGGATTAGAATAAGTGTCTAAATAAAAAAAGGTGCTTAGTAATGTTCTTGTGAAGATATGAATGCAATCGGTAAATTAATCTGGTATCAAAAAATCCACGCAGGAGCACCACTGACCACAAATCTCTTGGGAAAAGGGCTTTGTAAAGTACCACTGTTCTCAGAATAATAGTTTTAATATTTTATGATTATTCTTGCTTGAGATCAGGACTGCATGAAGACTGTCAAGGTGTGAAGTCAATGTATAAAAACTAAATTGCACTGAAGTCTGGAGGCACCCATGAAGAACAAGGTACCTTACTTCAAAGTAGTTTAATCTTTTCACTTTCATATGTAGACAAGCCTTGTATCTACTCTCATTAGACAGTTGTGGAAATGCCTGTCACTGCCCCAAACTGACATATCTAAAGAGATATTTAGAGAATGTGCTGGGGGATGAGAAAATGTTTTGAATAATGATGGAAGAGGGGTGACTCCAGCTTTAAAGTAACCAAGAGAAGAGCTACTTGAAACATACATAAGTAACCCACTTCTTAAAACTGACAATCCAGTGAAAAACAAAATAGAAAATGAATACAATTACTTTAAAGAGAAGCAATAGGAAGGATTATGTAGCCTCAGAATTCTATAAAATTATTAAGTGACATGAAATTATCATGGTAGTGGTTAGAAAACTACTACTGCTTTCCAATTGTTGTACTTTGAAAAATGAAACTTCAATCAAACTGTTCATTTCAGTGTGTTTATATCCAGAATTTGTAGTGCCAAGTACTATAAGTTGTTTTTTATTTCAGGGTTTATAAACAGATGCCATTTTTGTTATTGCCCTCATTGAACTCAAAAAATCATGATAAAAGTAAAAATAGCTAAATTATAACTTACATCCATTGGGAAAACTTGTTGCCAGAACAATACATTTGTGATTAAATTTTATCACAGAATAAAGGGTTCTTGAATTGTTCTGAGTTTTAGTTGGAAATTGTGAAAAAACATATTTTTGTTTTACATGTAGTTTTTAATAGAAAATTTTCAAATGTGAATTCATTTTAAAAAAAATGGATATTTTCCCTTAGGAAAAGGAGATGGAAAAAATACCCTGCAATCCAAACTCAAATTCCTTTCTTAA
Source organism: Poecile atricapillus (assembly GCF_030490865.1). Classification (NCBI taxonomy): domain Eukaryota; kingdom Metazoa; phylum Chordata; class Aves; order Passeriformes; family Paridae; genus Poecile; species Poecile atricapillus. The sequence continues at coordinate 153,423,944 of NC_081249.1, read as the reverse complement.
TGGAAGTGTTATTAATAGGACTAAAATAGCAAATATAATTGTTTGCTAATCTTTCATAGGGTTTTTTTTTTTTTTTTTTTTTTTTTTTTTTTTTTTTTTTTTTTACTTTCTGAAAATACTTTGAACTTGATTGATTGAGTTGCACACTTTGGATGTCAGTTTTATACTTCTATATCACCATGTTTTCTTGGGATAAAACTGCAGTGTGAGGTGTTCACATAGAACTAGTTTTAGCTCTTAATAGCCCAATGAAAAATTTTGGTTCATAGCAATAACTGTTGGTCCTCCAGATGCAGACATCATTAAAATATTCCTTCTCAGATACACTGGATACATGTAAATTATCTGACAGTTTTCCAAGCGAGTACATTTGAGGAAAAAATTATGAGTGAAGAAAATGATAAATTAAAAGCTATAATTTATTTTTGAAACTATTTTGAAGAATATTTATTCTGAAAACTTTGTTTCATATGTTTATTTTATTGCTATTTATGCTACCAATAATGATTCTGCTGGAATTTCTATCTCAAATATGACAGCAAAGACTTAATTGCTGAAGCTCACGGAATGATCTTTTATTCTTGCACCAAGTGAGAATATTTCAGCAATGAGCACTTTTGGGAAAAGAGGCCATACAACAAACAAACTGCTCCTTTTCCAACAGGGGAGATGGCAGTTCTGATGGATATAGTCTTCCAAAAATCTCAGGAAGAAACTTCCAGTGGTATGCTTTTATCTGATCAAAGGACAAATTGGTATTATTGATAGCGATGTTCGTGTTTTAGAGGGAACTCCAGGTCAAACCAAGGACTGCATTCAAAATAGCAGAGTGGATCTTTTTAATGTATTGCATTTTTGATATGGAATTGAACACAGCATGCACACTTTGTTGAGCATGTCTGAACAACATCAAAGTTGTTCATTATGTACATATTGGAATGAACCTTTTAAATTTTAATCTATAACATTAGGTTTTCTCTCTGAACAAAATATTTTCATAAAAATTGCCTTTTTAATCAAAACTGATATATTTATGTTACTATAATTTAAGGTTTGCAAATTTTAGGCAGCTTTTGATATAACTGTGACATTTTTGCAACTCTGGAGAAACTTGCAAACTATCAGGTGCACTGTTTGATTTGCAAAGAGAATGTGTCTGAAGTAATGGTGCATTTGCATTTTCCAGGAGATTCACAGGAAATATATGATGTGCTTTCTGTCACAAGGAATAATTTATTATAGCTTACATGATAAAAAGCTTAGAAATCAAATCAGTTATTGAGAGTTCTATGCTGTCCATTTATTTCCAATCAGACAAAAAGGAATTTAATACTGAGGGGAAAGAAAAGCCATTTGCACAGCATTTTGGATGGAACATTTAAAATATAATGCATCCCTTGAATACTATTCCAGAGATACATTATAGTCATATGATCACAGAGTGATTAAAAATCCATAACGGAGTATTTCTTTCCCAGGTATACACATAAAAAGACCTCTTATCCTTACAATTTGACTTCCATCCACTCAAACAATTTTGTTCATTTGGCACTGGTGTAGAAGGTAATGCATCTAAAAGAATGAACCCTATTTTCTGGTACAGGACAGTTCATTATCCTAAAAGCTCTTTCATTATATCCCTTAAATTGTGAAGGCAAGAGACATCCTGCTTATGATTTAGCCCGAGAGCAATGTACATTCTTGAAATAAATGGTGAAAATGTCTGTAGGTGTGCACACATGCATGTACACATTCATGTAGTGGGACAAAAATATCTGTTTGCCCTTTATTGGAGCAGGGAACCACAAAGCACAAAGAAGTTGAGAGTCAACAAAGTTAAAGCAGAGGAAATATCATTGAAGTTCTTTTCCTCTCTAATTTTATACTTTTGTGTAGTGGCTCACTAATGAGAAATATAAATTTAGATATTCAATTCTTACCTTGAGGACTAGTTTCCAGGCCCTGGAAGAAAGAGGCCTGTTGCTTACTCCAACAGTGAATGACATTCTGAAGCAATATGCTTGAAATGTGATATGTTTTAAGAAGACCAGGAGGAGAGCTGGCATCCTCAAGAGCTGATTTGATTTTATTTCTCCAGCTGGCATAGTTAACCCAGTAGAAGAAACTTCCTGCCTCTGTAAATTTTGTCTAATTTCTGTCTGTTGACCATTATCACTAAAATGATACTATTATTAAAGGTATTAAATCATACTATTACAGCATGACTTGAGAATGAAAGCAAATGCCAGTAATACTCCAATGCTTGACATCACCATAACTTTTGTAATTTATTCATAGATGAATTGATTATCCTTCCAAGTCAGAATATTCTGTGATTCTGTGGCTTTTCTTTTCTTTGCATTCTCTACAATTCCAAACAAATGTTGCCTGTTAGCACACATTAAATAACGCATCCATATCCTGAGGAAAAGCATCAAGTCTGTTGTGCATTTGTTCCTTATTCTTAAGAAAATGTGAAAAAAATAACTATACGGACAAGCAAAAGAAACATAGACGCATGTTATTACAAGTAAAAAATAGCAGCATGACTCAAGTTCACTGGTATGAGCTGGTGTAGGTCCATTAAAGTAAATGGAGTGGTCTTCACTAGATTGTGCTGATATCTAACTAAAGGCTTTGACAGGCTCTTACTCATCATTGTAGAAGAATTTCCTTTCCGTTACCTTTTTTGACATCCTACTCACTTTTTACCTTAGTTTAATATGCACAGCATGAAGTCTCTAAATGATCTTAACAGATTTATAAAACTTTCCCAATAAACTGCAAATTAGATGATTTCTTGCTGATTCTTTTCTTTGTCACAGGAGTTAGTGGTCTCACTAGTTCCACTGATAAATTTGTAAGAACGTGTGATATAGCACAAGGGCCATGAGTGTGAAACACCCTAAACCTCTCAGACACCCTTCACATCTGCTTAATCTGCAGCACAGATCAGTCAGGGCATCTATGGACCAGTCTAGAACATAAAGAAATCTAGAGAAACACCCACCAGTTTTTTCTTCTTTTATATTAAATTTCTTTATGGAAATTTGAAATTGTCTATGGCTGGAAATACATAATGCATAAATTCTGGGTAACTACTTATAATTTTATATTGTACTGCTAAACAGTGGAAGGGGGAAAGGGACAAAGGGGGAAAGGGATAAAACCAGTGATGAAGGATGGGATGGTGTGCCAAAACTAGAGGAAATGAGCACTAATGGGATCCCTCAACCTGCTTCACCAGGTGTTGGCTACAAAGTACCACACCTGAAATGTTTCTACACTAATGCCCACAGCATGAGGAGCAAACAAGAGGAGCTGGAACCTTTGGCCCACTCCCAGAGGTTTGACATCATTAGCATGAGTGAAAGTGGTGGGATGAGTCCTGTGACTGGAATGCCCTGCCAGATGGTTGCAGGCTCTTCATGAAGCTTAGGCAGGGCACAAGAGGTGTTGAGGGGTTGGCATTGTATATAATAGAAGGGTTAAAATTCTGCATAATGGACAAAGACAAGTTGACTGAGCCCATTTTCTGAATCACTTTTCTGTCTTCTTCATGACTAGACCATGTCATATGTGTTGTTTAAATGTATAGGTTAAGTCTGTAAACTTAACTATGCTGGTTGCTGGTGAAAAGATTAGATAGCCAAGGTTTGGGATGCGGGATTTAAAATATACTATAATTAGACTAGATTAGGTATTTTGGATTTATGTAGCCTATGGCTGGTTTTACATTTATTATGTCCTTATTGTCCTCTTAATTTCCTAGTGTACTGCACAGATATGTTAATTTACTACTCATGCTGAATGTAAGGTCACAGTGTCTCACTTTTGTTTGTCGTTGATTGCTTATCACCTATTCAAGACTTCATTTCTATTTACCGTGTGTATTTGATGATTTGTCCTCAGTAAGTCCCTACAAAAGAATACTGATCATGTTTTCTTTTCTCTCTAACAGCTGCTCAGTAATTTCACAAGATGTAATGTGAGTCTATTCATGAAGTAAAGTGAGACCCTCTCAGCTCATGTTGATTGTGCTTGTAGAGGTGCTCACCAGTCTGTTGAATACATTCTGCAATTATTTTTTTTTTTTTTGAAGCAGGCAGAATGCACACTGAAGACCATATGAAGAACAACTTAAGCCTCTTTCTCTCTTGCACACAATACACTTGCTGATTCCAATGGAAGATATGTAGTTAAATTCTCTGTACTGTTTGGATATTTTGAGGTGATTTTGTGAAAAATCCATTTATGTTCAAGCCCAGTGCACTCCTTCTCCCTGACCATTACTGTCAGCAGTCAGTCAGTAAGATACTGAAACAGAGTCCAGATGCAGATCTCAGCTGTAGTTGAAGAGGTTTATTTCATAAAATATTCTGTAAAAGTATTTGAGTTCTTATGTTCAGTACTTATGTGAGAAAATAAAACTGATGATCTAGAATTTTAAAATATACTGTATTTTTATAACTTAAAAAATGACAAGTGAGAGAAAATGCCAGATGGACTATTTGGCTTAAAGTTCTAACAAAATTGAAACAGAAGATGACAATAATCAGGCAAATATCATTTCATGAGTGAAAATTCACAGGGCTTTTTTTTTTGCTTAAAATTATTGAAATAGTTATATGGCCTGCTTGCAAGCATTTCAGATCAGTAAGAATTAACAATTTCTGCTCTAAAATGTACAGAGTAATTCTCTAAAACTTTGTCCAATGAGGCTATCTTTATGTGTGTCATGCTTAACTTCTTCAGCTGGCGATTGTCTGCTTTGCATAAAATACAAAATTTATTGGACTAGGGAGGCAGGATATATAATGGTTCATGACTAGCATAATAGCACAGTGATTCTGGTACTTAGGAGAAAGGATTCTCTTAAGGGAGAAAGGGTGGGTGGTGGTGGAGTAAAGGCACAAATTCCTCTCTGCTGTATGTGACAAATATGATGCATGTAAAGCAGTAGAAGTTAATATGCTTGGCACCTGAGAGATAATTTTTGGAAAAAGTAATTATTACAGGTAGTGCATGCTCACAGAAATTCATGGAGATCCTTTTTCTATATGAAATATTGCCAATAAAAAAATTCTGCTCAAAATTTCCATGCAAGGCCTAGAAATCTTTCTGGAGAATACACCACAAACTTCCAAATGTCAAAATATGGTACATAAATATTTCACTTAAGACTCAAATTTTGGGGCAAAAGATGCAGAAGACATAATATTATAGAAATCCTACCTCTAACTGTCAGGAAGCCTTTCTATATCTTCAATATGATTTTTCTTCATTTTCAATTTACATAATGGAGAGTGATAAAAATGAGTTGATTTTGTGTGCCACGTTGATCTTGGAACCAAATGAATTTATTTTATGATAAGGACCACTTGAGAGATAAACATTCTGTGTTGCTGGATGAAATAGAGGGTAAGTATGGAAATTCTCTTTAATATGTTTCTTTTATATTTTTAAATTAAGGTAGGCAACATATATAGGTTCCTTTCCAATTACTCCTATAATGTCTAAATTTATATTTAAACCAGACACTTGCAGCATACATAAAATACATTCCTGACCATTTATTTACTATTTTCATTAATCTCTAAGCCATGGTATGTATTTGTTAGCTACAATGTGATTGTAGGAGTCTCTTCCCTGCCAAGATGATAAAATAATGTTTGAGAATGTTATGATTCGTGTTGCCAAGGTTTACTTCCAAGATCATGCTAGCAGCTTCCCACTGGAAATACCCTTTCTTAAGAGGAGAATGAGTATCCAAATCCCTTTAATGTCACATCCAGTGAATAACTTTAAATAATTTAAAAAATTTATTATCTATTTAGTAAATAACAATAGGGAAAGAAAGGGGTAGGATGTTGCAAGTAGGGGACAGAGACTTATACATAGGTGCTTTAAATTAGAATGGAAATATTACTGAGTTCTTTTTAGATACTTAGCATTTGCAAACTATATATATATATAGTTTGCAAATATATATTCAAACAAAATATATTCATGTTATTTACATGTGGAAAAAATATCCAAAGTTAAATATTTTTCACACTTAGTCGGCTAAAATTTCAGAATAAATACTCTAGTTGAGCAGTTCTGCAGTTAGTTAAAACAATTGCTATGTATTTTACAAATTAAATTTACAAAGCTGCAAATTTCTTCTGACTCAGTCTGTCTCAGAACTTTTAATATTTTAAGGACAGATCTAATAGGGAATTCAATGTTAGATTACCCTAAGCCAAAATTTTAAAATGGATTCCTCCTTGCAGAGCTAAGAATTATAAGTTTTCTACAGATATAGTGGTAGAGAAAGAAATAGAGTATCTGGTGATGTGGATGATCAGAGAAGCAGACATTTAGTATGCAGTGCCTGACTTGGAGACCAGTAGCTATGGCTATAAGTGTGGGGAGCTGATTTCCATGTTCCCAGGCCTGTTTATATATTTTACATGAAAATTTAAATTTTTTTTTTTTATTTTTTATTTAAATATTGAAGTAACTGGAAGAAAATGGAATTCACCTCTCCCATTTCTGATCAGCATTACAGAATTCTTTAAGCCTGTTTTACCTGTTCTTGCAGGCTTGGGCAATTGTTGAGCTTTGCTGCAGACTAAAAAACTTTGAACCACTTCAAATGGAAAGAAAAAGGCCATAATTCTACCCAAACCATACCTTGATGGCTCTGGCATTCTTGTAGAAGAGGTGGGTTTGCATGTTTCCAATAACAGTCTGAGAAAAGAAGGCATCTATGCTCCTAGAAAGGGGGAGTAGGGAGCCCTGAATTCAGATTAATAATTACTATGGTGAGACAATGCCATGTCTTGATCTTGCCTATTGGAGATTAGTGACATGACAATTCACTTAATTTGCTCTTAATAGAAGAGATCAAAATTTCCCAGAGAAATTGCAAGTGAAATACAGTGAGTCTGTACTTCCAGCATAGGAGAAGCAATCCACAAAGATTTCCTTAGAGCTCTTTTCTTCCCTACCAGTCCTGGACTCATTCCTTCTTGCTCTCAATTTCATTTTTTCACATTTTCACATTTTCTTGCTCTCAATACTCACTTTCCTTCTTTAAGAAGACCCTAAGACCTTACAGTTTATTTAAAACATCATCCTGATGCTTGTTTCTGCCAGAAGCTTCAAGCATTTAAGTCAGAAACTGCAGCAGCTGGAAAGTTTATGAATTTGAGTTTAGCAGGGGCTTTGGGCCAGCATCAATGGATTTAGGGCCTGGAAACCTACCTGAGACCATTTTCACACCTATTTCCTATTTTGGTACTGAAAATATTTCCCTTTGATAATATATATAAAAGATAGCTAGCTCTAAAACAAATGGAGCAAAAATTCCCTATGCTTTGGTAATAATAAGTTCTTGGGACAGACATTATTGTTATATGAGTGGAGATTAGCTTGAACCTACTTTATGGCATTCAGCCTTCTATCTCTAAATTTCTTTTTTCCATTATAGGTTCTAACACTACCAGACAGGTAAAATTTTATATATAAATTTGGAATTAATCCGTGTTCATTACTGTAATAGGGAATGAAAAGATTTATTGATCCCTTATTAAAGAATAGCATGAAAAGAACATGACTGAAAGTATGCTGAAATAATTTTAAATTAATTTTTAATCCTGATATTACAGTATATTTTTTCTGAAATTTAAAACACTTCTGGAATAAATTGTGATCAGATCCTTCTCTCTTTGTGCTTTAGATTTCTATGTGCTATCTTTTACCTGGCAGATGTGCATGTGTACACTCATAAGTGAGGAATAGGAGAAATGAGTTGAAGGAGGTGGATTCAAAGCTGTAATCAATTAATCTGTTGCTAGGGAACTGTCAGCTGCCCCCTCACAAAATAGCAGTCAGCTGGAATTAGGAGCATATAAAATGCAAGTACAAAACACAACAATTCTCCCTCTTATTATAGATTTTTTTTTAATGTTTTACTAAGGCTATTTTTATGAAGGAAAAGAGAAGGAAAGTTTGATAGCAAAGGTCAAAATGTCATACATATTTCACTCTTAGTTGAGATGCTTAATTAACTGACTGTATGGGTTTGGGTTCATGTTTGGCTACTTTTATGTTTATCACTCTTAACCAATATGAAGTGGAGCAGTATGTGGAAATGTATTACGGAAGAGCATATTTGACCACACCAGGTTAACCTAATGTGGTCTGATTGGGGAATGCTTTGAAAATCTTAGGCATTTAATGGAATGCCAGTTAATTAAAGCTTGATGAATTTCAGAGTGAGCTGTGGTTGGTAGAGATAAGAGATGACCCTGCCTGATACATATAGAAGCAGAAGATTTCATTTCACTCACTTAGAGCTCACTCAAGTATGTGAGGGATTTCAGACTTGAAACAGAATTTACCATCTAAAGTTCAAATGTGATTTTTTTACCCTGGCAAAGCATCTGTCACAGGTGTTTTTGGCTTGTTTTACTTGTTCTGGCAAAGAAGGGCTTGTTTTGAAAGGACTATAATAGTATTTTTGAAACTTTTAGGGAAATGTTAGCATAGAATCCGAGTTTTCTTACTAATGATAGTTTCCGTTTTAATTCTTTAAAAATATTTTTCCTGTAATCTTTGGTGTTCATGATTCTCAATACTAATGTTAAAAACTAAAGTGAAGCACCATTAAAAGTTTTGTTATAATTGTCTAGGTACTTTCATGGTCATGTGAGGCAGAATACACTGATCCTCCTTGAACAATGCTCTTACATGGCTTTTACTGGCAGAGGATAAAAAGCTAGACCAAACTTCGTAAGTTTTTTCTAATCTTATCATTTGTATTCTTGCTTCCATTTCTACATATATTGATGTATAGGAGAAGCAAAAAGTAGCAAAAATGAGATGGCGGACTTGGCTTTGGTCATTCCACCAATGTGGTCTCCTACACATCAACTGTAGTATCTCTAGGAAGCCCTGGTATTTAAAGCTCTTTGTCTGCAATGTTAATGCTTAATTCACATTTTTAAATTAGAAATCATAAGTATTGTCATGTGTGTTTGGCAGGAATTAACCAACTTAAATGTGAACCACCGGCCTGTGAGCTCTGTGTATGCTTTATACTCTACATCTTTTGTTGATTTCCTGCAAGCAGTGTGACATTCAACACCAAACAGCTATATATAATTGTTTTCCAGTGTATGTAAATAAGAAAGATTCCAGAATGAAAAGTAAAGTGAAATAATTTTGGAACATACCAGAACTGTCTATGATTCTTAATTTTCTAATCAGAAAGAGCTGTGTCTCTTATAGGAATGAAGATTGCATAATTTTATTTTTCATTATTTACTTGCTCTTTATGGTGGTAGAACTCCATGTTGTGGAAGTAGTTGAAAAATATCATCTCAAACTGATTGTAGAGTTGAGACAAGCATTTCAGCACCAGTAATGGCTGATCATGACCCCCTATAACTGGGTCTCCATCTCTGCTCACATCTTGCTCTGCTCTTGTCAAGACAGCACTGCTGAAATCAGGTTCCTAAGTGCAGTAACACAATGTGGCACTGCTGCTGCAGTGAAGATAAAAGGCAAGTGCACTCATCTCGTGGCCTCAGGTCTCCTGCTTGGCTGGTGTGGTGTTGTGCATGTGTTTTCTGCTGGAGACGGGCACTAGCCAGGGCGGAGAGTGCAGGAATGGTGGACTGGCTGCTCAGCTTTAATACATTGTAATGTTTAGTTTCACTGAAGTGAAGCACTGAATGAAGAAGGGAACAAATTTGTCACTGTGCCAGTGCAGGCTGGACTCTGCATTTCTAAACTGCAACTGCATTTCTGAAACACTTCATTTTACTTAAGGCTTTGAATTTTAAATATTAATAGGTTTGTGCTCTATGTAACTGTCCGCTCTGGTTTTGCCCCAAGTCCCTGGGAACCAGCTGAGATGAAGTACAGTGGCTGGGTATGCCCACTGCTACAGAATAAAGAACAAGCAAGAATTAAGTTTTAACCTGGAAGTTATTGCTCATAAGATTTGTGGACCTTAAACTCTTTCAGTATTTTAAATTTAATATGTCACCTCAAGTCCTCAGAACAGGTAAATTCTTAAAATTTTGGGGTTGAATATTAATTTAATGTAGTAGAATGCAGATTTATTAAGTCAGGACAGTGTGAAATTTAACTTTTAAAATTCATCTTAGAATAAGGATAGCTGGAACTATGACCTCTGTATGGGATTTATCTGTTGTTTGTACCTCTTGCAGCTGTATTTTCATGCAAAGTCATAGGGGTATGCAAATGGCTAGTAATAGCATTTTATTGATTTCTCATGTTCAGGTGCTTTTTATTCCATGCTTCAACTCCGTGTATTAAAAATTCATTGTAGGTGAAAAAACCCCAACATATTAATCACAAACTAATCTGATTTTATTTTATATTCTGTTGAATTATTTTTGAGATGTTTGGATGTTGGATCCACATATTCACTGGAGCAAATGTCTTTTAAGGTGTGACTAAGAGGAAGCCCACAAATATGAAGGGTATATTTTCTTTTGGTGCATAGAGTATTGGTGTCAGATGAGAAGTCAATTACGTTACATTACAGATTGTCTTGGAAGGACTTTAGTTAAAATATTAGAATTCTTGTATGTGAATCAGCCTCCTGCTGCGGACTTTACGTGTTCAACCTGATGCTGGGTCTGTATGAACATTGTTACCAACAGGTCAGGGGAGGTGATGCTTCCCCTCAGGGTTTGTGGGATCGCACATGAAGCGCTGTGTTCAGTAGTAGGCACAAATTGAAATACAGAAAATTCTGGTTTATTCTAAAAAACAACTTTTTAATTCTGAAGGTAGTCAAAGACTTGAACAGGTTGATGAAAGAGGAGGTGGAGGCTGTCAACATCTCTAGAAATTTTTAAAAACTGATTGGCTGTTCTCCTGAGCAGCCAGCTGTAATTGATCCTGTTTTGAACATGGAACTAAGACTAGATGATCTCCAGAGGTCACTTTCAACCTCAGTGATCCTTTGGAAATAATAAAAACCACAGCTGACTTACTGATCGTATAAGGAATCCTTTATTTTGGTTGGATACTAAGGGAAAGTTTAAATGCACCATCTTTTCCTATTCAGTTGAAATGAATTTTCATTGTCTCTATTAAATGCAATTAATGCTGGGAGGCATTATGAAGAATTAGAATTTTCCAGCATTTTGGCTTTCTTTTCCAGCATTGCACAGGTTAGGAGGTCAGTCCTCCCCAGATACATGAATTGCTGCAAACACCAGCCTCATTGCTACAGGAAAATAACTTGTCTAGCAAGGAGTCTAATATTAATGCAGATAGGCATATTGGTGGAACCCTTATCTGCAGTGATGCATGTGTAGTTGTTTTCCTATTTCTATCCCTTTTTTTTTTCTTAGGATTATTTTACTAGGATAATGTCTAAAATCCGACCCTTCTTTGCACATCAGTGTTCGTCAATGGAATCAATTGCATCAATTGCTTTCATTGCTATCAAATATTGGAGAGAGTTTATTATTAAGTGACAGTTGCAGCAACCAGTTTGATGAAATAGGAAATTCAAAGGTCCGCAGGAAGCAGCTGTATCAGTGTTTTTAGAAAGACTGGAACTTATATAATTCCCCTAGCTGCTACAAAATAACTTCAGAACAAAATAAATCAGTATAGGTGAAAATCTGAGGGTCTCCAAACTTCAAGGGCTACAGGGATTTTATGGTACCTGAATATGAATGTTGAATCACTTATGTATCTATTCAAAATCACTGATTTGGGAACTTACAAATCATGATGGCAAGTAATTATCAATCACCTTCTACATCCAGTATAATGTACTGCATTTATTTTTTTATGGCATTACAGAGTAACTGACACTTTCAGCTTTATCAGCAAACTCTCAGTTGGCTGCAACAAAAAAATATCAAGGTATCAGCAAATGAATTTTTTAATATTATATTGAATCTACAGTTCTGACAGAGAAAGTTCAATATTAGGTTGGGATTTTTTTTTAAAGTATAGGGGTAAGCACTGAACAAGTTTGTTTGAAGAACAGTTCAAGTGATGATGGCTTCCTTTTATAGATCTGAATAATTTCCATCCTCGCTGCTGTAATGTTGGTATTTGTGGGCAAGAGGTACAATAAGAGAGTTAATATTGAGCTATGGACGTGCCGAATGACCAGCGACTAGGTTCACACTACTTGACCAGGCAGCTGATGTTGTGTGTAATATCAGAGTTCTGACAATCTTTTTCCATATGAAAGCATTAATTTGATCCTCTTCCGTCCCATTCATGGAATTTTCAAGAAAACTTGTGGGAACATAATTGTTTTTGAGAATATATTTTGCCTTTGAATTGGTGAGATGGGATAAAAATGGAATAAGATGAAGTTCTGAGCTGAAGATGGAAAGAGACATTATGATCTCAAAATGTTTTTCTTTTTTTCTTCTGGAAACAGACTAAAATAAGCATTTTATGACAGTGTATCCGTAGTTGTCTTCTGTGTAGCAATGCTATTGACATTTTTGGTGTTGAGATGTTTTAAAACTACAAAATAGCACTATTAGACTGAAATCTTTGAACTGCAAAACATTAAATTCCATTTTCTCTAAAATATTATGATGTATTTTCCATGACTAGCAAAAACCTCATATGTCTGAAGGGGAAAAGTCAAACCCAAACCAATAGTGACAATTTTTTTGGCACTAGCATTTGAAAGAGAACTGAAATTATACTTGTGAGTGAAAGGGGAAATAATTTACAATATTCTTGGCTCCTGAAGATTTAATCTGAGATATGGTTATTAAAAGTTCCAGTTCTGAAAGTGGGCAGCCGATAAATAAATTTGTCTGTGTGTTTGGTATTTGAGTAACTTTTCTGGATTGCTGTGTTGACTGATGAAATGGTAAAAAATATCCCAGCACTCAGAACTTGGAAAAGTCACCTGAAATGGTGAGCAAGAAAATATCAGTTTAAAGTTGTGTTATTTACTAGTATCTGTCAATTTAAGACCTAAACCATTAAAATAAAAAAAGGGCAAGAAAAGACAAGCAAGAAAGGTAGATGCATTTTCTTCTCTCTTGTTAAGAAAATGTGTTGCTGAAAGGACATGTGATAATTGTAAACATTTCCAGTGCTCATTGTTAGAAAAATGTGACAAAAAAACTTTGAACAAGGTACATTTTCTCTGTTATACCTGTACTTCCAGAGTTTCCCAAATCATGTTTTTGATCTTTAATGTCTGTGTAATGTACATTGAAACTAGGGTCCATGAAGAACCCACATAGGCCTGTAGGAAACCAAAATTGAATATTTTTGAATATGAAGAAATAAAATGTCCTCCAAAAAACTGTTTCTGATCCTTAAATGAGCACTGAGATGAAAAACTGGAGCACACAGCTTAGCAGTGGCAGGGGTGGTGGCTGAACTGGGACTTTAGATAAGGTTCATCTTCAATATAATGCAATTGTTCATATTGAGCATTGTTCAAATGATGCTTTTTTCCCCCCCTCTGTTTGTAGTCAGTCTTTCTTCACAATCTGGAAAAGTTTTGTTTAGAAATCACCTGAATCTTCATCTAAGTTTGTAAGTTACTGTTCTCAAACATACTATTTAACAAAAAGTGCATGTTTAGTGGCAGCTGCTAAAATTAGTTTTGATAATACATTTGCAGTAAAATAATTGCTATTTAACAGGACTTCAGTTTTGAATTGTACTGATTGTCTTTGTGTAATTATACTTCAGAATCTGGACTTTTTTGTAAATATAGAAAAAGAAATGAACAGTTCACCTTACCTATTTTTTTAAGGAAAAGTGGAAAGGTTTAGGGTTTTTTAAAGAAAAATGACAAGGTTGAATACTAGTATACTCAGCAGATTAAATAAACATTTAAAAAATTTGAGATCAAGCAAAATAAGTCAAATATCAGATATTGCTGATTTTTTTTTACATTGGATACATCAGTAACTATAAGTTCTACCATGAAACTACAGTAGAGAAGAATATGTCTTATCACAACTGAAATTTAGTTTAAATACAGAAAAGCAATAAAACCTAGTGTATACATGAAGGTTATATTAGTATTCCATGATATTTAGTCTTGCTATATATGGCATGATTATATGTTTAAGAAAAGAAATTTTGAATTTATTAATTGAAAAATATATACTGTTATATATTTTCTTCTCTTTAATGTTTTCTGCAAAGAGTAACAAAAAAGTAAGAACAATAATTTAGTACAATTTTAATGTATTTGCTTATTGCATTATCATTAAGTTGCCCTGGCAGTACTAAGAATTTTATTATGCTGACCTGTTTATTATTGCTGATGCACACATCTCATACCCTTATGAGTTCAGTATGAAAAAACTCATCTGTGTATTCCACACAAATGCGCTTGTATGCTTCACGCTTGATAAGAGAAGTGTCAGACCTGACAAAGTCTGACACAGCTGATTATTGTCTTGAGCTTTCAGATCATCTACACTACTGCTTGTTACCACCTTTGCTGATGAGGGCACCAAGCATGACCAACCCCTCCAGGATTTTCTCCTCTCTCACTTGTGGTTTCATGGTATTCCCCAGCTCAGTGCTACCACAAACGCTCTCCCAAGTCTGCATGTTCTCTCTCGTTCTCTCTCCCTCTTCCCTTCCACTTCCTGCTGTGGTGGCACAGAGGTGAGACTTGGAGGCAAAAACCATGAAAAGCACAAGTGGAGACAAGAACAAATTACTGGAAACAGCAATGAGATAAGAAAACAAATAGAGTTACAAAGTGTAGAAGAGAGAGTGATTCACATGCAAAAATGCTCAACACATTCTGGGAACCCAGGACACAGAACAGTATGAAAACTGGGAACCCAGGACAAAGAACTCACTCACTCCGCCCCCTTTATCCAACCAGAAGGAACACTTTTGGAAGAGAGAGAGAGAGATTCCCTTTCTGCCAACCCTGGCAATGGCATGAGGTGGTATTGAATAGTCTTGGTCCCAGCTGCTGCAAAAATTAACTGGTTCTGTCTGGAACCAGTGCAGACAAAAAGGCAAAATCATAGTTTCCCATGCAAAGCTTCTTATGAAATGTGTGCATATACTAAGGTTCATTTCATTTCGTCCTTACTTCAGGGAGACTATGTCATTGCTTCTGCCTTTGAGGAATAAGAATTACAGCTGTCAGTCCTGACGGAGGTGAAAAATTATTCTTGCCAAGGAATAAAATTTTCAAAATGCTTCACATTTTTTCTAGAATCTGTAAGGTTTTTTTGGGCAGTTGAAGTGTTTCTGTATTAGTAGCAGGTACTGCATCATGAATTATTAAAACTTGATGTTGGCTTAATTCATCCATATACACAACTTTAACAAATTTTCAGTGCTAGTAGATGTAGTAATGATGGAATCTAGCAGTTACAGAGTTTCCACTTTGAAAATGATAGCAAAGATGCCTGTGTTTTTTTTTTCCAAATGTACAATCACACAGTTATGCTTCTTTTAATGACAGCAGAGCATTAACCAGCCTACTTCAACCAACTGCAGTCCCTCTTTGGCTGATGGACACAAAAAGGCAGAAAAGATCCCATTATGTGTAATCTACTCTATTTTTAATGGAAAATTTTTTTACACCACCTAGAAGAAAAGAACTTCAATCACATCAGGTGTTTTTAATAAGGGATTATTTATAAATTCATTTTCCCCCTTCCCCCCAAGTAGCTATTGAGCTGGAATTAAATATTCTTGGAATGTAATGTGGCAAGGCTAGCTGAACTCTAGAAACATCATGGACAGGTGACACGGCAACTCTTGAATGATGGTGTATGTTTTATTAAGTTTTATCTGTGGGAGGATTATAATGTATGTTGTTCACAATAACACATGGATGTGATGCACTGGTGCTTCTCACTTCCTGAACACAAATGGATGAAATTTGATATTTGAGCGTTATGTTTCTAAATAGGGTATGAAGACATATTAATTTCTTGTATCTATTGCAGCATTTTCCTGCAAGCTAGTACTCAACAGTATGCTAGCACTGGTGCAGTTATAAGAATTTCTCATACTGGAAGCTGATGGCTTCTTCTAAAGCATTGTTTACCAAGGCTGTTGTTCTAGACTGTGAACCCAAAGAGAAGAGGAGGAATAAAGGTAATGAAATCATAGCTGGAGGCATTTAAAAAATGCTGGAGATAGTCATTGTAATCTGTCAAATGTAGAGGAATGCAGTTTCCAGTATAAAGCCTAGGGATGAAGAAATAGAAATATAAATGACAAAAAATTTTGACCACTAGCATCTGAGGTTAACGGGTGTTTGGTACATGTGCTTGATTATTTACATTTGTTTATTACAGTATTTTAAATTAGGATAAAAGAAGGAAACACTGACCAGCAAAATCCCCCAAGATTTTGGAATTATGGTAGAGATGCATTTCCTGTTATACTGTAGAAATTTTTCTGGCTCTATTAATTTATAAAGTACATTAAAAAGTGCACTCCTGAAAAGTTTTAATATGAATACCATCACTAACAAATCCATTGTAGTTAAGTATGTGTCTTTTAAATAAAAATAGAATAGAAACCTCCCGTGTATTTTGATACACGAGTGGCTTGAAGACCTGAGACGTGACAGTCCTTGTAACACAGAAAGGATTCCCACTGGGTACAGATGGCTGCATAAAATGCATTTCACACAGGGGAGGTTTGTGTAGAGAACTTAAATGATCAAAACACCCATGTGGATTTCTTCTTCAGGTAAAGCAGCTGTTCACATTTCATCTACCATGGCTCTTATAGCTTCCCATAGAAGGGGGACATTATACCCACTCAAGTTTCACTTTTTAAATAAGTAACCCCCCAAAAGAGTACCACTGAATCATACTCAGCAGAACTTTCCACGTGCTTGTCTGCTGTTCTGGCTAGCCAAAGGTCATGTAGATTTGGGCTGGTGCTGAAGAGGCGTGGAGGAAGGGATTATTTTGGCAGGGCCAGAGTTCTATTATGAAAGTCTTTCACCAACCTAAATAGAAATAGACAAAGCATAATACAAGTAGCTCTGACAGTTCAGCTGACTGCTAAGAATCATTGTTCTAATTAGAGAGAAAAACGTAAACTTGGAATGGAAAACAAGCATATGCATTTCTACACACAGGCAATTTAAGAAACATTACAACAAAATGTTAAGGTTAAATTTTAATTTAGTTTCTACTGTTAGTGAGGCAAGACACATAATGATTTTTTTTTTTTTATTTACTAATGTGAACAACACACAAGACCAAAACAAAATTTTACTAATGGCAGAAAAAAAATTTTACTTGGTTTTTGAAGTGTTTAAACTACTTTTACTTTGGAAATTCCTGGGAATTTTTTTAGGGAAGCAGCTAATTTATTGCTTACAACTTCTCTCTAGATGTATGCTGAAGTTCATATACTAACTAGGTACATATACTTTTAGATTGGTCAATAAAATAAATTAATTCTGTGCGTGAAACATTATAAACTGTGATTTTAATTGAAATTTAAACAGAAAAGGAAGATGATGAATTAAACTGCTATGACTTACATAGGTTTATTTTTTCAATACCATTAGAAAGTCTCTCTCTCTCTCTCTCTCTCAAAAAAAAAAATATTAGCTGAGATCCCTTATCCCCAAATTCTCTGAGAAGTGGGAGATTTGGTCATGCAATTTCATTATTCTGGGGGCTGAGTGACTAAATCCAATTCAGCTCTAAGAAACTAACTCTGCTACATTGATTTATCATTATCGCTGTCTATTAGTCAATTCTAAACCCCTAGACCTTGCAACGAATAAAGTATTCCAGTAAGTGCAGCATTTTAAATTCCATTAAATTACATTGTTTTTTAAACCAAATTATCATGAAATAAATTGTAAAAAGTCTTCCTACTAAGAAATATGAGAAAAATCATAGTTCTAACTTACAGCAAATGCTAGAGTTTTATGCTGTCTTATGATTTATGGTATCCTGCTACATCTACTTAAAGCAGGGTGAAAGATTCTTAAGGTCGGCTAAAATATTCTAAGAATAACATGTATTGAAATGAACACATTTGGAAACAGTTTCTATTGTAATTTAAACAGTTAGCCTTGTAAAACACATGAGGCTTTCCAATGCTTGAGAAATGCAAACTATGGGGAAAATAGCATGCTGGAGAGAAGCCTGTAAAATCTTATTTGGTTGCTTGTGGTTGAAAATTGAATTGCAGAAAGGAGCTCTGGAAATTGAGGAACTAGGATTGTATTTCTAACTAAATTTTTGGGGTGTATTTTCTTATGTAAGATTCTACAAAGCATACAGTGTACGGTTAATTCTTAACCCTTATTGAAGTCTCCCACAGAAAAAACTATACTCCTTGGGAACCTCTGCTGGTTTATTCGTGATGAAGCAACTAGGATACTTCATATTACAACCCATGTTTAAATGATTCAGAGTTTTGTGAATTTGTAGAGTATATTAGAAAAACAAAGTACTGCACTGGAATATGTTACAGTGGAAAGGAAACCCCACTGTAACCATCTGTAAGTAATATGTTTAAATGTTTCATTAGATGGTTGATACATTAGCAGAAAGAAAAATGTTGCATTTTGCCAATTAAAAATCGTGCTTACTCAGAGAAATTGCAGAAGGTTCAAACTAGAGACAAAGAGATGTTTCTCCTTTTCTCAAAATAAAATGTACCTTTTGTGTATTTATTACTATCATCGGTAAAAAATGTACTTTTTTTGTGTCAGGGAGTAACTAGTGACTAGCGCCTCCTGTACTTTCTTGTGGAGGAAATGAGCACAACTGGAACTTCAACCAACTAAACCCAGCATCATTTGAAATAGCAGAGCTTGACATTGACTGAGGTGGTATTTTTCTAGGGGCCTGACAGCTCAGGTTTATCTACATTGCCAGAGAATAGACTATTGCTGCCAGCCTAAAAACTCTGTCTTAGTTTTATTTTCCTTCTATGACTCTTGTCCAAGGCATTTTAAGGTCAATATTATTTCTGCACTGTGCCCCTTATAAAGCTGAGTTATTTTTTAAAGTTAAATTTCTCAATGGGGAAGTTCAGAAATGAAGAAAGTGTGTGTGGGGTGTGTGTGTGTGTTTGTCTAGGCTTTGTCATAATCTTTAGCTTTAGAAAACTCAAAATGCTCCTTTTGCACCTTTACTTGCACTCCTTTATTTGCATCACAAATGATTATCTGAAAAGGGCTGGTCATTAAACAAAATTATTTCTTCTTTGTGAAGGCTTCATTCTCTTTTAAATTTTGTGGGGTTTTTGCTAAATTAAACGTCAGAGAGAAGTTCTGTTACCATAGCTGAGAAAGTGTGGCCTTGCTGATTTTGAAAGTTTCTTTGCCCTGTGTTTCCAAGTCTGCCATACGAATCAAATGCCCTCATCATCCTGATTCTGCACTTGTTATAAGCTTCCAACATGATGATTTTGTAAAAAAGGTGCTACTTACACCCTTCTTACTATACTCTCTCCAAAAGAAAGCTCTTCCTTGTACCCCTAGGCCTTTTTGTAGTCTGTGGGCTTTGCTTGCTCCTTGAATGGATTTCTGAGCATTTGATTGAGTGCAATAGACACCTCAAGCCTGTTGAGTCAGAGAAAGTCCTCTGCAAATTTCCCAGCTTTCATGAAAGCTAAAATAGCTAAATTTTTATCTCTTTTGTTGATTTTCTTTTCTTTGAGGGGCTCCTTTTGGGACTTTGTTCTTTAGTTTAGATACTTTGACTTCTCCAGAAATGCTGTCACAACTCTTGGGAATAAATTAGTTTTGTAGGACATTTTCTAACAGGGAACTTTATCAATGGGTAAACATTTCTTCTAATTTGACCTATGTATGAGTGTCATAAATTGAGAATTATTTAGTTATATAGGTTCATGTTCATTTAAGCCCCTTCATCCACTCCCATTTTCTTTTCAGGCAGTTGCTTAGAGACCACTTGATTCCACAGGATGGAAATGTATAACTGTACAGCATATTGAATATGAACCATCAGGTTTATTGAAATGTTTGTTTCTAATGTCAATGAACATGTCATTCAGAAAAGACCAATGAAAAATAATTAATGGAAACCCATAACATAAATTTTATTTATATATTGACCCTGAAATAATCCCTATTTGTCACAGTACTGCATATAAAATTTTCTTTACCATTCTCTAGGACACTGGAAAATTAACTCTTTCTCAGTATTTTTAAAAATTATAATAATGTCTTAATTTATTAGGTTTTTAAAATAGCTGAGCATGTGATTGAGGATTTATCTCAAAGTCACCAGAAAGCAGCTATTTATTTTAGTCTTGGTGTTATTAATTGATTTTTATGGAAATTAGGTGTCAAAAGTTCTTTGAAGATCTGGAAGCAAAAGACTTGTTTCTAATTCTGCAAAGACTAAAATGAAGTAATCTGTCTGTATACATGAGTCCAGTAGTTAGATGGTTCTAGGGATCTAGGATGTAGGAATTAAAGATTTGACCATAAAATTCTAGAGAATTTTGTCAAGTGTTCCTGCCGGATGTTGGTGGTAAAACTAAGAAAAGAATTCTTGACACAGTTCATCCTTTCATCTTCCAGAAGAATAAAATACCTCCTGCTTCGCTCACAGGGTATTCATTCTTTGTAGTTAAACTACTTACAGTCCAAGTATTGGCTATTTGAACTGTGATGAACAAAACATTCAAAGAATTTTTCTCTCTGTTCAGAACACTCTTATTTTTCATTGGAAATTTACAGAATACTAATACAGACTAAAATGTACAAGTTTAGTTAAAAAATGAATGTGCATAAGCTACTATGTATAGGAGAATCAGAACCAATAGTATTTTCAACAGTGTATATCTTCCAGTGTGGTAAAATGAATATTTAGGTTATTTCATCCCTTTATAATTTTGAATTGGGAATATGCTGCACCTGATAGCTCATCAGTGATCTTCATCTTCCTCTTGCTTCACAAGATTTATGAAGTAATTACTGAAATTACTTTTAACAAAAATAGCTTTAATTAATTCCTTGCACAGAATGAGAGACTTAGTTAATGAAATTTGTTCTAGATTTGTTTAAATTTAAATTGGAATTTTGTCTAGCAAGCTTTTCTCTCTTAAAGGAGTATAGGTTCAGAAAATACTTGTCAAGTCATTGAACTCAGTTGGCTGTTAATGAAGAATCTTTTCATAAACTTGTTGAGCTCCCCTGACTCTGAGATCATTTTGGAAAAATCAAGCATTTGCTTCCACAGACTGTTGCGGAATCCCACTGGTCTCATGTATAACTACCAACTTAGGATTTTCTCAGGGCTCTTTTATACATTTTCTTATGGACACCTTATGCAAAGTTTGCCCAAAACATCATTTGGTTTAAATAACATGTTCTCAACCAGTTACCCTTTGCAATAAGAATGAAAATGAATTTGTTCAACTTCAGCAATGAGCACTGATCTGAAAAAGTGTAAAAAAAAAAAAAGAAATGGCAAATCCATTTAAGCTAAGCATTCTGGAGACACTTTTATGAAAACAGTGCCACAGTGATGAACACTTCTTGATACTTAGTCCAGAATTTTGCATCTTTGAAAACTCACATTCAGATCAGAGATAGCCTTTGGAGCTGATGCTGGTTCTGTGCTGCCCTGATAGAAGGGACCCTGGAAAGGCTGATTGAGGCCCTGGCCCAGGGAGGATGCTGGCTGGAGCAGCCTGTACTAACCCTTCTGACACACACCTGTGTGAAGCAGAGGCCCCCTGCAGGGAGCACAGGAGAGAAGCTAAACAGACTTGTAGGTTGTAAAGGTAAAATGAGAGAAATAAATGGCCACTATAAGGGTGGTGTAGAACCCACTTGGACGCTTTAACTTAGTGTCTAAAAGCAACAAATGCTTGCATATTGTGTCTTTTTTTTTCTTTTTTTTTTTTTTTCTTTTGGCTTCATCTCAATATACCGTTTGGTTTTGGTAGTATTTCTTTTTATCTTAAGTCTTCTCAAAGGAAGACAACCATATAATAATATGTTCCACAGAAAAATGCACTACCATCTTAAATTATAAGATCATTAAAAAACACTCTGCACTTCTGAACCTTATCTGCTCAGCAGCTTTTTGCCTTCTGAAATAACAGTGGTTTGTGGATAGTGGTACTTTTCACTCCTAGTGATAAAGAAAGCAAGTACTTGTGCTGAAAATGTGCATGGTGACCAAAAGGTGAAAAACACCATCTGTGACCTAAACTGCATCTGTTCATTGGCCACTGAAAGAGGAGGAAGGTTTTGATTTACTAGCCAGACAGCTTTCTCAATTTTCTTGTCAAGAAATATCTTTAAACTGCAATACAGTTATGACAGCTTGGATAACAGCATTTAGCTATACTCCAGCAGCTTTTAGATTTAACATGCTATATGCCTAGACCTGTCAGAGGGACCTGTGTCAGACACAACACTTCTAAAAATTTTTTATCTTTTTCTTGCACTTATTGAATGTGAATTCTTGTAGCCACTTGGTTTGAATTTTAGAATTTTTACCCCACAGATGTGGACTTTAATATAATTTAAATATTAATAGAGACTGAATCACTAGGTCTTCATTATTATTTAAAAAAAGTTGAAAAAGAATATTCCTTATGCAATAAATATATTGCCAACATATATGTATTGCCAGATGTTGAAAGACAGATAAGCAGTTTGTCTTCTGTAGTTGTGGATTTTTTTTCCTGTGGGTTTCTTCTGTGTGTGTGTTTTGAGTTTGTTTTGAAATAGGTTTAGTATTTTTTAATGACAACACCTATTAGCTAATAGATCTTAAAACAGATATAAACAGAGAAATAAACAATAGTACCTGTTTGTCTTAATAAACATCAGGTCTTCATGTGATTCTGCTTGTAACACCCAGACTGCAGATGGTTAATTATGTTTTTTAATCTAATGGGACCAATTTTAACAGAATACCCAATGCTCTTCAAATGCTATGAGCTCTCAAATAAACTTTTGTTTACATTCTTGTCATATTTACTCGTGCTTGTACAGAGAACAATACAATTAGCCCAGGACCTGTTTCTATTTCTTGTTTAATATTGTTCTTCATGCCTTCTGGGAAGTTAAGCTTTTTGGCAGAAGGATATGGACCTCAACAGCAGTAAATTATCATGGTCTTTCTGCTTCTTTTTTTCTACTGCTCTCTAAGAGCGTCATGATAAGTGTGGGCTGAATTTGCAACGTTGCTATAAAGTACATTTTCCATTGATGGAAAATAAGGAAATAAATACTTTTTAAAATATCACATCATGAGCCACTCCTGTATAGCTCTGCTTTATACTTTATTTTCTCTGCCTTTTGATTAAGGCCAGAATTTATCATACCTACCACAAGCAGACCAGAACTGAGGCTTGTCATCTAAGCTGTCTTCCATAATCAACTCTTTGAAGAATAGTTTATTATTCCCATCTTAAGGCAAGTGTTCAGGCCTTGGTGAGATAAATTACCTTCCAAAGGCATTGTAGAGTTTCAACGTCATCTCTATTTTCACGAATCTTGCAAATTATTATGCAAATGAAATTTGTTCAAAAAAACTTGTATGTGTTACCACAACTATGAACTTGCATGCCACTCTTACGTGCCTTTCAGACTTTGAAAAGTCCCAACATGAAACTAGTGGGTTTTTAGAGGTTTTTCATGGCATTGCTTGCTACAATAAAAGCTGAAGGTTTCCTTTAACAAGGATTGGAAAAAAATGTTTTTCCTTGGTGTCTAGGAACTAGCTTAACTTATTATTACTTACTGTATGATAAGGCATCACATGCCAGAGATCAATTTGATAATCCTCAAATTCCTTGCTGGAAGAGGTAGTGATGCTGGTTGCTGTTCATGGCTTTGTCTATCTCGCCATATACCCCTTAGTTATCTCTTGCTGTACCTAAAGAGACCTAGTCTGTGCAGTTGTTTTTCTTACAGAGGCTTTCATTCTGACTCTCTCTGCTTGGGACTAGACTCACACTTGATGGTTAAAATAGGGGTGAGTTATGGTTTAGTAATGTGGCCATGTTTCATTTTGCTGCAAACTTCTGTATTTTTTTTATCTTAATATATTATTAATTTTTTGGTCACTGTTGTGCATGGAACTGTCACTTTAGTAGTCTTCAGACTACTCTGAAATCAAAGTGATGGCATCTCTTTTTGTAGGGAATTCAGATTGTTCTATAATAACTTTTAATTTACCTGCATTGAATTTCATCTACTAATTAGCACCCATTTGGAAGTTCTTTACATTTGACTGTTGTCATATCTGTCTTGAATAACTTCAACAGCAATTGTTTTTACTTTATAGTTCATCCTGTGTTTAGAGAACTCATTAAAGGGCTGAACAGTCAGTTACCAATTTTTACCTTTCTTATTCTGTGATGGGTCACAGTAGGTGACTGTTTCTTTCTGCTGTAGTTCTAGACAGCTTTTAGTTTATGCATTCTTGAGTCAAAAAATTGCTGACCTTTTTCAGTATTTTAAGATCTATCTCAGATGCCTTTGCTAGAAATAGTGATATGAAAGTTGTCATCTGTGCTAGTCTGTGTGATGCCTAGTCAAGTCTATTTTGGAGGAAGTTTCATAAGATTTGAACTATACTGTTGGGGAAATTCCACTTGTCATAGAAATCTTTCAGTGGGGAATCAATATCTGAGTTTACTTTGCAAAGAACATTACAGATATAGTCTATAATTATCTCTTGTACATACAGTCAGTATTCTGAGTTCCTTATCATCAACTGCTTCCATGTGTCCCAGAACAAAGAAGTCCCTAGGCAATTATACCCTTATGACTTGTACACCTGACCCTCATGCACCTTGCACATGACCTCGTGGTCCCATGGTGGTTTCCTTCCACTTTATTGGGTTCTTTCCCTATGTCTCTGCAGGTAGGCTGCTCTTACCTTGAGGAGCTGCAGCTTCTGCTGGCTGCTGTAGTCTCCAATAGTCTCTCCTGTCTGCACTCCTTATGCCCCTGCTCTCTGGCAGAGCACAGGAAACGAAAAAAGCCCTAGATTTAGGATAACCATTACCTAGCAACAATCAAAACACCAGTGTGTTATCAATGTTCTTGTACTAAAGACAAAACACAGCATTGTACCAGTTACTAGGAAAATTATTCAGAAAATTAACTCCATTCCAGACAAAAAACATCTCCAGACGTAAGTTCAGCTTCAAAGTTTGACTTAAACCAGCTACTTATGCTGAGCCAGTAAGGCTGGGCAAACAGCATCCGAACAACATGGTATTATAACTGTTTGTGACTCATTCTGCTGAAAACATAGCTGTTTATGTTAAACAGCTGTTTATGTTATCTCCCAGCATATTTTAAAAATTTCCCCAGGGAATTCCAGTTATTGCTTCTTTTAGGCTCTCCTCAGACATATTTTCAGACTCTTTCTCACTTTATTATATTGCTGTAGACTTTCCCCTATGTAAGTTCCAGCTGGTTTTATTAAAAAAAACTATTTTAAGCTGTTTTGCAAAGATCTCATGTAACCATTTACATTCCTTAGATAGAAAGATATGTGAAGCCAAGTGAATGCAAGAAACACCCTTGTCTAACAAATAAGCCAGAAAATAAACTGTTAGAGATACTTCAAATCATCATCCCTACAGACAGTAATATTTTTCCAGATTAACAGGGATTTTCAAGTTTTCAGACTTGAAATTTCAGCTGCTTGCACCTATCATATTTACTGAAAAGGTGATGAAGGCTTCCTGCAAGCTTAATTGTAACTCTCAAAAAAAAAAAAAAACAAAAACCCAAAACAAGCAAACAAACAAAAAACAAAACCACTGAATAACTTAATTTTTTTCCCCTTTTTTCTTTCCCCTTCCTTCAACAAGAAGGCAATTATCTCCTTTGTTACTTAACCTTATAATTTATCAGAAGACACAGATACATTCATGAATGAAAGGGCATTCTAAACTTTTGGGACAATCAATAGTGGATCATAAAAAGCAGCTTTACTTGAATCCTTAGGTGGAAGTTTGCTAAAATGATAGCCAGGGATCAAATCCAACTATGGAAATATTTTTGTTTGACATCTCTTGTGTGAATGTGAGGAGCTTTTCTGAACTCTCTACAAATTAAAGCTCACAGCCACAACTCCACTGGGCATTTTTTACAAATGTAATTGAAGATGCCCAAGGTGATTATTTAATTAGCCCCTTCTTTGGCACATTAAAATTCACCATGACTCACACAACTACCTGAGTCATTGGGGGAAATCTGATGTAGGATTGTCCCACAGAAATTCTGCCTGGTTTCAGGACAATTCAGTGGCTCACTTGATCACATCTGTAAAAGTACTCCTCACCCCTGGAGAGCATGTTAGCATAGTATAAGACCACGTATTATTTTTTCTCTTTGCCTTTAGGGCTGTTCCTCTTAAGTCAAGTGAGTGTGCAATTCACAGTTTCTAACCTCTGTTCTCCTCAGAGGCTCTGAGACAATGTGGAGGTAGTTTCCAGCATAGCTAATCTAACTTTTCCACCAGATTATTTTCCTACTAAGTGCCTTTAACTGATTTTACTTCCTCAGTCTTTGCTCCTCACTGAAACAGGATTCTGATAAACATAAATTAGTGCTGGGATATTTATGCTGTCATACATCCCTTTACTCTTGAAAGTCCAAATGCACAATATTATATGTCATCATAGTGTTTGAAACTACCGTAGGAAATAACTCATGCAGAGATCATGTATTTTCTACAATTTCCTTGGAGATATATCTTCTGCAGAAAACCCTAGTAGAATAAGCCTTTTTCTGTGCAATACTAGTATTTTAGTGATTTTAGCACTAGTGTTTACTGCACCCACATTAGAGGTAGTAGTTACTGTAATTTCGTATGTAGAATGACCACACAACATGATAGTTGGATTTTTAATATTTTAAAAGTAGTACGTTTCACATCCTGCACTATAAATTCTCGCTCTCTTTTTCAGTACTTGTTTTTGGTAATATGAAAGACCCCTTTCAAGTCTCCAGCAGATTTTTAGCTGTCAGTGTCAGCTTATGACAAACCTTTTGGTAGCTTTTCATATCCACCATTCATGTCATCACCAGTGGTGTCCGCATGACACTATTCACTCCTAATTTGTCTCTGATGTTTTGCTTGGGTTACTCTTCCAAAAGTCCTCCCTCAGCTTTGTTTACAGCTGTCATTTGGTATTGGGCATGGCAGGGGACTTCATTTTACTTGGGTAACACTGGCAGCTTATTTGCACCACAGACAAGTGGAGGTTTATTTCTTCATTTAAGCTACCTTACTAAGCTCACTTTTTTGTAGAATTTTATTTGGAGGAGAGCAGTAACCTTGAGGTTGTAAACTAAACTTTAAGGCTAATACCTTTAAGGTAACTGTGATTTCATCTTTTGCATCAGTAGCTAAGATTATTGTGTCCTGTAGGTTTATACAGTATGTTATCCTGCCTTCCCACCTGGTAACAAGATTTCCTTGTTAAACCACTTCCAGAAGAATATATGTTGCAAAATTCACTCATAACCTGTCACTAGTCAGAGGTCTGATCTTGCATGATGTGTGTTCATAATTCACAAACAGTATCCCTGGTAAACAAAAATGCATAAATTGCCATTCCTGCCACTAACCCATGCACCAGTCTGCATGGGACAGTAGGTGCAGTCCCACTTCCCTTTCTTTGTATGGAGTGGAAAGTATTTTTGCTCTCTTGAACTTCTGTGTGATGGTGATGATAGTTGGGTCTTGGCACACATTCCCCCCCTCCATTGCAATTGTCTCTGGTGGGCAATGTCATTTGTCCTAGAGTGAGAACACCAGGTGGGAATTGCAGGAGGAGCCATCTGGATGCTCACATAATTGATGCCTTCCAGAGATGGGTGACCTGTGATGGTTGACTTTGTTACCCATCAGCCTTCAAGTGCTGCTGGACACTAGGCCAGCTAACCTCTCAAGGTGTCAAGCAACTTCTGAGTGTCTCACCCCACACTCTTTCCCAGCAGGGACTTCTGCAGGGTATGTCCAGCCAGATGGGGAATACTCACTTTTAGACAGGTGAATAAAAGTGCTGAGGTCAGGTCACAAATGGAGATAAAATCCTAACATAGCTACACAGGTGCTTTCCTGCTTTGTAGTTGTGCATCCCGCAAGACCGAAGACTGTAAACCTATGTGTTTCCAGCTGAACCTGTTTATAACCCTTTAGACATGTTATTATGTGCTTATATTATGTACTTCACTGGCAATATTTAGATTCTGTATTAGTGATAAACCCAAACTTAACCATCCACATAATCAGTGTCACATCTCTCGTGCCTGACTGAGTCTTTTCTGTCAACTACTCCGCTACACTTTATCACTGTGTTTACAAGAGTCAAATAATGGACTGGAGCCCAACACAAATTGGCAACCTGGCCTTCCTTTCCCTTCTGTAAGATCCACAGGTGCTCACATAACCTTTCCTGAGACAAAAATGACATCAAAATGAGAATATAACTTAGAGATATATACACACATTATCAATATTTTCTAGCATTTACAGTGCAGTTAGAGCTAATGTCACTGATTCTTACAGTATGTTTTGAGGCAGTGACTGTTGTGGACAAGTTTACATGTAAACATAGGAAACTAAACCACTAGAATGCAGGAAAACTTCAGTATAGAGCAAATGTTTTTTAAAAGCAAATCTTATATT
Organism: Poecile atricapillus; assembly: GCF_030490865.1. Classification (NCBI taxonomy): domain Eukaryota; kingdom Metazoa; phylum Chordata; class Aves; order Passeriformes; family Paridae; genus Poecile; species Poecile atricapillus. Next base: position 153,395,283 of record NC_081249.1, on the reverse strand, counting down.
TTGGTGATGAGACTATTATTTCTGAGGCTGTCAAATTTGATTCTATAATAGCAAAATATCTTAAATCCACAGTGTTTACACACGTGTGTCTGTCTATTCTGCTCTACATTATCTCATGTTCAAAGATTTCTGCAGCAATCAAAAGGACATTTATGGTGTTCAGTAAGTGTCAGGTCCATGGAAAACATTAAATAATTTTCTGACTGAGTTTTTGAAATGCTCCAGTTTTTAATTTCAGTAATTGGCTTGTGCATCACTCGGAGACTTAACTCATATAGACTTTCTAAGAACAAATAAAACCTTTCTAATAGTGTATGAAAAAAATTCATCAATCATGGGAATCTAATTTTATTTATGTATCTTCAAAAATATTTTTATTTATTTTTCAAAAATAAAATACAAAATTAATTATACAGAAAATCCCACTCTTTTTATTGTGACTTAGCTGCTAATTACAGCCTTTCACAACTCTTAATAAAAATACTGCAGTAGATTCAAAGACCTACAGAGAAATCTATTATCAACACAATATAGTTTTAAGTTCTTAAAAAAAGTAAATTTTAATGAGGTATATTATTCTGATGAAAATATGTATTGATTAATTATCAAACTGGTGATCTTTCTAGTAGTGTCAAGGTTAAAGCTATGCCACAGGATAGTGTAAATTCCTCCAAAGTCTGATTTAGTGAATACTCTTGTTACCTATATTAAAATGTACACAGTAGACCAATAAAAACAATCTGATTTATCTATCTCGTTATAGTTTTGTTGGCTTCTGAAGCACTAGCTATAAAATAGGATAACAGGAAAATCAAAGTTTTAGTGACCTCTGAGTATTCTTCATTAAGTAGGTTGATCTAAATCAGGTTATTTTAAATTTAGATAGTACATTCACAGCACATTTTTTGTAACAAACAGCATCTATTTGTGAATAGCCTTCCTTTCCTGTTGGGACCTATAAAGGAAAAGTAAGTCTCCAAGTATAAGAAATGAGTGCTTGGGTATTAAAATTTTCAGAGAGGCTACCCACCTGCAAACTCTAAGTTTGAAAATATTCCAAGTTTTCCCCATGTCTCTTGTTTTGATGATTTCTCAGGTATTGGTTTGTATAGTGAAAATCTGCACCTGCAGAGTTAAAAAGACCACCTCATGTAGTCTACTTGTCTAAAAGGATTACTCTGGGAAGAAGACAACAATTCCATTTTTTTTTTTTTTAGAGGAAAATTAATCTACATATTTGCTTTACCCCAGACACATTTTGTATATTTAGAAATAATGCTCATTATTAGAACCATAAACTTGTATGGAAGTCATTAATAGCAAATTTAGCTATTCAAGTTCCTTAAGTGTTTATTTTCAAATTATCTGACAACCTCTCTAAATGTTTCGATTGCAAGTTCTTGAAATCAGCACTGATACACGTCACGAGGCAGTCCAGGCTCTGCCATTGCAAGGCTCCCTGTACGCCTGCTTCAGCAGATGTGATTGCTCTTCCTCCCATGCCTGGCATCCTCTGGGCTCTGCACTTTGAGATTGCCATAAAGAGCTTGTTCTCTCCTGTTTATGCCAGCCACCAATGTAGTCTGGAGTCCCTGAAAGTCATGTGTGTCACTCTCCACCACAGTGTGGGTACAGGAGAGCCCTGAGACCTCAGGCTGAGCAGCCAAATCCTGACATGGGTGTGGGTCTTTGACCTTTGAGTCACTCCAGACTGGGCTAGAGACTCGTGGTGCCACCTTTGTATTCCCAGCTCTCTCAGTAAAATGCAGCCCTGAGCAAAGCCTCTGGCACTGTGTAGATGCACCAGGTGCAGCTACAGTGCCAAGTGAGAGCTGCCCACACCTCTATGATGTTAGCAGGACAGGGAGCTGAATGCAACCTTGCTGTTCCCCCAGGAAACTTCCTGCCTGTGGCTCCAGCTGCACTGCACACCTTGTGCATGCCTGACACCCACCCCTCCCTTTGCTTTGAGCTCCCAACAGAATGCCATACCTGGGCCTGAGATGCTCAGTTGCTGGTTTTCAGCGTGTGCTACTTTGCTTAAAAAAACCAAACTGTTTTGAACATGTAGCTGCCTTTTAAAAATTTTTATTTTATTTATTTATTTATTTATATTTTAAATAACATAGGTACACTTTGTGAGTAATGCACACAACTAAAAACCATGTGATATTAAAGAGTCCCAAGAATAGCCCAAAAAATGTGGCAAAGGATGCGAACTGTCAGATTTACAGGTGTGAGGTTGGCAGGATGTAGGTAGGCCTCTGGGAAGATTCCTATTCTGCTGCATGCCTCTGGTGTAATGTAACTGTTCTAACTTTGATAACCTGGGATTTAAAAAAAGTTGTAACCATTTCTCACCCTTAAAGAGTTTACTTTTTGGCTCCCCTTCCACTTTTTTCTTTCTTCTTGCTTTTTTTTTTGGGGGGGGGGGGTTTTTTGGTTTTTTTTTTTTTGTTTGTTTGTTTTCCTGGTGACCTCCGTCTGAAAGGATTTATGAATTAAACAAATAGAATGGAGCCATCTGTTTCAAAAGGCGTTTTCTGTATTTTCTACAGCTGAAAACAATTGAGAGGAACTGATTTTTAGGGTAGCTGTTAGAGAAAGTTAATCTGCCCTTTAGTCTTTAGTCTTCTTGAGTGCAATGAAAGGAAAAAAAGAGTCTGAAGAAAGGAGCATCACACAGAAGAAAACATGTATTTAGCTCACAAAAATAAGGAAATATGGAAATCATATGTAAGAGACCTTTGAATGTGGTGAAAGTTCTGATGAAAGTTCTACTCTTCAGCCTAATTTAAAAGGAAATTTTTTATTAAAAAGAATATCAAAAGCAAATGTTGTTATACAACACTTTTTATCTGATTATTTAATCAAATCTTCAACTTATCCCTTCTTAAAAAGAAGCTTGCCATTTCAACAACATTCTAATAATTAAATCTGTGTGAAGACAATCATATTGGTTAACTTGGGCTACACCAAAGTGTTCATCTTATTCCAGTTCTTCAGCTCTAGCAGAGGTCACTACGGAGCCTGTGAATACAGGACAAGAACAGACTGAAACCTCACCTCCAGCTTCTAGTAATCCAGGACTTTTTATACCGGATATAATATTTACATAGTTCTTGATAGACCTATTTGATAGGTGGTTATTTGGTGGGTATTGTATAGAAAATTCTTCCATGAATCTGTTTTCATCCTTTGTGAGGACTTCTGCTGCTTATAGCAGGTAAGATGTAGCAATGAGCTCTGTATGATAGCTGCAGCTTATACAAGGAATTATCACATTCTGTTTTAATTCTGCTACTTTTGGACTAAATCTCCTATCTTTTGTGTTCGAAGAAACAATGAGTTCCTGCTTATCTTCTCTTTGTTTAATGCATGTATTTGGGATAAGTGCATATCAAAGTGTATACATCCATATATATTCTATTCAAAACCAGTGTAATATTGCTAACTGGTTCAAAATCCAAAAATACCAACCAAAAAAAAACCCATTGAATTTCTGCAAGGAGACAAATTTCATCATTACTATGATGGTAAATTAGCCACCAATTTACTTGTAAAACCTCATCAAATTCAATTTCATCTATGAAAGATAAATGCTCAAATTTGGAAAGGATTGCTGTTTTTTCTCACTCACATCTGTGTGAAATTGGATCTACTGAGTCTGTGCTTTAACTGCAAAACTGGTGCTTAACTGTATGGGATTTGTTCATAATTCTACTTGATTGATAAAAGTCATAAATTTATAATGTCTCTTCTTGAACTAAATAATTTAAAGTTCAATATATTAATGAAAAATATGGAATTAAAATGGTTTGATCAATGCATCATCTGTACACCTCACTTGCCCCATGCAGATGTTAGACAGAGATAAAATACAGCTCTACTGGACTCATTAGGTAATATTTCTTTCCTCCTCTCCTTGAAAAAGCAAGTTCTACTAGTTGGTGGTTTTTAAAACACTTCCAAAGCTGACTATGGGGGAAATCCTCCAGCAGGCTAGAATTTCTGAGCTGTGATTAATCCATCTGGTTGTGCTCACTTCTGGTGTACTGTTTCACACTGTCCCATCATTTATGACCATTCTTCTTCTAGACCTTTTATGCTTTGGAAATTACCTGTGAAAGGAAAGATGAATTTTCCAAATGTCTGCATCTACATAAAGAGGTGACGAATGGAGGCAGCAGAGATGCAGCTGAGGTTTACCTACTTTACCTGAAGAAGACTAGATCAAGGGCAAAAACTGCTTTCAAAAAGAAAAATACATTGAACAAAACAAATTACTGAAAGTCAAACCCACATATATACAGTATCAAGAATCATTATTGTTGTGCGTGCAAAAGCCAAGATATGCTTCTGTCTTACAAGTTTTGTCTTGATTATGGTGAACGTGAAAATTACTAAGTTTATAAACATTAATACCAAAGCCCTTAGTTTCTATAATATTTTGAAAATTAATACTTAGGAAATTAAACAAGTCATAATCCAATGGGGTGATATGAGCTGGTTTCTAAATATAATCATGCTGAAAACAATGGACTCTGGGAATTGAATAATGTTTTCAATCAATGTGCCATTGAACAGTTTTCATGAAAAGCAGTAAAAACAAAGCACTAAACTAATTAAAATACAGAATGGAGATAAACATTTACTTGGGGCATTTATAATTACTTTTAGTGTGCATAGGTTTCCCGTGCTGGAATCAAATATTCACAGCACAATAAAACAGTCCATTTTGCATCTTATAATAAACATGCAATTTAAATACTTAATAAAAAACAGTTTCTGAAACAGGTTTTTCTCCTATTTTTATTTATTTTTTTCTTTTGGTCAGCAATAAGAACTATCTCCCTTTTGGTTTAATGGGTTTAAAACTCCCTATAACTAGAAGGTGACATGGTTACAGTGTGCTGTTCAATGTCATTTTTCTGTGTAAATCCCCAAAGGCAGAGCTGAATGCATATGTGCATATGTGTCTCTGCGAGTTTAATTTGAAGATCGCTCCTCCAAGTCTGGCTGAAAATTTATAAACATAAATCATAATCTTGTGAGAGTGAAAATAAAGATTATACAGGGTTATATGTTCTTTGCTGGATCATTTCACACTGCTGGAGTTTGTCTCTTCAATTAATTTAATTCACCTTTTTAAAACACCTCCAATAGAAAGAGGCACATTATTGAAACTGTTACATTTCAGAGAATGCTGCTAGCAGAGATTTATTTGTGGAAACTTGTTTAAAACTAGAGTTTCACTTTTTTTTTTTTTTTTTTCATTTGGCTTCCTCTACATATAATCTGTGAAGTCATATAGGAGATGCCAGATGTTTAGAAATATTAATATTGCAAAGGCATGCAACACTCCTGCTGTGGCACAAAGGCACACATAGAAAAAAAAATGAACAGTGTCGCTAAAAGCTTTAGGCTCATTTAAATTTAATAACCTCAGAATTTGTAGATGTTATAAAAGAAGCAGCAGACAGAGGTGTTTTATTGGTTGATTTTTCATGTCTATAGATATTTTAGATTTCTAAGCTTTAATGCATTGAATTAGGCATCATGAGTCTTACTAAAGCCAGTGGAACTACTTATGGTAAGAAAGGAATATTCCCATCAATGAATATGGAAGGGTCAACATGCAGGTCTGTATCCATACTTATGTCACAAGAATCAGAAATTAATATTTCCAGTATCATATTGGTACTCAAAACAGATAATCCTTCATATTCCACTCATCACTGCTACAAGACTTTCCATCTTCAGGAGAGAATCAGTGATCAGGACTCAAATATTATGTATTCAGAGTCCATAATGTGACATATTCATCAGAGAATACTAATGCTCTTACATGCAGGGGTTGTCCATATTGAATAAAACTATTCTAACTTTCTGGACCCTTTCTGAGATTTTTTTCCCCTGAAAATAGACACTGAAGCAAAATATCTTTTTCATGCCTATTTGTTTCTTGCACTGCATGTCAGCTTTTCCTAGGTTTTCCTGAAGCAACTTTTCTATCTCTTCTGCTCTTCCACTTTCTGAACATGCTGAGGTTAGTAGTTTTAGAACTGCTAATAAAATTGGCTTGAACTTGAGAATTCTATTTCTCAAAAATATTGAGATGTCAAAATCTGGACCCATTCTAAATCAAAACTAAGCGACAAAAAGATCCTACAAGTAACACAGGATAAGAAGCATTGTTTAGCTACAATCATTGAAACAAGTATTTCTGCTCTGAAAGTATGTTTCCTGGAATTGTAATTGCCTGAGACTGCTGTTCATAAATTGTATTTTTTTTTTTAACTCTTTAAATTTTTTTAAAGAAGACAAAGACTTTTTAACTTCCAGGTCACTCTATTGGAACTGCTGGAGTTCTACTTCAAGATACAGAACACAGAGTTTAGGCTTCTGCCTCTGTGGCAGGGAACTTGAAGGACCTGAAACCTGCTGTGTAGTGGGATCATTTGATGTTGCTGGAACCAACTATTTAACATGGAAGAGAGTTCACTGTTAACCAGCCTGCATTCTAAAAATGAAATCAAAAAACCAAAAACCAGCCAACCAAAAAAAAACCCCAAACTGCCACAATCTTTCATTTTAAAAATAATTTCACTGTTAGGACATAGTTTTGAGAAAAATGTTCTCTTATAACAAATATCATGGGATTAATATTTTCTGTAGGGAATAATAAGGAATCCATCACCTTTTCCATCAAACTCTGCATACAGGTATTTACTGAAGATGCCACCATTTCTTTGTGCTAGTTAGTTAGCGTACTCCAGGCTTCAAAATAACGTCATTGGACACACAAAGGAATGATAATATTAGAGGCACAAAAAATTTTCAGTAACAACTGTTCCAAAACAAATACATTGAATTTCAGTCTTTTTGCTTTGCAGAAGTTGAAATAGAGGAATCTGGGTAAAGCTGATTACCCTGAAGCTGTATAGTCAGGAAATCTTGAAGAAGATTATTCTGATACATGAAAACTAGGAAGGAATGATTAATTTATCTAGCATTGGGAATGGATTGAGTTGAGAATATTAATAAAGGATCAATCTCTACTAAATAAGCTTTTTAATGATTACTTTTAATATTTAATATGTGGATTAAAATGACTAAAATGACTAACAGAAATAATCTCCTTTCCAAAGCAGATGTGAATAATGACAGATGCCATTACTGTACAATAGAAATTACTCAGATCACTGCTGCTCTGATGTCCTACTGTTGAAACATCAAAACCATTTATAGGGAAGAACAAAGCTTCCATATGGATCATATACCAAATGGCCAAATGTTTCTTCCACTAATAACAGCTCTTGTTTGAATCAATATCAGGAAAATGAAAAGACATTTTTTCCCCTGCTTAAAATATGTGATCTTTTCAAGGATGCTATAAACAAAAACAGTCTCTTAATCTTCTCAGCCTCAATATCTACCAATTCTTGACAACTTCCTGAAGTTTTACAGATTACTTCTTAGACTTATGCATGTTTTTAATTTCCACCATATCCTGTAGGTCTAAGATTCATAGATTAAATACAGTTTTTTACTTTAATTTTAAAAGTTAATAAGTTAAGTTTTTCAGTTGCCTGAGTGTTTAAAGGAGCACTCCTTAGCTCTTATTTCATGACAAAAAATAGATCATTCTGTCTTCCACATAGGCTGACTCTTTTTGTTGAGTAGCAGAGAACAAGACAAGCCATGATAAAATTGAAGCAGTAGAGTGAGACCACTAGCTAAGACTAACTGCTCAGGATGGTGAGCTCTGGAGGTGCTGCTAACTTCTCACCTTAAGGGCCTTGTGTCTGATCTCTTGAAACTGGGATATACCAGAATAAAAGCCTGGATAATGGATAATGGCTGAATGTTGGATAATGTGAATCTTTGACTTTTCCAGCAAACAGCAAACACTTAACACAAGCAGAACACATATATTCTCAGATAAGCCCCCCAAAAGAGCCAAGATTTATCAAATGCAACCAGTTTTTAATAAGGCTAAGAGTGCTGAACTAAAACTCACATCCTCTCCATTTTTAACAGGTTCAAATTCACTGACTGTTCAAATTTAGTTTGCTTTATCAAAAATACACCTCCAAATACTAAAGAAGTAAAACAAAAAAAATAAATAATTGTGGCTGGTAATAAATAATGTGATAAAGTACATCAATTGGGCAAGATGTTTCTGTGTACATGTAATCCTCTTGCAGACGTGCATATATAATCAAAATCCTGAAATTTATCTGTCAGTATGCAACAGTGCATCTATCCCTTATAAACACCTATAGTTTTGACACAGGAAAATTTCAATGAGCCTATGTTATTATTTTATGCTAAAAAATGGGAGGAAATGATGACATTTGACACATTGGTTGTAATTTTACTATTGACTGCTAGAGAGCATCTCTCTTCTCTTATTTTCTTCACATATTTTCAGGTTCTAAGGAAATAGTTCTTCAATAAAGGAGAACTTTGCAGAAAAAAATATATTTTTCTTTTGACTTTTGCCCTTTACTCCAAAATATAGTGCATGGTGTCCCCTTTCGGTATAGATGTTTTCCCCTACAAGGAAGCTTTACATGTTATTTCAGAGAGAAAATAGAATATCCCTTTTTCTGCTTGGGAAAAAAAGATATAAATACATGCTTGGGGGTCATGAAAGGTTTTCTATTCATTAATACAGGTAAATTACTGTATCTGGATATACAATAAGAGTACTAAAACTCTAATTTTAATCTTGTTCTAATTCATCATCTAAGCATGCTATCATGATGGCAAGTTCTGATGAACTCCAAGCCATATTATTCTCTTCCAAAACAAAGACTAAATAAAGACAAAATGCAAGAGGCTTTGGAGGTTTTATTTGTTTAGAGATAATTTTAGGAAAATCCTACAGCAAACTTTAAATGTGCTAAAAGAGATGTATTTAGATATGTTATTTCCACGTTTTTCTCAGGGAAAAAAGGGATATTTTAAGTGATTTCCTATTAGAACATATTCTAAACTTGTTTTCTTGGATACCATGAATACTTAAAAGTAAATAGAGGGACAAGATTTACCTTATGTATGAAAAGACTAAATTTTGCCCAAACCACTAAATTTTGTAAACCACTAATATATTCCTGCTCAAAATTTGCCTATGAAAAAAGCTATGGAAAGGAATTTTATTTCTCTTACTTGTCATGTCAGTTACAAGTATTTTCCACATATTTTTTTCCCCTCAATTCTAAGCCATTTTGAGATGCTAAAACCAGGCTGTCCCATTGCAAGGAAGCCTCAAATACAGTGAAAAGAATAGTGCAGAAGAATAAGTCTTTAAGAACAACCAGAAAGTAAAAAGATGTTGTATCCTACTTCATTGTTTCTGTAAACAAGACTTTTGTTAAGATATTAACTTATATTTTTCTGTGGAAAAGTATCTGGAAATGGGAATGTGGCTGGAAAAGTGTATAAATTAAGTTTTAGATCAGTTTAAAATGCTGGGTTTATTATGTGTTCAGAAGATTTTTATTCCTACTGTAAACTCAGTTGATGGATTTCAAGTGATGATTTCTCAGGAAACAGTTTTCTTTCTCTTACATTCCACTTCCAGGCACAAAGTTTCCCACTTATACTGTCTCTTATTTTTTTTTTTTTTTGGGTGTGTTTTGAGAAACCTGAAAACCGTTTTTAATTTTTCCTAAAAAAGCCCCAGAAAACCAGACAAAATGTCTCTTAGTTAAACAGGTATCCTGGAAACAGACCAGCAAATTATCATAATAGCTCGGAGTTCTTTACTCCCTTTTGAACTCAGGAGAAAAAGAAAGCCCGAGGCTCTCTAACAGCAATGAAAAGTTTAGCCAAAGTACGGGTTCATGTTTTAAATCCTTTCTAATGTAGCAAAGAGCTGTGACGTTACAGTTTTAAATCTGTGCATCTGTAAACCATGAGAATCCCGCTAGATGGTGCTCAAGAATACACGGTCACTTGGACAGGCAGAGCCCGTGGACTAAATGACATAGGTGATTGCATTAGTCACGATGCTAAATGGTTTATAGCTTTTAGAGGTTTAGTCTCCATGGTAAAAATCTAGAAATTGCTCTAAAGTTCCTGGGATCCTAGTAGGGGAGGAGAATAAGGTATTTCAGAATGGCATTTCAAAGTATCCACAATATTCAGAGAGTTTCACATTATTAACTGTGCACATAGGGGTAGTCTTGGTGACACGAGGGTCCCTTAAAATTCCAGAGAAGGATGATCTTATGGTCTTGATCAGAAAAGATTCTTTTCACTCTTCCTTATAAAGACTTGCTGTTAAGGCACATCTGCAAGATCTGTCGTTTTTGAAACAATGGGCAAGACACATGGGATTTTCTGGTATAAAGATTAGGAGGAGTCCAGGAGAAGTCTGACATGGTCCTTGTTTTAGAGCTCATCAGTCTTTTAAACTGAGACAACAGCCACTGTTATATTCCTCTAAAGCAACAGAGCCCCTCTAAGCTTAGAGACATCTTTGGATAATTTAAGGCAATGGAAAGTGAGTGAAGATTAAGTTTCAATATAGTGTGTCACCTAGTCAATAAGTTGTTACTATATGTGCCAATCATGGAGTTTAAGAAGAAAACAGCAACAGCACTTTCATACTGTAATGGACTCTACTGATTAGGTTTCCTCTGAGAGCAGCAGCTCCCAGGTTAAACCACACAGGGACATAAGCAGAGGAAACTCCAAACTGTAGATTAATAGGTAAGAATTTGACTTGACCAAAATTGACCTATTTTTGCTCATGTACTGTTAGGAAAATGGAGAATAGTAAGGTTGAAGTCAAGGTGCTGATCAGTCAGAATTTAAGGCTGTGGTTTTAGGTGACTGTATTTTAGTCCAACCTAGCCACTTAGGTACTGGGTTTGACAGTCATCAGATAAAGGATACTGTGAAATGTCTATGTTGAACAATTCTTTCTCCAAATTAAATGAGATTTTCCAGCTACGTGTGATAATTTACCATAATAAAAATAACTAATGGAAAACATAGCTATTATTTTTAATAATGTCTGTAAAGAGTGATGGGAGGTATTGTTCTTCCCTTTTGTAGAAGGCAATTATTGACTGCCTGTAAGGAACCAGAGTTCATTGCTCCTCAGAGCAAAACCATGTCCATTTTCCATAAAAAAACACAAAAGAAGTTTCCCATGAACAAAGAATTGCCTATGAAATAAAGGCAAAATGAAAGAGACTGAACCTGTCTTTGTTTCCTTGTGGAGAATGTCTCTGACTTAAGAAAAAGGAAAATAATGGAAAGCTTATTTGATTGATTTTGCAAGTAATAGAATAGCACAAAAGCATGCTAATTGCTTTAAAATAGAAATGGAGAACTTAATTCAAAATTGGCATAAACATGTTCAGCTTCCATTAAATTAGCACTAAGTGAAAATTATGTCTCTCCAGACTGCTCCCCAACAAAAGTCTGTACGTGGAAAAGCATAAACCATGAGTTATATGGTGCTCATGTTTCTATATTAAAAGCAAGTGTTACATTGCACTATATTTTTTTATTACTCTGTACTATAGATTTCTCAGTATGGTGATATTATATATACTATTGCACTAAACCTAAATTAGACTTTAGTAGATCCAGAATAATTCTTAGGCCATGGAAGATGACTGAATGAAATGAATGAGATTTGGTCTTACCCTCCTTCCATGTGCCTTACAGGTTGTCAAACCAATTTCTTCAAAAGTGGTGGTAATGCCTGCCTTAGAAAATTATTCTGAAACCTCCTTGCAATTGGAAATGCAAAATATATCAAAATGTTCATGACATGAAGATGTTAAGTTTGCTTTAAAGTTGCAGTGGAGCATTCCCAGCAGGAGTGAGGAAATGTCTTTTCTTCTGTTGTCAAAAATTTCAAGTACATTCTCAGTAAAAGGCAGCCTTTTTTCATAATCATGGCACACAAATCAATATTGTCGTTCTATGCAACATGACAAAATGAATACTAGTAACATCAACTTCCTATCAGTGGTGGAATTTCTTCAGGGCTATTTTCAAGCTCCAGTGCTCTTCAGTACAGGAAGGTGAATAAGATGTCAATGGGATAGATTTAGAACATTTAGGGTCTGTGTTGTTTATAATATTTGCCAATTCTTGATTAAGCAGATCGACCTGCCTGGGCTTTCAAGGTCAGTGCAATTAGATAAGGATGTGAACAAAGGTGAAGGAGCTGCTCTTGGAGATAATGTATAAGCAGCTGAAAAATGTTTCACCTGAATTTCAGAAGTACAGATCTCTGGAGTAGTGTGGAAAGGACTGGATGAAACAGGCTATTTACTGAATCTAAGCAAGATGGATTAGTTCAAAGAAAATGGAAAGATACGGAAAAAAATTGACTCAGTTATTGAGTAGTAAAATCAACAAGTTACTGCTGCAGTATAGCCATATAGTGTAGCCTCTTCAGATTTTATAAATTAGAAAGGCCATGGCTGGGCCAGCACTTCACTTTGAGTTTAGAAATCTGAGTAACAACTAGTTGCAGCTGGAAGTAGATTTGGTAACATGGTAAGTAGCACCTTCCCATGAATCAGTGTGAAGTCATACCATAAAAAAGGTATGTAATGTGTGGTGAGGTGCAGCTTCGTCTCTCTCTGTCAGGGGAAGATATTAAATTCAGTTCTGGATAAATTTCATCTCTGGCTCATTATTTTGCTCCATTATTCTGCATTTTGCCTATACAGATTCCTGCTGAGTGCTATAAAGCAGTTACTGTATTTTATCCTGAAAGGATAACTACTTCTTTAGCTGTGACTTGAGAATTCTTCATTTGGATACTCACTTACTTCACCGGGGAATGCTGGAATGATGATGCTTAAATTTAAGCTTTCAGAGTTAAAGAATTGCAACTAAGCAGCTATTGTGAGGGCAGTCATAATAACAGTAACAGTGTGGAGTATTGAGTATTTTTTTCCACATGATAATGTAGCTCCTATAAATTATAGGCTATGTGATTCAACCCTTTAGCATTATGATTGGGCATTCTGTAATCACTGGAAACTACTTAAATAGTAAAGCACATAAAAAGAAAGGTGATTGCCATGAAATACTGTGTTAATTTCACATAAAAGGATGTTTAAACAGACTAAAATGCTGGTATGTGTGAGATCATTTTATGAATCCAAGAGACTATGGAAGGAGAAATACAACAAATCAGGAAGAAGCAAGGGAAGTGCTGGCATAAGCTGGAATCATATGGGGCTGTAATACATGCTTTACACTTTATTACAATTTTCCAATTAGCTGACTGCTGGAAAACATCCTGGTTTAGTGTGGTAGCAGCACAGTTTGCTGCTGCTGCTGGGTGTTAGAATGCAGAGACAATTACGCCATATTGAGAGTGTTATGGACAAACAGAGCAGAACCACCCATGTAACCTTTTAATAATTAAAATTTTCTGCTTTTCTAAAATGCTTTCTAAGTGTTACAGCAAGTTCAGGACCCTGTTCGTGTCTTGTGTGTTGAAAAAGTGTTAATGTTTTACATACTGTATATGGAAAATCTTAATTTAAAAAAATACTGTAAAAATGACATAGGTATCTTTCCTTCTCACTCCCTACATGCATCTGTAAGGCACCTCTTTATGAATGGCTTAAGGATGATAAATATATCGTGTAAATTAAAGAAAAAAAGGTCAGTTTTAGCCACTGTTTTTATCTCCAGAATTTACAAAAACAGAATCTTTGTGAGTCAGCCAAATACTTTTTTGGTCTTTCTCTTTCGCACTATGGTTTTTGATTATCTGCTGTTTTCTGATTCTTATTCTAATATAACTCTGAGACATAGCTCAAGGGCAGCAAAAACCTCAGGTTGCTTAGATCACTATGTTTCTATAAAACCTTATGCTGATTTACACCCAATAAACATCTGGCTCTAGAATGACTAATAACTGCTGCTGTCTGGAGACAGAAATCAGAACAGAGCAGAGGGTTTTGTTTACATAAGAAAATACTAGAGGAGAGAAAATACCAATCTAATACTCTTTGAAATTTTTTCTTTAGGTGGCAACAGGAATAGAAACTCTTGATTCAGCTGAGTCACATCCACTAGATGTCTAAAGTGGTATATAAGGTAGTTAGAAACTCATCACTCTTCTGTCCAGTTATCATCCTTGTGTATTACCTACCCTAGGAAGTGTGTACCTGTGTTTTGCTAGAAAGATCCAACAGATACCTATGCTGATAATGCTAAAAGTGCAGGGTCAGTAATGTATTATACATGCAAAGATGCCTGCTCATACTACAATATATGTCTTATTTCAATGACATAAGCCGTCAAAATCTCGGTAGCTATGATTTCAGTTTATCAGGTAGCATATTTTTTATATATATTTATTTATATATATAAATATATATAATTATTTATATTTTTACTACTACAAAAACCTGTATATTAAGATAGATGAAAATGACAAAATTGGTAAGGGAGATAGACATAGCCATACATAGCATAAGCATTAATTATTTACAGTATTTTATACTCCATTATTTTGCTCACTTATGGAAGCCATCATGCTATCATTTACAGCACCCTCTTTGACAGTTTATAGGGCGAGGTTTTATCCAAAGTGAATTGGATAAATCTTGAATTGACTTGAATTTAGGAATCGTTTTATAATTGTGACCACAGAATAACATAACATCATCACAAAGTCTGATTCCAACTCAGTAAAAGCCATGATGCAGGAAAATTCTTAGCATCTAGGTAAACTTTTACCATTCTTATTCATAAAAACTTATACCTGGCAAAGTCCTAAAACTACCTTGTTTGAAAATACATTGAGATAAAGAGCAGTATTCATACATGTGTAGGGGAATGATAAGTATGTGATTCAATGTCTGCAGTCATACTGAATATATTCGCAATGCAAGTATATGTTTAAAGTTTTTATTTATGTAAAAACAGACATAATTCTACATCTGTGTTTTAAAAAAAGGAAGTTTATCCTAAAAATTCTAGAAAATATTTTAAATTGATTTGTTAAAAAAAAAATAAACTTGTTTTAACCCCAAAGAAAACCAGTCACACATAAACTACATATCTATGCATGCAACTCATTATTAAAATATATTCTAACTAGGAACATAAAAAAATTATATATATAATATTTTAAAGATATTTAAACTCATGTTCAATTGACCTGACATGACCTGACAAATATATACAAGAAAAAATATATGTGACTGAACATTTCCTTTCTTCAGCCTTTGATGTTTATTGGCTCTTAATCTATTTTTTGTAATCTATCCATCACATATAGTTACCACTCTCACCAAAGAGAAATATTTTAGAGGCAAGTATTCAAAAATAACAGTGCTAATATTAGAAGACTTCCAAATTTTATTGATTTAACTTGTTGTTTGTGTTTCCTTTGGTTTGCTTACATAAGGATGCAAGAGCAATGTTGAGTTTCTATCTGCATTACCAGATGATTACTAGGAATTCCTGCTCACGTATTTCATCTCTTACATTGGTCTCTTACAGGCATCAGTAAAACCTGTCAAATGGTTTTATAAGCTGTCTAAGCAGACATAGAATAAAAGAGAAAAGCCATGGAACTTCCAATAGGACAGCAAAAAAAAAGCTTTTGTCCCCAACTCAAACCTGAGGACACCAAGCTGAGTGGTGTGGTTGATACACTTGGATGGGATTCAAGAGGGACCTGGACAAGGTTGAGAAGTGTACCCATGGAATTCTCATGGATTTTAACAAACCCAAGTGCTGGTGCTGCACCTGGGTCAGGGCAGCCCCCGGTACCAGCACAGGCTGGGGATGGACAGATCAGAGCAGCCCTGCCCAGCAGGACTTGGGGGTGCTGCTGGGTGAGAGGCTGGGCATGACCCAGCCATGGGCACTGCCAGCCCAGAGAGCCAAACGTGTCCTGGGCTGCATCCAGAGCAGCGTGGGCAGCAGGGCAGGGAGGGGATTCTGCCCCTCTGCTCTGCTCTGCTGAGACCCCACCTGCAGTGCTGCACCAGCTCTGGGGAGCCAGCACAGCAAGGACATGGACCTGCTGGAGAGAGTCCAGAGGAGGTCACAGAGATGATCAGAGGGATGGAGAACCCTCTTCCTCAGTGGGAAAAGGCCGAGAGTCAGTGTTGAACTTGGAGAAGAAAAGGCTTTGGGGTGATCTCATTGCATCCCTCCAGTACCTAAAGGAGGCCTTGTAAGAAAGACTGACACAAACTTTAGCAGGATCTATTGCGATATGACAAGGGATAACAGTTTTAAACAAAAAAGAGGGTAGATTTTGGTTACATATCAGATATTAGATTTAAGAAAGAAGTTTTTTTTTGATGTGGGTGGTGAGACACAGTCACAGGCTGCCCAGAGAGTTATTAGATGTCCCACCCAGGAAACATTCAAGGTCAGATTTGACTGGGCTCTGAGCAACGTGATCCAGTTGAAGATATTCCTTCTTGCTGCAGCAGGGCTGGACTATGTGATCTTAAAAAGTCCCTTCCAAGTCAAACTACTGTCTGATTCTATGACTACTCTGCTCTGTGTTGCTTATGAATTCCATTAGTCAGGACAGCCTCAGGAGAAGGACACCCTTTATCAGCCATCTTCCTTGTCACACTTATTTCTTATATCACACTTATGTCACTTAGTTCTTCCTAAGGAAGATTAAGATATGTTGGGATGTTTTCTTGGGGACAATACATGTGAGCATATCTTTTCCATAGAACTCACTCCTTTTACAGAAGTTAGGCTTACATCTCTATATTTTTAATAATGTAATAACTTAACAGACTCTGCAAATCACAGTACGGAAACACTATTGTTTCAGTAAGATGTCAGTTTAGGTATAGCAGAAACACACAATCACCCAGAAATTTCCAGGTTTAATTGAAAATTCTGTTTCAATATATCACAGAGCTATATAACTTTTCTTTTTTCAGAAGCCTTTCTCTTTCCAATTCAGCATGCATAATGCTTGTAAGTTGTATTCAGTGAAAATGAAAAGCTTTATGTCTCTGAGACTCATTTCTATGTAAATGAACTAACAAGCATGTGAACAGCAAAGCAGAGGCTATAAAAAGTAAAATGGAGTTTAGTTTACCAATATTTTGCAAGTGTTTTAACAGCTTGCACAATTAAGTTTGGAACTGTGGTGAATTGGATTTGTGTGTGTGTTTTTATCTGTTTGATTGACAAAATTTTTCCTTTGTTTAACTCTAATTACCTTTTCGAATTACTTTCAAGTTGGAGATTTGCATGTACGAGGCATCATGTATCATTGCCATCCTGTATTGCATGAGGATATATCCATATGTCCAGTTGCTTGACTGTCAGGAGCTGGGGAACAGAGAGGAAATATATGATACTATCAAAATCCAAACTACTGTCCAAGAAATCTAAGTCTGGAAGAAATCACAATTCTGAGCTCCTTTCATTTTGAGGGAAAATTCTTAGATATGAAGAGATATAACTTCTGTCAGACTGAGGATGGGACTGAAACAACTTCACATGCTTCTGTGAGTGCAATCCTCTAGATTATGAGCTAATATCAAAAGCAGATAAGAGAATATTTTTTAATAAAATATTTGCATCCCCCTATGGTAAACAATAAAACACTGAGAATATGAGAATTGCATCACAGCTCTCAAGGCTATGTAGCAGCTAAATATGGATTCCTCATAACCAAATGTAGATGCCTATTGACAGAATCATCCATTCTCTTCATTACTGAACAGAAAAGAGCATCTCATCCTATGTATAGACTTCTGCAGTGAACTGGAAAACTCTTCTCTGTTTCCGCTGATGATGAACAGATCACACAGACACAGGTCAAGGTGTGGTGAGAGAAAGAGAAAGTTTATTTTTCCCCCCAGGATTTATAGGCTTCTGACCATGGCCAGGGATTGGATGGTCAGGATAACACTTTCTCACTGCACTGGCCATGAGAGATGTCCATCACAAGACGTGTAACAGAAAGAATGAACACATATCTATGTTTATAGTTACTGTCCTGGGAAAGTCTTTAGAAAACCATGTCAGCAAGCTCAGAAGCTGAGTTTTCAGGGCAACACTTCTCTAAACTTATCTATTTTGCTCTTGAAACAGTGAGTGACTAGCTTGGATGAAACATCTGTACAGCAGACATCTGAAGTCTAGTGAGGTTAATCCACACTTATTTCTACATCTCATGGAGGCTTAGGTATAAGAAATACTCAGCTGCTTATACTGGTACAATATTAAGCTTGTGCCAAAAGTGGAATTTATAGAGAGAATATAACTTTAAAGTCAAGTAATATTAGGCACCTCTGTGCTCACATGAGTAAGCAGGTGTTTGCTTGCCACAAAAGCAAGCAGCAGTTTTTCATTGCAGCCCTTTTAATCCATTCCATGCCTTACTGTAGGCACTGAAGACTTCCAGATACAATTCTGAATCTCTTGTGAAGTTTCTGATTATGTTTTATGATCTTATCATTAATAGGAAGAACGAGCACTTTTCTTCTGGTATCACTATTACTGTATTAGTAAAAGAAAAAAATGGAATGTATTAAGAATTAGCTGATAGATACAAAAATGGTATCTTTCCAAATGCAACCTAAATGTGCTTCTATATAAAACTCAATGATAACTTCTATGGCTGACTTAAGAATTGACTCAATGGCAAGTGTGGAAACGAAAAAAAAAACCAAGGCATACAAACTTAAATGAAAAAAATTGCGGACTAAACTAATTAGAAAAAATGTTTAACAAAAAAATCTAAAATTATATACCTAACCATTAGAAATGGCTACATCTACTGCAGCCTGAGATAATGGCTCAGTAAATGTCCCAGCTCATAATGGGTAGATAATTCAACAGCATCTCTCAAAATAGTTCCATAACACAAAGCAAAAATATAATATCCAATGTATAAATAGAGACTAGTGAGTAGGGATAGGAACATTTATCCCTGTAGATGGGTAAAATAGTATTAAAATGCTTTACATTGTACCAGTTTTTGCATTTCAAAGTGGAAACCAGTAAAAATACAGATAATTTAAAAAAAATATTTCACATCAAGAAATAAAAAGATAATTCTGTGTAGTTTATTGAAGAGTTTTGAGAGTTGGTATGATCACACTGTATAAGTGTGGAGGGAGAAAGATGAATACCAAAGGACCATGTGGTCTAACAGGAGAACAAATAAAAATGTTCACTAGATCATGCTGGACATATCAAAACTAAAAATGAGTAGAGAACAGTTAATTAACTCCTGGAACAAACTAATAAAGAGAATGCTGAATTCAGTGTCTTGAGGGTTTCAGTTTAAGACTCTCAGTCTTTGTAGAAAATAGGTGTTAGTGAAGTGCAAGGCAGAGTGGAGACATTTAGGGGTCTCTGCTATGTATATTAAGTCAGATGAGATCATGAAAATGGTTCCTTCTGGTTGTAACCTAATGGATTCTCTGAATCTAATTAAACATACCTAATGCAAGGGATGAGAATGTGCTCCTGAGAGAAACACATCTAAATCTCAACCCTGACAAGATTCCCTTCATATGCCTTGTGTCACAAAAGCTGAGACAATAAACCTTTAGAGTTATGTAAAGGACGGGAGACGTTTGCAATTGGAAGATGGCACCTTTGAAAACTCATAGGCCTGTTGAAGGGAATGTTATGGCTTGCAGCTCTGGCTTTGAGCCACAAAAGGAAAAGATCTCAAGCCAAAAAAGTTGTTCCTGATACTAAATTCTGCAGTCCCATCTTTTGGATACAGGAAGAGTATATAATGCCTAGGGAAGAGTTTGCTATTCAGAATGTCCATCACCTAAAACTTGCCTAGTCATTTTTTACTACCACCAGCTGGAGTCCTTTTATCTATGGTAATTTGATGTTATGGTATAAAATGGGAGGGAAAGAGATCAGAGGTAGCTGGATGCCAGTAGCGCAAATTGAAGAGTCTTATTGTATGGATATCAAATGGAAAGTCTGTGAGGCTGCAGTGAGCAAGGTGACTTTGTTTTCTTTGCAGAAGGCTTCTGCATTTTCAAGGCTTGAAATGAAGCAAAATGCTTGACAAGAACACTTGACATCATGCAACTTGGCAAGCATGATGGCAAAAATGAAGTGAAACTATAGAGTTTGATGCATTTGGTACCGTGTGACTTTCTTTCCAGCTACAGCATTGAAGTCCTTTTTCCAGTATGTGTGGTACAAGTACTGCATTGGTTCTGGGAGGAAATGACTCTTCAGGAATCTGTGTCCCTCTCAGAAAAAAACCCCAAAAAACCCCCAAAAAACATCTCAGTTTCTTGATGGTGGGGCTTAGTTCAGGAAGGAAGAGATAATGGTATTTTTCAGATTTATCTGCTGTGTGGCTTTTTAATTTGTTTTGAAATAAGGCTTCAGTCCTTGCTATAACATGTATATATAAATGATTCAATGCCCATTATGTTTGTACATCAAAGAAAATAGCATCATATCTTTAACTAGACATTTATCCCAGTTCCAGGGAGAATGTCTTTGAGGAACTGTTAACAGCATGGAATTATTTTGTTTATTCATCTATGTCCAAATGCATATATATAATACATAATTTAAATAAGAACATAGAACATTTTAGTATTTCCTTAAAAATAATTCTACAATAGAAATTGTCATCCTTTTTATTACATAAGACACTAAATAGAAATAACTGAAAAGTGTGTAAGAAATGTGTGAACAACATCTGCTGGATGCACCTATATGTAAGCAGAAAATATTAAAGCCCACTTAAATTCTGTTTCTTATTTGAAAAAGTGGTTGGCATATTTTTTATTGAATCAGTCACTAAATGATGTTTAAAAATTTAGCATGAATAAATATTTTACTAGAGCTCCTGAGATATATTAGTTGCTAAATTGATAAAAAAAATTCCATAAAGGACTTATTAAATACATCTAAAACTACATATTGTTTCAGAGAAGGTAAATATCAATTCTAATTGCTCTTTATGGTGCTTTCAAACACAGATTAAAGGCAAAGAAACATATTTCATGCTGATAAAGCTTCAAAGCAATTTACAGTTCATCTTAAAATGGGAAATCTTTGGATTTTTTGAGTTAATCTTTCGTGCTTCCATTTTGGAATCATACCTGACTAGCAAGAGCATAGGGTCCTTCACCCGAAATTTATTCTACATGCAATGCAGATTTTTTTATTACAAATATACCTCTACTTAAAGAGAAGCAATAAAAGATGTTTTCTATTTTAGTTGGAATTCTCTGGAAAACGGGAAAGTTAGACTGAAAGATGTAATACTGAAAACAACCCAAACCCTTCTGAAACCCAAATAATAGTAATAAAAGTTGCTTCTACTGTTTCATCTACAAAATAAAGTTGGAAAATTATTACAGGGAAAAATAAATTAATAGATAATATTCTAAAGTAAATACAGGTCTTAACCCTGATAAGCAGTTTATCTTTAAGATAAACACTATTTCATATCATTGTAAAACAGGTATTTTGGTGAATTTTGAAAGTTATTTTACGATAGAGTTTTGATACTAAACAATTCAACAAACAGTCCCAGTAAATTGTCCTGTTGCTCAATAAAATTTTGATTTTATTCTAAGTTCTGAGAACCATTGTTTAGAAGATATATTCAAGGTATGAATAAGCACTTCAAAGTTGACTGTGGTGTTGTCACTAGTCTTTATTTTATCTTAAAAGTTGTTTACCAGAATAGCTGTGACCATATTTCCTAATTTCTGTGCTTAATCTGCAGCAATTTAAGTACAAAAAAGGGTACAGCTAAAGTGTATTTGTGTACTTGCACAAATGCTGATCAGTGTCTCTTCTGCTGCTAGTCACACGAAAAATATGTACATTTTGATTTGCCACTTATGAATCATATCACAGGACCTGCTCAATTTAAATATTGACTGAATTCTGTTATTGTTATGGTAAGTCATAATAAAATATAAGTTTCCTTTTCTTTGCTACTAATTTACTTTTGGTGGTTAGTTTTGAGCTGGATCAGCTTCCTAAAAGGTCTCACTCCCTGGTCTCAAAAATGTGAATAATTAGCAGAGAGAGAAAGCAAAGAGGCTGAGAGTAATGAAGGATAATTGTATCACAGAGTGTTGGATATAGGTGACATTAAGCTGAGATGGAATTACATGCTTTATTTCCTGTACTTAATAGAACTAATCTCTGATTCCATGTCAACACCCAGCATGCGAGGACAGCTTGCCTTTTGCAAAGTGTAGATTATATGTGACAATGACTTTTAGATTAGGTGTTTTGTCATACAGTTCTTTTTCCTCACGTTAGAAAAACAAACATTTACAACAGTAGAAGCAGTTTTTCAGCCCCCTACACCTGTTAGCTGAGAAAAATGGGGAGTGGAAGTTCTTTATTTTCCTTTACTTCTCATGAGAGTGCACATTTTTTAGTAAGATAGAATTGCCTTCAGTGAAATACTTCAAGTCTTGGAAAATGGAATACTTCACATCTCATAAATTACTTCTCTTATCTGAAATAATTATATAATTATTTCTTCAAAAAGACTGAATGCAGTAGACTCTTGGAAATGGGCCCAAGTATAGATGATAATTCTAAGATCTTGATATAGCCAGATAAAGAGTAATTAAGAAAGTTCCTCTGCTCTCTCTGCTTCTTCATGATTAAAGAAATAATCTGTACATTGATAGAACATTATTCTATTAATTTTTACTTTCGACAGCCAAAATAGGTAATGGGGTTTTAAAATGTCTACTTTCTATCAGGGTGAATGAGTAGTATGTTATCAGTACAACATCACATCATTTTGTAAAGCTAATAATATGAGCAAATTACTTCAGTAGAATAAAGTGTGCAAGACCTTGTTTTTATGTTTCATAGGATTATACAGTACCAAAATATAATGTATAATTAGATCAGAGCTTTTCAAGCAGTAAAAAGCACATTTGTCCATTGACCCTGAGACTCGTTCAGTTGGTTAGAGCTGGGTGCTAATAACACCAGGGTTGTGGGTTCAGTCCCAGTTCTAACCTTTCACTTCAGAATTGGACTTGATGATCCTTGGGGGTCCTCTGCAACACAGAATATTTTTTGATTCTGTAATTTATTCTGAAATTTCAGGATAAATTAAACTTCCCCAGAATTAACTCAGTTTTTTGGTCTTTTATAATACTACATATAAATATATGTGTATATCTAAATAAATATATATATATATAATATAAATATATATATATATTTTGAAATATCAGAATAGAGACAATAGTAATGGCACCATTTAGCTTTCATGGAAGGAATGCATAAAAGTCCTTTTGTTTATTTTTCTTGACCTTACAACAGATGACCATCTGGATAACTACTGTGCATGGTGCCAATAAAGCTGTTAACCCCTAAAATAAATAAATAAATAAATAAAAAAAATTGAAATTAAAATCTGTCAAGAGTGTGTATAGGTCATAGGTATCAGAGTTAAATCTACAAATACAGGTCAAATATTGATTGTCAAGAAGCTTATCTTGCATAATTGTCTTGTGCTAGGAGGGAGAACACCCCCACTGCTTGATGCTCCTCACTCACTTTATATTCAGTAGACTTTATGCTCAATTTTATTTGACTTTTGTCTGACTGAGGGAGTGGGGTGGATTCTTTTCCATCAACGCTATATTATGGACAGATGATACAAACAGTAATTCAACCTCTGGTCTCATTTTGCTCATCAAGACGGTTCAATTCTCATGATTTCAGTTGGAATTGCAAGTCTTTGAAACCATTGAAAACCAGGCCATAAGCCATCTGAACCTTGTCTTCTTTTGTGAAAGAATAAAACAGTTAAAGTCAATGGGGTTGGCTCAGGGACAAGCTGCAGCTCTACAAAACTCCAGTACTGTAGCTGAAGGATTAGATGGACTTGATGAACTCCAAGGTCTTTTCCAGTCTAGGTGATTTTGTGATTCTGTGAAGTGCTGTAAAACTGTAAAATGTATTACAGTGCATTCATCTTGCTGGCTTTTGAAATTTTATCTGCACTATCTAGTTTTTCCTGTTCATTATTTTCCTGGGAATGGAAATAGCAATTGCTGTCCTCCTTGAACACCATGTTTTCCCACATTTTTTTCAATTCAGTCAGAAAATGCAGACTTTCAATAAAAAAACCTAGTTGCTCCCTCATATTTAGTAATCTATAAGAAGTAAAGACAGATGGTGTATGAAACAAACTGGTTTTTATTTTACTTTCACTATCTAATAATCACAGAATACCTGGTTTGTTCCAGACTTTCTCCCTAAAAACATGGTCTAGACAAGATGGTCCAGCACCCTGTCTGGCTGACTTAAAAGTGTCAGGGAACTCATCATTCCCTTGGGAGATTATTCCAATGGCTGATTGTTGTCTTTGTGAAAATTTTCCTCTTGTGACCAACCAGAATCTCTCCAGGAGCAACTCTCAGGGCTCCCTCTCAGGCCATCAAGTGGGTGTCTCAGTGCCCCTTAACAGAGTCATTTTTTGCCCTGATGTATGCTACTGCTACGCTTTCTCCTTGAAGATCTTTCCTGCGGGGGTTTACAGCTGCTATAGCTTCATTTCTAGTTTTATTTGCAATGCTGCAAAGTGTGTGGACAGAAGCAGAGTCCTACTTCTGTGGGTAACTCATTTCTCTACCCCTCCCAATCTAAGAAAAAAACCCAAGACTAAGAAAACCCCCCTAAGGTATTAGATATCAGTTGTCATGAAAACTGTTTTCTTCTTCAATGGCAGGGAGCCCACAGATTGCTTTATGACAATACAGTGAAGCTTTTGAAAGGTATATGATTTCACTGAATGGGACCTCTGAATTTTGCTAAGATCAGTTTCCTTTTCGAAGTCTTAAGTTGGTCCAGACCAATACCAAATGAGATAGCCAGTCTATCTCGCCGCCTTAAGAGTGGGGGGGAAGACCAGAATATTCAAGCTTCAGCTCCATATTTGAGCTTCATGGTTTTATTGCTTGAATCATTGAAAAAAGAATGAAGGCTTTAGACTGCATTAAACTAGGCTTTAATCTCCCTTACTCAACTGTTACAATGTGTTCAATATTGAGTAATTTTTATCGCATATTCAAAATTTTTCTTCATGTGAAAGCTGTTTTGAAAATGAGCAGTGAAACCAAGCTGTTAGAAACAAACCTTCATTTTCCAGAAAATCCATGAGTAGAGCAAGATTTTGTGAAAATTTTACTCCCTGAAAAGCAAATCCTTTTTGTTCACAAGCTTGAAGTTATTCCTGATATTTCTCCTGACAGTACCTCAGATTGTTACTTCTGACTCTATACATTTTATCATTTGGATACTTGTCATGCATAACTGGAGGGTGGTGGTAAAAAACCCCAACAGTTTTAATCAAGGTAGGATTGTAATTTTCTGCAACACCTGTTCCAAAATCGTGTAATGAAATATTTTTGAAATGAATGGCCAATCCATTGTAGTTTTGCCAGAATAAGTGCTGAATAACAAAACTGTGATATTTTTGAAATATACACTCAGGCTACTGCAGAAAAATAAGAGAAGGATCTTGATAATGAAAAATAAAACACTCATTTTGGAAGCCTGAAAATCTTGTTTGCTCTAAGACACTACAGCAGCTATTCTCAACACTGAGGACTCTCTAGAGAAAGGATTATAACTGAGTACTGCTGCTACCTGATTTTTTTTAGCGATTTTTAATTCTTTCTTTCTGCAACTTTCTTTCTAGAGGTATGAGTTTCATTATTTTTATATCTCCATAAATAAGAGCTCTGTATCTGGATAGTAGCAACAGCATATCTGAGCAAAAGTAAGGATGAAAAGCCGCAGCCAATGGAGAAAGCAAGGAGCAGGATGCATTCTTCTAGAATCTTAGATTTCTGTGAGAAAATAATCTCATTCCTTTTTTGTGCCCCCTGTGTAGTTCCAGATAGAACACTCCCCCCTAACTTTTTTCCTCTCATGGGTCCCCAGGTTTCAGTTTTCCTTTGAGAGACACAAGAGTTTTCCTTTGAGGTACCATAGCAGATTTGCCATGACATTCTGAAGAAATTAAGTCCTGCAGAAAAATAGTTACAGAGATCGTTTATTTGCTTCAGATACTGGAAAGTTCAGGCACTTCAATCTAGTGTTTTGAAGTTCCAACAAAAGCTCCAGTGTTATTTCTTGATACAGAAAGGATCTAGGAGAATCTTCTTGGTTCCTTGCTGAAAAAAATAAACCAGGCTTGCCTGGACCTCTTCTGTAAAATCCTGAAAGGGCCAGGAAATTTTAAAGGCACAGTGTGATCCTTTTCTGATTGTTGCAATACATGTATATTTCATCAGAGAGATTCTGAACTGCAACCTGGAGAATAATTCCTCTTAGAAATATGTGAATTTGCAAAATGTATGACTTATTTACCATTTAAAGCTCCACTGTCTCAATCTGTGTACACAGTTTGCTTACTGCCCAAATTATTCTGAACAGCACTCAGGTCTTCTCTGGACAAGGGATGGAGCCCTGCAAAATCAGTTGCATGGGTATTTTAAAATAAATCAGTTTTTACTGTTTCAAGTGATGTGTTAGTTTATTCAAACTGTAGAAAAATTTACACATAAAGTTGTGCAA